>NW_022196911.1:21317263-21341737 GCF_008632895.1 Mastomys coucha
TCTTTTCTTTTCTTCTCTTTTTTTCTTTTTTTGGAGGGTAACCTGGGAAAAAAGATATTGTATGACATGTAAATAAAGAAAATAAGTAATAAAAAATAAAAGCATAAAGTAGAATTGTAAATTTAAAAACAGGGATGCAGGATTATGAAAATTAATTTTAGAAGGAGAAATAGACAGATAAAGGAAACAGAATAGGTAACAGATGGAGATATAAGTTAATAAATGTTGGATCTTGAAAGACAGTCTATGTTCTGGTTGAGTTAGGCTTACTCCAGAGACCCAGTAGAAAATTCTACAAGAGACAGAACTGTAATCTAAGTTCCCAGACATTAAGCTCCTGGCACCATGAGCCCTCAACTCCATAATCCTGTGGCTACCAGTCATGTAGGTAATGCCCCAAGCTTCCAGTATATAGAGGCTAGTTCCACCTCCATAGTTACCTGGCTACAGCCAGGTATCCCCACCCCACAGTTACCTGGCAACATCAAGGTAACCCAGTCCACTATAAAAGGGGTTGCATGGTTCCTTGTTTCTCTCTTGAGCTCTTGCTTCTCTTGCTCTCTCTCTCTTACTTTCTTACTTTCTCTGTTGCTCTCTTGCTTCCTCTCTCCCCCTCCCTTTCCCCTCTCTACACATGCCCATGGCAGGCCTCTACCTTTCCTCTCTCTCTCCCTCTCTCTCTTTCCTCTCTCTCTTCTCTCTCTCTCTCTCTCTCTCTCTCTCTCTCTCTCTCTCTCTCTCTCTCTCTCTCTCTCTCTCTCTCTCTCTCCTACAATAAATCTCTAAAACCCATGGACTGCCTCCTTTCATCTAGAATTGCCGTGCTGGAGCAATGGAATAGGCCTTCCCCTAAAAGGCTAATCTCCAACAGGAAGGCCTCCCAGCATTTCCAACTCCCATACCTGACAAAGGACTCTTGCCAGTTCTGGAACCACCCTGTGCCTTCTCCCCCTGCCCCTTCTCCCTTTGGTCCTGGGGCTGACTGAGCTGCCCCAGGGGCCCCCACTTTGTTTTCAGTTCTTCTGCAACATCCAGTGGCATCTGGGATGTCCGAGATTGAGAACCTGTCTTTTGTGGCCTCCATGCAGCCTAGGGATCCCAAAGCCAGCTTTTCTGTGATACCCAGTGTGTGGTGCCTGATAGTTGGAGCCTAGTCTGCACCTTCCACACACCCCAGAGCAGTGTCCAGAGGCCTCCCATGGCTTGATGCCATTCCTGCGGGGTCAGGCAGCAGTTGCCCACATCTGCCCACCTCCTACCCCTTTATTTCCCCATAACTGGTGCCCAACAAATAAATGTTCATAATATTATGATTATGATAGCACACAAGAGCTATTCAACATATTTATTGTTTGAAAAATTATACTTTAAAATAGTTTTAAAATTAATAAAAATAAGTTAATTTTACAAGTTTCTCACAAAATATAGCACTAAAACATAAAATAAATTACTTTTATGTTAAAGCATTTTATTCTCATAACTTTGTAAAACCCCAAATCTATAGGTTTATTGTTGTTTGAAACATTTTACACTTGTATAAGGTGCACAGAGTATTTTAAAATATTGAATGAACAATAATTAATGCCATATGAATATAACATTTATAGTTACATTCATGGACATACTTACAATGCAAAGGCTTGTTTTAATAAGCCATTTGTCTCTATAATAAATGATGGCTCTACTCCACTTACAATACTCTGGTGTAATTATGAAATCAATAGCATTTTAAAAAGCATTCAAATTATATGTTCATCTTAAGAGCCTCCTTAATTTTTCCTGGAGATAAACCAAAAACCCCTGAATACAGCCAACTCAGGTTGTAAGATCAGGAAGGGACTGACAGTTGGGAAACATCCAGAAAGTAATGCGAAAACATTCACCAGGAGCCATCTGTGATGACTAGAAAGAGTTATACAGACATTAAAGATGTAAGAAAGTGTGTAAAAGAAGACAAAAGTACTCACCAGGACAAGGATGGTTTGGATCGCTTTGGACTCAGGAGACAATCTGGAGGATACTTTGGCCCTGG
The DNA here is from genome assembly GCF_008632895.1 of Mastomys coucha. Taxonomy (NCBI): domain Eukaryota; kingdom Metazoa; phylum Chordata; class Mammalia; order Rodentia; family Muridae; genus Mastomys; species Mastomys coucha. The sequence continues at coordinate 21,319,296 of NW_022196911.1, forward strand.
ACATGTGTTGCATTCTCTGCTTGTGCCTGTGAAGGAAGAGAATGATAACGGTGCTGGCCCAGACCATCAAACCCATAAAAAGAAAGTCAGGAACTGAAAAGAGTGCTGCATATAGTATGTCACTGATTTTCTCTGTAGTAGTGACACAGTATCCCATATCTTTTATATTTGCTGTGTTGTTCTTGCTGTATTTTGCTCTCACATGCAAAAGGTTAAGACTACTGGTAAGCATGTACAGGATCCAGCTCAGGTAAACAGAAGAACCAATGTGTTTTTGTCGTCTTTCTTTAAGCTCTGCCCATCTGGATTCCAAGGGGCTAATAGTGATGGCCTGGAGGACACTCAGGAAGGTGGTGCTGCCTATGGACACACCCCTGCCCACTCTGTGAAAATAGAAAAGCCCTTTGCATCCAAAGTCATTGAGGAAGTCTTTTAACCCAAAACATGCCATTGTCTGTGGCACTCCTTTACACAACAGAGTTATGATGTTGGCTATAGTCAAGTGCATCACAAGCCAGTATCTGGACCTTAGCTTGCACCCACTGGAGTTAAACAACAGATAATGGTGTAAGAGAAAGGAATTGGCCAGAAACCCGACAACAGTCTGTGACAAGAAGATCACTCCTACAGCCACTTCACTGGCTGCCATGGTGTTGCATCCAGCTATCAGCCTGTTATGGTAAGGGAAGATGATGCCAGCTGTCACGTACTATGCCACTCATGAGGAACTCTACCAGAAATACTCAGAAGCTTTCCCCTTACTTTGCAAATTAGTAGGCTAACAGCCACTAATGTTATTGCATATTGCAGTTATAGGAATGAATATACTGAAACTAGTGTTAAAAAAGCAGTCAAATATTTTATAACTTAATGCTATGAATAAAGCTAATTTGGTTTCCTAAAACTGACTATAAGTTAGGAGAGAGAGAGAGAGAGGGAGAGAGCATGCACTGAGTCACCACTTTTCAAACCTGCTAGTTATAGATTTTTTTCAAGCGATGCAGTTGGATACATAATCTAGTTTTACATAATCCTATTGCTAATCAGTGTGGAAATGGTTTTTCTGCAATAAAAAGTATGTACCTGTAAATGATTATTTTATTGGTTAATTAAAATCAGTAGTTACTAAGCAATTTGAGTAAATGTTGAAACATTTCAGGATTCTGAAGTGTGATGGGATTATTGCAAAGAGGCCAAAATCTCTCAATATCAGAAAAGGCACAAATGCCTCACACAACTAGTTAGTAATAGAGACAATAATCTTAATTCAAATAATTGTCATAGTCAAAGACCATATATTAAACAGTAGAAAAAAATGAGTAATACATTAAAATCCATGTATTATAAAAATATGTATTATATTAACAGAATAACACTAATTTCTGAATATATATATATATATACACATATATAAAACTTACATTCATTTTCTGATGAGGTGATTCACGGTGGTCTTCCTCTTAGAGTTGCCGTTATTGAGTCACTGGACCCTGCCAGTGGCAATCAATTACAGTCACTGAACTCTTTTACTTACTAAGATGCTGATCTCAGTGCTATAGCTTCATGATCAGGAGGATGTCATTTGCAGTCAGACAGCAAGTGCTTGAGATAAAGGCTTATAAATTCTGTGAACTAACCTCCCCTCAGACCTGTAATTATTATTTCACGTACTGTAGCAATGTGCCATAATCAATGAGCCATGCATTTTCTCAAGGCTTTTCCCCTAATGTGGTAGTTAGAGAAGACAATTACAAGTCTCTTCCCAGTGTGACTAAAATTAATGTTAGCCAAACTGAGGAGATCCTTCTTAACTTATCCTTGACCCCTGGAGACAGACAGGATCTTGCACAAAGGGAACTGAAAACACTGAAGTCTGAACTGGGAAAGAATAAAGGTGAGTTGTGTGTTTCACGGAGTTCCTCCTTTTTCCTCAGTGGGAGCTAGCCCAGAATAGAGGTTTGTTTTTTTTTTTGTTTTGTTTTGTTTTGTTTTTCTGTACCTCGTCTCTGTAAGATGCCCCATCGTTTTAGTTCCAAGAAGATTAAAAAATGAGACAAAATAGCTTGGATGAGTAGGGTTTCCCACCAGTGTATGTCATTTACCTTTTTACAAGACTTAATCATTCATTTTGATGCTCTTTAAAGGGAGTCACCTACTTTACATATTTTAGAAGTACCTTAACTAGCAACATTACCTACATAATATGTACTGTCCAGATAGGTTGCAGGAGAAATAAGCCAATATAAGTATTTGCCATTAATCTTGGTAAGTTTCATAACTGGATAGTGATGCCATATTGATATAGACAACACATATTTGGACTGTAGGACACAGAGAAATCAATTTTGAACTGACAGAGAAAATAGCTCTGTTGGCTACCCTTTACAGTGGTGCAGGGTGTTATCTAGGCTATTTAGTAAGAAACAATATCAACTGTCTTTTCCAGCACTGGACAATGTAGTTTAAGTTATTGGCCTTGTAGCAAATATTCTCACAGAAGCAACACTAGAAAGATCATTTAAGTTTTAACCAGTTTAACTCATGTTTGGATAGGAGTACTTCTCCAAAGGATGCATTTTTAATATTGGGTTTTGTAAACAAACAAAACAAAACAAAAACATCTAGAGAAATCTAGGCCCCATTACGAACTTAACATTTTGGGCTGGTGAGATGGCTCAGTGGGGAAGAGCACTGACTGCTCTTTGGAAGGTCATGAGTTCAAATCCCAGCAACCACATGGTGGCTCACAACCACCCGTAATGAGATCTGATGCCCTCTTCTGGTGCGTCTGAAGACAGCTACAGTGTACTTAACATATAATAAATAAATAAATCTTAAAAAAAAAAAAGAACTTAACATTTTAAGTGTTTCTCTCTCTCTCTCTCTCTCTCTCTCTCTCTCTCTCTCTGTGTGTGTGTGTGTGTGTGTGTTTCTCTCTTACATTCATACATATGTACATATATACAAGCATACATACATACAAGCATACATATGTATATATGTTTGTGCTTCTCCACATACCAATAAATAGAAGCATCTTATTTTTTGTAGGTTTTTTTATTAGATATGTTATTTATTTACATTTGAAATGATATCCCCTTTCCTGGTACCCACCCCCTCTGGAACCCACTATCCCACCCCCTTCCTCTGAGTATATGAGGGTGTTACTGCACCAACCCACCCAGTCCCAACTTCCTGCCCTGGCATTCCCCTATACTGGGGCATCGAGCCTTCACAGGACCAAGGCCCTCTCCTCCCATTGATGTCCAAAAAGTTCATCCTCTCTGCTACATATGCAGCTGGAGCCATGAGTCCCTCCGTGTGTACTCTTTCATTAGTAGTTTAGTCTATGGAGGTTCTGGGAGTTCTGGCTGGTTGATATTGTTGTTGTTCCTATGGATTGCAAACCCCTTCAGCTCCTTCAGGCCTTTTTCTAACTCCTCCATTCATAACCCCTTGCTCATTCCAATAGTTGACTTCGAGCATCTGCCTCTGTATTTGTCAAGCTCTGGCAGAGCCTCTAAGGAAATAGCTATATCAGGCTCCTGTCAATAATCACTTCTTGGCATCAACAATAATGTCTGGGTTCATGTCTCTATATGGGATGGATTGGCAGCTTGGACAGTATCAGATGGCCTTTGCTTCGGGTGCTGATCCACATTTTGTCTCCTTATTTCCTCCTTTGAGAATTTTGTTCCCTCTTCTAAGTAGAACTGAAGAACTAACATTTTTGTCTTCCTTCTTGAGCTTCATGTGGTCTGTGAATTTTATCTTGAGTATGCCATGCTTTAGGGCTAATATCCACTTATCAGTGAGTGCATACCATGTGTGCTCTTTTGTAACTGAGTTACCACACTCAGGATGATATTTTCTAGTCGCATCTATTTGCCTAAGAATTTTAAGAATTCATTGTTTTTAATAGCTGAGTAGTACTCCATTGAGTAAATGTACCATGTTTTCTGTATCCATTCTTCTGTTGAAGGACATCTGGATTCTTTCTAGCTTCTGGCTATTTTAAATAAAGCTGCTATGAACATAGTGGAGCATGTGTCCTTGTTATATGTTGGAACATCTTTGGGGTTTATGTCTAGGAGTGGTACAGCTGGGATGTCAGGTAGTTCTATGTCCAATTTTCTGAGGAACCTCCAGAATGATTTCCACAGTGGTTGTAACAGCTTGCAAACCCAACAATAGAGGAGTGTTCCTCTTTCTCCACATCCTTGTCAGCATCTGCTGTCACCATAGCTTTTGACCTTAGCCATTCTTATTGGTGTGAAGTGGAATCTCAGGGATGTTTTGATTTGAATTTCCCTGTTGACTAAGGGTGTTGAACATTTCTTTAGGTGCTTCTCAGCCATTCAGTATTCCTCAGTTGAGAATACTCTGTACCCCATTTTAATAGGGTTATTTGGTTCTCTGAAGTATAACTTCTTGAGTTCTTTGTATATAGTGGATATGAGCCCTCTATCAGATGTAGGGTTGGTAAAGATCATTACCCAATCTGTTGGTTGCCATTTTGTCTTATTGACAGTGTCCTTTGCATTACAGAAGCTTTGCAATTTTATGAGGTCTCACTTGTCAATTCTTGATACTAGAACATAAGCTATTGGTGTTTTGTACAGGAAATTTTCCCCTGTGCCCATGTGCTAGAGGCTCTTCCCCACTTTCTCTTCTATTAATATCAGTGTATCTGGTTTTATGTGGAGGGCCTTGATCCACTTGAACTTGAGATTTGTACAAGGAGATAAGAATGGATCGACTTGCATTCTTCTACTTGCTGACTGACAGTTGATCCAGCAACATTTGTTGAAAATGCTGCCTTTTTTCCACTGGATGTTTTTACCTCCTTTGTCAAAGATCAAGTGACCATAGGTGTGTGGGTTCATTTCCGGGTCTTCAGTTATGTTTCATTGATCTGCCTGTCTCTGTATCAATACCATGAACTTTTTAAAATGACTATTGCTCTGTAATACAGCTTGAGGTCAGGGATGGTGATTCCACCAGAAGTTCTTTTATTGTGGAAAATACTTTTCCACATCCTGAGTTTTTTTGATATTCCAACTGAATTTGCAAATTGCTCTTTCTAATTCCATGAAGAATTGAGTTGGAAGTTTGATGAGGATTGCACTGAATCTGTAGATTGCTTTCAGCAAGATGGCCATTTTTACTATATTAATCCTGTCAATCCATGAGCATGGGAGATCTTTCCATCTTCTGAGATCTTTCATTTCTTTCTTTAGTAACATGAAGTGCGAAGTTCTTGTCATATAGATCTTTCTCTTGCATTGTTAGAGTCAAACCAAGGAATTTATATTATTTGTGACTATTGTGAAGGGTGTAATTTTCCTAATTTCTTTCTCAGCCTGTTTATCATTTGAGTAGAAGAAAACTACCAATTACTTTGAGTTAATTTATAATCCACTTTGCTGAAGTTGTTTATCAGGTTTAAGAGTTTTCTGGTGGAATTTTTTGGGTCACTTAAATATACTGTCATATCATCTGCAAATAGTGATAATTTGACTTCTTCCCTTCCAATTTGTATCCCTTTGATCTCTTTTTGTTGTCTAATTTTTCTGGCTAGAATTTTGAATACCATATTGGATAGGTAGGGAGAGAGTGGGAAGTCTTGTCTAGTCCCTGATTTTAGTAGGATTGCTTCAAATTTCTCTCTATTTAAATTGATGTTGGCTACTGGTTTGCTATACACTTCTTTCACTATGTTTAGGTATGGGCCTTGAATTCCTGATCTTTCCAAGTCTTTTACCATTAGTGGGTGTTAAATTTTTTCAAATGCTTTCTCAGCATTTAATGAGATGATTGTGTAGGTTTTTTCTTTTAGTGTGTTTATATAGGGGATTACATTGATGGATTTCTGTGTATTGAGCCATTCCTGTATCCCTGGGATGAAGCCTAGTCTATAAAGATGGATGATCATTTTGATGTCTTCTTGGAATCAGTTTGAGATAACTTTGTTGAGTATTTTTGCATCAATATTCATAAGGAAAATTGGTCTGAGTTCTCTTTTTTTGTTAGGTCTTTCTGATCCAATGTATTTCAAGTTCTCTAGGCTTCTTGTATGTTCACAGGTATCTGTTATACCAGAAGCAGGGCCTGGTGCTGAGGCCTGGAGTGCTCGCTCTTTCCCTGGTGCTGACCTGCAGGCAGGGCATGCGTTAGTTAAAAAGGAGTCAGTGTATAAATGAGATATTTTATTGTAGAAAGGAGAAGATAGGTCAGTCAAGTAAAGAGAAGGAGAGGAGAAAGCAGGGCAGCTGTGAGGGGTTGTGACTGAAACAGGAACCAAAAACTCAGGAGTTATGGCCAAGCTCTTTCTGCCCCCTGCAAGCAGAAATTGCCCACAGGAGCTCCAGGGCTCAAAGCCAAATACTCTACTGGGCCTAAGTTAAATGGGCAGACCACTGCCCCACACTTCTCCACAGGTATCTATTTCTTTAGATTAGGGAAGGTTTCTTATATAATTTTGTTGAAGATATTTACTAGCCTTTTAAGTTGGGAAGCTTTTGTCTCTTCAACACCTATTATGGTTAAGTTTGGTTTTCTCATTGTGTCTTGGATTTCCTGATTGTTTGGGTTAGGAGCTTTTTCCATTATTCATTTTCTTTGATGGTTGTGTCAATGTTTTTTTGTGGTATCTTCTGCCCCTGAGATTCTCTTTTCTACCTCTTGTATTATGTTGGTTATGCTTGCATCTGTGACTCCTGATCTCTTTTCTAGGATTTCTATCTCCAGGGTTGTTTCCCTTTGTGATTTCTTTATTGTTTCTATTTCCAATTTTAGATCCTAGACAGTGTTGTTCAATTCCTTCACCTGTTTGATTGTGTTTTCCTATAATTCTTTAAGGGACTTTTGCATTCCCTCTTTAAGAGCTTTTACCTATTTAGCTGTATTCTCTTGATTTCTTTAAGGGAGTTATTTATGTCCTTCTTAAAGTCCTCTATCATCATCATGAGATGCTATTTAAGTCTGAATCTTGCTTTTCTGGTGTGTTGGGATATCCAGGACTGTGGTGGAATACTGGGTTCTTATGATGCCAAGTAGTCTCAGTTTCTGTGTCTTACGTTCTTGCTCTTGACTCTCACCATCTGGTTACCTCAGCTATTAGTAGGTCTTGCTGTTTCTGTCTGCAACCTGTTCTTCCTGTGTGCCTGTGAGCCTGTGATCATAGGTGTGTCAACACCCGTAGGGAGGCCATCTCTTTTTTGGGTAGGATTTAACGTGAGGAGAGCTGTAGGATACCCTTAGATCTGGGGCACAGATGGAGACTGGAAGCAAGTAGTGTCTTATTGCAGGAAGTAGTGGTGAACACAGACAGGCATTACTAGTGAAAAGGTTAGAATAAGAAACTGTAAATGCTCACCTCTATATGGGACATATGAATCATTTTTTTCTCTGTAATATTTTCTTGTCAGGAAATATTTTCAAGAGACAGTGAAAAGATTATAAAAGTCAGAGAACAAGGCAGAATGTGTGAATGTTGTTCAGGCAATGATTACTCTAATGGCTGTAATTTCACCAGCAATGAATAGCCACTTCTTTTCCTTAAATCATTCTACAATCAACTATGAGTTATTTTACTGAGCATGATCATAACTTAAAAGTATAATATGAAATCTGAAAGTTTTTTAAAGTTGCATTTTTAGAGATGATTAGTGATGTTGAATATTTCTTCAAGTGTTTCTCAGCCATTTGTATTCTATCTTTTTACTTTCGTTAATTCTTTTTCCCATTTTATTTTGTTTGTTTTCTTGTTCAAGTTTTTAGTTCTTTCTTTATTATATATCTTTAGATACTAGTCTTCTACTAGTAGTGTCTATTTTTGTTGTGAGGGGACATTAGTGCATGCATGATAATATGTCCACTTTTAAAATTCAATATGCAAGTCTGTATCCTCCCATTTGAATATTAGAAACTTTAATATTGAAAGTTATCAATGATCACTTTATTGGCTTTTGTTATTTGGTTGTTATGGTATGTGTTTTTGTCTTCTTTTGATTTACTTTTCTGTGATTGTTTATTTATTGTGTCTTCTTCAGTATGATTAACCTCCTCATAGTGAAAGTTTCCTTTTACTACTATTTGAAGATATGGATAGATAGATAGAATTGCATTTGTTTTTATTGTGGCATGTTTTCTTTATTTATAGGCTGCAGAATTTTGCTGTGTATAGTATCCTAGTCTGGCATCTGTAGTATCTCAGTATTTGTAGAACATTTCTCTGAGTGATTCTGCCATATAGAGTTTCAGTTCAGAAATTGCATATTATTCTACTGGGCCTGTCTTTATATGTTACTGGTCTTTCCTACTTATGATTGTAATACTCTCTCATTGTTTTGTTGCATGTTTTGATAAGTATGTATCACAGGTAATTTCTTTTCTGGTCCTGTCTACTTGGGGCTCTATATGATTCTTGTTCCTTGATAAGAACCTTCATCTAAGGTTAACAGTTTATTATTGATTTTGTGAAAAATGTTACTATGCCATTGACTTAGGTTTCTTCTCCCTCCTCTATGTCTGTTATTTATAGATTTTTGTTCTTTACACCGACTCCTGTGTAAACAACCAAACAAAAAAACTCCCAGATGTTTCTTGCCCATAGTGTCTTAGATTTGACATTTTATTTTACTGAAGTATATACACATTCTACCTTGTCCTCAATAATAGAAATTCTCCTTTTCCATGTTTTATACAGTATTGGTAACATTGATCACTCAGATTTTTGTTTGACTTTTTTTTTTGAAATCTTTATTTCAGTTTGAGTTTTCTATAGTGGTTCTGATTCTATTTCTTGTCTTGAACTGTATTTGTTATTTTAATCAATTATTTCTTTGTGTTTTCCCAGTCTTAAGTAATTTATCTATTATCCTCTTTAATTTTCTTGGACATATATGTAACCAGTGTATTGAGTTCTTGTTTTATGTTTCAGCTAAATTGAATTTTTCAGGGCCTATTGTAATAAGATAATTGGGTTTTTCTAGAGACGTATTGTGTTGGATAGCCATATTTGTGTTTTTGAGCATGTGGATTTATAATTTTTGATATGTTTCTTGGTAGTGATATCATGTCTTGTCTTAATTTTTTACTATTCTTTGGTTGCTGTTACCCTCTTGTGATTGGCATATATGGTCACTGTGAAATCCCTGATAAGGAGTGCTTCTGCAGGTCTAGTGGGTGTTAGAAAGGAACAGATATCACCTAGGAGGCAAAGATGAAAGGTACTATGGTAAATAGCTAAGAGTATCATGTCTACACTGATAGGTGGTGCCCCCAGATGTGATGGTATGATGAAGGGTGGTTCTGTAAGCAGTGTGTAGTAGGACAAAGACTATGTCTGCAAATACAGGGATGGATGGACTACACACCATGTGGTACAATGCTTAGAGAATAAAATTGTGATGGAAGGAGGAACTCTGCAAAGAGGCTGGTATAGAAATCTTAATTTCCTTCTCAGCTCTCTTGTAAAACAAAGAACATTATTCTGAATGGGAAAGTCACCATCAAAGACTATAACTTTGACGACAAATCAAAGGTATTACCTTCCTTTCTACCATTTTTTTTCAGTCATAGGCATGTTGTGAGATACCATTCTGTTGGAAATATGAACAAATTTCTACCTACTTCACAAGAGGAACAGATGAAAGAGAATAGATGCAGAACACTGAAATTCAACTTTCTGAACCCATGAATTTTATGTATATTAATACATGAATATAGATGAGGGGTTATATGCAGGAAAAGAAATGCCTCAAAAGACAATTACATGGTAAACTTTAAAAATATTCACCCTGAAGAAATTCTGAGGCTGCAGCCACTCCTTTGAGATGTTTCAACTAGACGGTCATTAACAGTTAAATCTTGAGGAATGTGAAGGATGTGTTAGGCATCTCTCCAAGGTAGAAAAGAGACTCAAGCATCCTAGGGTCATAAAATCTTGCTAATTTCTTCCATGATTGAGACTTATACCCCTGAACTCTGGTATTCATCATGTGTCTTTACAGTTTCTAAGTTCTAACAATGATAAGAAGGTGTGTCAACGAATACAGAACTGACTTAGAGAATAACCTAAGAATATTCTGTATTTTTTATAAAAATAGTTTTGTAGTTTCATTGCCCTTTGAACAAATTTTAATTCATTATTTAATTTATAAGAAAAGTCTTCACTTTGTGAATTATTTCATTTTGCTTGTAAAGTTAATCTCCTATGTTGTGATATATTTGTGATACTTCACATATTCTTACCGACTATTTTTGTCTACAAGAAGACACACACTCACAGTTGCATCTGATTTCTCTTTAAAAATTTTGTAAAGTGTGTGTTTTTCTCTGTGTAATTTTGCATAATAAGGCATTTTTATGTGCAGGTTGATTTTAAATCTGTGATATAATGTGTCTTCTTTATTGCTTATCAATGGACTTTTTGAGATTCGCTTACTGAGCCTGGAGATCTCTAATTAACTAGAGTTGCATACAAGTGAGCTCAGGGATATTTGATGGTCTCTGGTTCCCAAATGCTGTGGTTTCTGATCTCTCTCCATACTTTAACTTTTCCATGTGTGCCGGGGTTCCAAACTCGTATTCTCATGTTTTTAAAGATACATTTTATGTATGGGGATTGTGGTGATTTAAATGAAAATGGACTCTATAGGCTCATAGGGAGTGGCACGATTGGGAGCCGTGTCCTTATTGTGGGACTTTTTGGAGAAAATATGTCACTAGGGATTAACTTTGAGGTTTCAGAAGTTCAATTCAGATATCTGCCCCACACTTCCTGTTGCCTAGAGATCCTGAGGTAGAATTCTCTGCTACCACTCCATCACCTTGTTTGTCTGAGTATCTCAATGGTTTCTACCATGACAATAATGGAACAAAACCTCTGTATTTAAATCCATCCACAATTAAATGTTTCCTTATAAGACTTGCCATGTTCATGGTATGTCTTTATAGCAACAAAAACACCAAGATAAGGCCATCTTCCAAGTTTCTTTCAACAAAAATGCTGTCCTCTCTTATAGTCCATATAGTGTCTTCTATGTCTACTAGAACTACATACCATTACTATACTTTATTCTGTGTTTTCACAGACAGAAATAACCATCAATTACATGTGGCACATTAGTTACAATAGTCATTGTAAGACAGTAAAGATTGAGGCAATAAAGATTTTTTCCATACTGTTTCTGTGGGTTCACTACTGTCTCATTAGTGAGATTTCTTTAGGCAGTGAATGTTTGACTTCTACATTAAAAGTACTTTACAGTTGTAGATTATCAGTTTATATGCCAGGTTTAAAAAGGAAAACATTATATAAGATACATAGTGAACTGAGATCATGGTTTTATTTAAGAGTATTTTTGGGGGGGGATGAAATGTAGAATTACAAAAAATGCACTAATACATGAGAAATAAACAAAATAAAAAGAATAGCTTAAAAAAAGTAAAAAATATAAATGTTACAATTCAATCAATATGAATTGAAACAGAAATAAACTGCTTTAAAAAAATCTATTTTATTCATAGTTCCTTGGAATGTGTGTGTGTGTGTGTGTGTGTGTGTGTGTGTGTGATTAACTTGTTATCTCCAATTCATCATTCATTATATTTCTTTTCTGTTTATGGCTGTATTAAAACTGGCATCAATTGATTAGTTTTCTAACTGTGTCCATAATGAGAGATGAATTGGCAATAACAAGGTAAACACACACATAATCCAAGGAACTATGAATAAAATAACTCTTTATATTTATTTGATTTTGTTTTATATTTGCAATTTGCATTTGTCACAAACAATTTTCCAGAGATGACTTAATGTACAATAAACATGAACTCTTCCTATTCTTCTCTTCTTCTTTGTTTTCTTCTTTTTCTTGGCTATGAGTAATTCTTTTTCATGATTCCTTATGAATAGGATTCCTTAAATACTTTCATGCTTTTAATCTCTTCAATCTGCCACTTATCTTGTTTACCCATAATTAAATAAATATACTTAAGTGTTTGCTATTTAAATTATCTTTCCGCAAATGTTCTTTCTACAAATACTCTGAGTTGAAAACTAGATTATTAGATAGTCATACTATAGGGATAAAAACCAAGCTCTTGTCATCCCAAAATTTTGCTTAACCCTCTGCTTGTGCTAATTCTATATGACCGTATTAACTATCAGCACACACACTGAGCATATTCTTAATTGAGAACACAACAGCCTTTTGATTGTCCTGTGAGACTGTCTCAATAACAGTCTTTTTATATTGATTATTTGAGTTGTTTGGTGCAAAAGAACTGGTTGAACTTAAGGAAAGAAGGCATGTTTGTTCTTTAAAGGTAGGAAGAGAAGACAAAAGTGCCTGCAACTGTGTGAGTAGGTTTTTAGCTATGGCTTCCTGTAACTATCTTATAACATTGAAGTCTAAAAAAATCTGCATTTAGGTCTCTAACAGTTACATGTAGATTTTGTATATCTCCCCATTACTTTGATGACATATGTGTAGCCTGCTGTATAAATACATGAATGTAATTACCTCACATTAAGTGTTATCTAGAATAGATTGACACTGTTGTGATAGGCGCTACAATGTGGAATTAGTGGTGATGTGCAACCTAGGCTTTTTGTTTGTTTCTTTTTAGAGAAAGGGTTTTATTGGGTCGCTTTTTCTACTCTGGAACTCTATCAAGGCTGACTTCTAACCCACAGAGATCTACCTGCCTCTGCTTCCTAGCAAGATATGCTTTTAATAAAAGGTTTCAAGTGTTCATTGTACATCAGAGCTCCAGAGCCACTATGTCAGAATCCAAGAATGTTCTTCTCTAGGGGAGGACAGGAATCTTCTCTAGTGACTGTATACTCTTAGTAAGACTCTCTCTGTATTAGTCATTGTTCTCTAGAGTAAAAGAACTTACAGTATGATTTTTCTCAAGATATAGAATGGATATTTTTAGAATTATTTATAGATTCAGTGCAGCTAATCCAATAGTCCCTGCCTGTTAAAAAGAAGCCCATAAATGCAGTAGTTGTTCAGTTTACAAGATTTTCCCATATACACCAGAACCCAAAGGACCTAGTGTTTCTTCCGATTGCAAACATCAGAGTTGAAGTTCAGCCTTCTTGCCTCAAAGATCCAGACTAATAGTGGACTTTTCCACTTCAAATTAAGCAAAACTTCCTCACAGTTATGCCTTATTTTTTTGGTTTTAGTTAATTCTAATTATAGTCAAGTTAGCAAACAATACTATCCATTACAATTCTCCCATTTGTCAACAGGACACACAATCAAATTTCAGGTTTCATGATTTATTTCCAAATGAAAACAATAACCAATTTACAATTAAGCCTAAAATTGCTTAAACTATCATATGTACAATACCAAAAGCATTACATATTTAACAAGTTCATAATTAGGCCTAACATGATATAACTATCCCTCATATGACCATAAATATATAATAAACCCAGAATAGTAGGCAATGTCCCTTGAGGAATTCTCTTTGAGAAACTCTAAGTATCATAACCCAGTGGTTCTCAAGATGTGGTTTGTAACCCTTCGGAGGGTCACATGAACTTTTCATAAGCATCACTTAATGACATCATCCCAGTGACCATCCACTTTGCTTCCTCAAACAATAGAATTTATTCTTACACTTATTAGAAACCCTTTCTCCTTAGGCTCTTGCCATGAGCTCTGTTTACCAGATAATAGAGCTCATTTTCATTGTAAAGGTCATAGGGTCCTTGGTACTTTGCTAGGGAGTTTGCATGTAGCTAGGCCTAAACTTTTGGTGCCTGCAGGGACTACACAACAGGATTTAAAAGTACTTACACAGTCATCTTTAGATTATTCTATAAAAGAATGCTGAGAGTGGGGGAAAAAAGAAGAAAAAGAGAACATCAGAAAACAGATAGTACACAGATATTTACAATCCAGTTATGAAGTAGCAATGAACATAATTTTATAATTAATGGTAAATGAAACATTATTAACTTATCTAAGGGTAGCAGCATTATGAAGGTTATGTATCACTGGTGCATATAATAAATTCAAGGGCATCTGAGGGTTCCTGAGCCGCCAGTCAGAGGAAGTTATATTTTGTGTTGTAATGGGAGTTTGTTTTGGAAACATGATTTTCTGGAGCAGTGTTTGTGAGATCATATTTTAGTTAACTTATAAATTAGACTTATCTACGTTCTTTCTATGCATGCCTTTTACTTATCCTCCTCTTTTCACTTTACTCCACAGAAACTCTCACAGTAACATCCCACTTGCATTTGTGTTTTACTTGCCCTTCAGACCTTTTCCCTGCCACTCAGTCCTAATGGATTACTTCTTAGTGGATACCTGACCATTACTACCACTACATACCACCTTCAACACATATATTTAAAATGCAGTTAGGTGTATTGTGAGCATGTGAGGGAGAATACTGCCTTTGTCTTTGTCTCAGTTAAATTGGAGATCTCTCATCAATGTCCCTCTCAAGTCAATTCAAAAGCCACCAGGCATCCCATCTTTAAGCCAGTTTGCTCTCTCTCTCTCTCTCTCTCTCTCTCTCTCTCTCTCTCTCTCTCTCTCTCTCTCTCTCTCTCTCTCCCCCTGTGTGTGTGTGTGTGTGTGTGTGTATGTGTGTATGTGAGTGTGTGTGTGTGTTTCGTTTTGCTGACTTTTTGAGAAAAGTTTTCCAGACCTAACACTGTCTCAGCTGGAACTCATAGGTTCTCTTCTGTCAGTCACTTTAGGGTTGAATGACCAGAATGTTCTTGTTTACATCAAATAATTATTTGAATCTTTTTTTGGTTACTGTATTTATTTTTGAGACCAGCCTCTCTCAGAAGAATATCATGATAGCCTTGAACTCAAGGCAATTATGGCCTGAATCACAAATGAGAGTCACTCAAATGCCTTAATCTCTGCTCATCTTAATCTCTATTTGATTAGGGCTTGGTTGAAAATTACTATAATCCCTGCACTCACGAGGCAAAGGCAGGCCAACCTCTGTGAATTCTGAGCAAACTGGTATTCACACTGGATTCCACAACAGCCAAGGCTAAAACCTTGTTTCTACAAATCATTTCTTGTTCTCTGCTAATTGTTACATAGTCTCATGGAAACCAGTCTCCAAACACGCAGAAAGCATCTTACTTCCCATTATTCAGTGTTCCAATTAATATATAAACTATCAGAGAGCCATAATTTGAGATTTTATGTACTTTTTTCTTCCATTACTTCTTAGACACTTCAGGTAGGTTTTTCTACAACTATAGAAGTAATTAAAGATGGCATTAACTCAGTGAGCTTCCTGCATCTGTCATGTGAGTTACCATCTCCATATCACGGTTATGTCTTTTTAAATGTTTTATTAACAATTATACACCTTGGTAAATTCTATTGAAGATTTACTGAATTTATTTAGTAGTTGTTTCCAACCCAGTACCACTCTGTACCATATAGAGTGTAAGCCTATCACCATCCTACTTCCTTCTACTAAACACCAATATAGGCAGCTACCAATGTTCAGAATAAGCAAACAACAGTGACCATTTCCCACATTCCCTCTGTTGCTCCAACCAGGACCACCTATTAAAATGGGGAATGTGGAACAGTTGGAAAAGTGATGTTTCATTTGCTTTACTTGAGAGCATGGAGTGCTAAGCAATCCAGTCACCATCAAAAGCCAGACTGAGACCTAGGCTTCTGGGTAATTCCTTCTGAGTGGTAATACACCAGAGACATCATTGGAATTTCACGGAGTATTTGCAAACTGTTGCTTTCTAGAGATTTCACATACCAGAGAGGAAAATTGTGAGTTCAAAAGCAACAGAAGATGATTTGAATGTGTTATCTGAGGTCTCAATCATCAAACACTGATCTTGCTCTTAAAGGTCCCTGTGAGGGAAGAAGAAAGGCTTCCTTTTTTTTTTTTGCTTCAATACATTCCCAGGATAAGTTTTCCCCAAACTAATCACAATGATTGCATAGACCCACACATTTTCCTGCAGCTAACAAGACAGAGGCTCCCGAAGGAGGAGTCATTGGCTATTTCTGCTCTGGAGGACTTGTCTTTGGAATTGCTCTCTATAGTCTTTGAAGAGGTATTCACTGACAGACATAACAAGCTCCTTAGGGCTATGGGACCTGCTTGGTCCTTTCCATGGCTTCCTGTTGGATCAATTAAAGATTTCCCTGACCTGGAGACTTTGAAGGCCCTGTCTGAGGGAGATGTGCTGATTATACAGAAGTTTCAGCACAGGCAAGGAAGAGCCCCTAGAGTGAAGGGAGGTTATGAGTGTGCAGAGAAGAAACAATGAGAGACAGAGAGTATTTGGTCAAAGCTGTATCGGGGGCTTCTGACAGCAATTGTTTACATAAATGTAGATATTGTGGATATTGTGTACTGTGTCTTCTTTCTAGGCAAGTGTGGTGGACAAAGTAGAATACACACCTTCTACTGGTACAGGTGCAATGAGGCTGAAATTAAGGGGAAATGTCAGGGATGGAAGAGAGACAATGTTTCCCTGGAAGAGAGACAGGGGTCCAGATGTTTCCCTGGCATAGATCCTCTTCACTGAATAAGAAACCCTGGGCTTGATCCTTGACATAAGGAATAAGTCAAATAATTTTGAAAGAAAGGATGACATGTGAGATATGGATGTGAAGCAAGATGCAATTTCTGTCTTCATTAATCTTCTGAGAATTCCTTCCAATTCACCCACAGGAGGTACAAACTCAGATTGCTCTATTTGAGGCCTTTGTACACTGACTTCTAGAATTAATGAAAAAGACTGCTCATCACTAGTCATGAATTAGAAGAAAATAGTGGAGTTGTGTCCTGACAGTGAGCTGAAGAAAATTTTAAAGGTGTGAACTGATATCAGACTCATGGAGGACAGCTTCAATGAATGTGCCATGTACTTTTGTAGTGGGCACAGCAGAGAAGTTCCATTCATTTATGTTTTAGGAAGCTGCAGATTTGGGAATCACCTTATCTTCAAAATCATAAACATCTTCAAGGTGTTAGACAAAAACTGTATTGTGGAGCTACAGCTGGGTTTTAGAGACTAGAAGACAAGGCACATCTTGAATCATACCTGTGGCTTATGAGAAATCTTCACACTCTCATGCTTGAGGAAATCTAGAAGCCCTTCAGTTCAGCTGCTTCTGGAGACCTCGAAGAGGAGTGGATAACAAAATTCTTTTCTCAGTTCCCCAGACACCACTGTCTCTATCACCTCTATTTAAATAATATCTACCTTCTGAAAGGCAACCTGAGGATGTGGCTCAAGTAAGAATGATGGGGACGGTTCAGTAGACCAGTCAACCTATCTCTTTTTTTATCAGTTTAGAGGTTCTTGATGGTCTGGCCACCAGAACCCTAGAAATGGTAGAGACAAAATAAGAAGATGAGATTTGTATGAACCGGAACCAGTATGTCCCTAATTACTCAAATCTGAAAGGTTGTTTTCAATCCTGAAAGCAGTTGAATAAATGGGACATGTGGGACATATTGGGTTGAAGGTGGGAGAATGGGATTGACAGAGTTGAAGAAAAGATATTTGGGGACTCTCTAAGCATCCCTCAGAAATGCTCCTGAATCTAGTTTGGGATAAGAAGTGGTTCTTCCTACATACACTATTCTGCCCTAATATGGCAATGACTGTGATTTGCCATGAACTGTGCAAAGTCACAGTGATAACCCCAGTCCTCAGAATTGATAACCCACAATTCTATGCATTGTGTAAGCAGACCACAAAAGTCCAGGGGTTTGAAGTTAATCATATGAATAGATTGAATTTAGGACAAGTGTCATTTGTCTCGCTGTGAATTTCCACATCTCTTTTCAACATCATTTTTCAGAATTAATGATTTGGTCTCTCCCTAAATGCCTGAAGAACCCCTTGGAAACCATAACAATCACTCACTGCCAGTTCTCAGAGTCAGACTTGGATTAACTTCCTCACTGCCTGAATATTTGCAAGCTTAGACATCTGAACTTGAATTTGGTATTTTTATTTGACTTACATATTAAGCCTTTTGGAATCCTCATTGAAATAGTCACAGCTACCCTGCAAATCCTGCAGTTGGAGCAGTGTTGGATGGGTGATTCTCAATTGATGGCCCTTCTACCTGACCTTAGTCAATACTCTCAGCTCATCAAGGTTAATTTCAACTATAATGAACTCTCTGCAAGTCCTGAAGCAACCTCTGTACCACAAAGCCAAATTGAGCCAGCTGACTCAAGAGGTGTACACTGCCCCTCTGGAGTGCAATGATGATTTTGACAACATACTTGTAGACAGTATCAACCATTGCTTCTTTCTTTTCAGTGATTGTAGTTTAAGACTATTCCCAATTAGAGACACTCTACCATGAGTAACTATAGTAACATCTGTTCCAAGTGCATTTACAATAAATGTGTCTAGTTTCTCTGTTGCTGGTATATGTCCATCAGAGCAAACAATCCACTTGTTCCCAGAAGTTTTATTTCCCTTTTCATCTCTTATCTCCTCTCTACCCATCCACTTGTCTTCCATTTCACATCAGAAAATGGAAGGCCTCGCAGGGATATCAACCAAACATGGCAAATCATGTTGTAATAAAATTATGTTTCTCCCCTCATATTAAGGCTGTACAAGACAACCCAGTAGTACAAGGGTCCAAAAAGCAGGTAAAATTTAAGAAACTACCCCTACTTGCTTTGTTATGAGTTTTAAAAAACATACCAAGCTATACAACTATAATATAAATTATATATCGCAATAAATATATAATATATATTAGACTATACATATATATGTGTGTACACACACACACACACACACACACACACACACACACACATAGTCTAGGTTAGGCCCATATAAGCACCTTGACTGTTGATTCAAAGTCTGTGATCCCCTAACTCCACCTAATGTTTGGCTGTGAGTCTCTTCATCTATATCCATAAGTTAATAGATGAAGCCTCTCTGATAAAAATTGGGTTAGGCATCAATTTGAGAATAGCTGAAAATGTTTGAGCATCATTTCATTGTTTCTTTGTTTCTTTGTTGTTGTTGTTGTTCTACCCTAGGTCTTTGGGTCATTTGAGCTCTGGATTCTCATTCTCCAGACTGCGGTATGGGTATGCTCCTTCTCGTGGCATGAGTCTCAGGACAGACAAACCATTGACTAGGCTGATTATTTTTAGTCCCACCTATTTCCCTCAAAGTTTCATAATGCCATTATTTTTAATGGCTGAGTAATACTACATTGTGCAAATATAGCACATTTTTTTACCCATTCTTTAATTGAGAAACATTAAGGTTATTTCCAGTTTCTGTCTATGGCAAATAAAGATACAGTAAACATAGATAAGCAAGTATCTCTGTGGTAGGATGATGTGATGGATATTCCCAGATGTCAACTTGACTATATTTGGAATGAACTACAATCCAGAAATGGAGTGCACACCTGTTATCCAGACCTTGAGGCTAGATGACACAGGCTTTCATCAGGATTCTATGGAATGGTGGCCATGAAAAGCTTAGGCCCAGTCAAAGTCATTAATACCTTTAGTTCCAGGAAACAGAGCCAAGCATATCTTTCAGTTGAAGGACAGCCTTGAACAGACAGAGAAAGTTCAAAGTAATGAACAGTTTAGTACAGATGTCGTCTTACACTCCTTTTATCTGGACAATACCTTCTGCTGGAGGCTTACATTAGGAAAATGGAAGAAGGAAGGCTTCCTTCTTGTTCACCTGCTTGGACATATTTGCCAGCACATTTGCTGAAAGCTACTTCTTCAGGATTCAGCTTATACAGAAGACGAGCTAAAACACTTAGCCTGGTGGGATAGAGCAACACAGCTGCTAATTGTTTGGTTAGTTGGACTGCAAACTTTGAGTCACTCCAATAATTTCCTTTAATATATAGAGACATTCCATAAGGTCTATGACTCTATAAAATCCTTACTTATACAGAAGTTGGTAGCTGGAGTTCTTCTAGATATGCAGAAGTATAAGGATGTATCTTTTAAGTATCTAGAATTAGCATTTTAATTTGGTAGCAACTTTTCCTTCACCAGTACCTTCAATTACTGAATTCTCTCCAGATCCTCTCTTTCCTGGGAGCATGGAGAATATTGAAGACCCATTGTGGACCGTATATTTCAAACTTAAAGAAGTAAATACTTTTAATTATCTTGATCCATCAATTGTGACTGGCAACGGATTAGGTGACAGAGTACATGGCAAAACTTTATACAGTTTGGGGGAAAATAAGAAGAATTATTTTGCTGGCTCCTTGCTCTTAGCATCTCTGGTTAAACTGCTAAACTAAAGGAATGATAAAATTGACTGGTTCTATATGCAAATAAACAATCTGAAGATTCCAGCAGCCTTAGAGTTCAAGTTGCAGAATATCAAACCGAAATCCTCACTATATGGTTGGCTGAAGTGCAGGAAAACTTTACATTTCAGCCTCAGAGGGTGTCAGCTGTCAAAATAATGGCATTATTTGGTAAAGACTGGGATGCTATAACATGGGATGGGAATGTGTGGCAGAACCCTATTAAAGCTGACAATTTTGAATCCTCACATTCTCAAGCATTCACCTCATCCGAGGAAGTAGTACTCTCAGCCCCAACCCTGAAACATTGTCTCTTCACATGAGGAAATTAATTTTTCATTGTCTGATAAACCAGCAGTGACTTTCTCTAAAGACTCAAGGCAAAACAGGTCACTAGATGGCAGGTGGAAAGTGTATTCCATGAGGAAGTTCACTACACTATTTAAGACCTTAATGGGTTTGCTAATTCATTCAACTAATAGTCTGAGGAATATGTGTGGGAATAGATTTTAAGGGTGTGGGATAATTGTGGAAGGAACATAAAATTAGATCAGGCTGAGTTTATTGATATGGGCCCTCTGAGTGGAAATTCTAGATTTAATATGAAAGCTTACACAGTTAAAATCATGTCAGAAGTTTGTTTGAATGGTTGACTGAAGCCAACTTATATTCCTTGGTTTAGTGTTGATGAAGGGATTTTTAAGGCTTGGGGAAATTGCAATGCTAGAGTGGATATGCTTTGTAAAACCTAATCCTCCACAATGGGAAGGTCCAAAACACATGTCCTTTACAAATCCCAAAAGACACAAAATGGTGAGGAGGTACCTGCACATTAGAAGAGTTTTGTTATCTCCCTCTTCCTTGTGCCCCACCTCAGGATTAGAGATGCTTCTTCTCGACTGCATGAATTAAATGCAATGGGTTTAATTGGGCCCTGAAGTAGAAAGGGGCAGCTGGCCACATTGAATTGCTTGAGACAAGGCGATTGTAGTTATTAAAATGGACGATGTAGACAAAACAAAGTTCATAATGACCTAACTTGTAGGGGTCAGCACAGGTGAGGTAAATTGTATAATGACATGATTCATATGGATCTTTGGTACTGGCTAATCAATCATGATGTTTCCAGGCATGAAACAGATAAGAAGCCTACCACATTTTTGTTTGATCTGTATAAGCAGAAAAATTCTCAAAGGAAAGAAATGCCAAATTGGATGGAGGCAAAAGGCAATCTCAGGCAGTGAATCAGTTTCTAAACTTGAGCCAGAACCCTTGAGTGTCTAGGTTCACTTGAGGAAGGACTTTGATAAGGAAACTTCAAAGTTTTACTGTTAGCCTCTTCCCAGAGGGACCTATGACCTATGACCTTTTACAAGAGTACTCTGGGAGTAGTGAAATAATCAGACTTTCTACAGTCTATTAGATATTGGTTCTGAATTGATGCTGATTCTAGGAGATGCCAAGAAATTATTGTGGTCTTCCAGTAAAAGAAGGGGCTTATGAAGGACAGGTGAGTAATGGAGTTTTGGGTAATGTATGACTTACAGTAGGGCCAAAATATCTCCTATCTCATTCAGTGGTTGTTTTCCCATTCCCAGAATGTAAAATTGGGATAGATATACTGAGAAGTTGGTAGAATTCTCACTTTGGTTCCCAGACCTGTGGAGTGTGGGCTACTATGGTTGGAAAGGCAAAATGGAAACCTTCAAAATTGCTTGAGTCAAAGAAAATAGTGAATCAAAAGCAGTAATATATTCCTCAAGGAAGAGCAGAAATTTAAAGACCTCTACATGTTTGACTGTATTTTCCCATATTTTTTAAGGGACTTATTCATTTCCTCTTTAAAGACCGCTGTTATTTTTATAAGATTGTATTTAAAGTAATTTCCTTGTACTTCACATGTGATAGAGTATCCAGGGCTTACAATAGTATGGGAGCTTTGCTCTAAAGGTGTCATATTTCCATGGCTTTTGTTGATTGTATTCTTTTGGAGAACTTTAACCATCTTGATGGCTTTGGTTTGTGAATTTTACTGGCATAGTAGATATTGGGTGTGGTGGCCCTGCTGTGTTCTTGAAAGAACTCAAATCCGAAACCAGAGACTTAGCTCGCTGG
>NW_022196911.1:21348745-21359777 GCF_008632895.1 Mastomys coucha
AGGTTTCCAAATCCTCGGTTCGTGGAACCCCACGCAGGTAGGAGCTGCGGGACGGCATCCTACAATTGGGAAGTTGGTTAGCCTTGATTGTCCTGATGCAGCAGGTCTCTGGTAACTATTCTTGTACTATATTGTTCTGTATTAGAGTTTCTTCATGGCTTAGAATATGCACATGCCTAAACATAATCAAAGCACTATACAGCAAGCCAATAGCCAACATCAAACAGAAAATCTCAGTGCATTTCTGCTAAAATCTGGAAAAAGAAAAGGCTGTCCATACTCTCCCATTAAATATATACTTAAAGTACTAGTCAAAGCAATAAGACAACTAAAGGAAATCAAAGGCATATGAATTAGAACAGAAGAAGTCAAAGTATGGTTATTAGGGAATGATATGATGATATACATAAGCAACTCCAAAAATTCTACAAGAGAATTCCTACAGCTGATAAACACTTTCAGTAAATTAACTCAAAGAAATTAGTAGTCTTCCTTTATACAAATGATAAGCAGGTTGAGAAGAAATTAAGAAAACATCAGCCTTTGTAATATCCACAAATAATATAAAATATCTTGACATAACTCTAACCTGACAAGTGAAAGTTCTATATGACAAGAACTTGACATCATCAAAGAAAACTATTGAAAAAAATACCAAAAGATGCAAAGGTTTCTCATGCTCATGAATCTGAAGGATTAACACATTGAAGATGGCCATTTACCAAAAGCAATTTACAGATTCAATGCAATTCCTATCAAAATTCCAACACAATTCTTTACAAATCTTGACAGAGAAATTCTCAATTTCAGAAAAACCAAGGATAGCTAAAAACTATCCTAAACAATAAAAGAACTTCCAGGGGTATCAGCATTCCTGAGATCAAGCAATGCTACACAGAAATAAAAACTGCATGGTATTGGTATAGTAACAGACAGATTGGTCAATGGAATTGCATTAAAGACTCAAAAATAAATGCACACACCTATGGACACTTGATTTTTGACAAAGAAGGAAAAACATGCAATGAAAAAAGAAATCATCTTCAACAAATGGTGATGTTCTTACTGGATGTCTCCAGTAGAGGAATCCAAATAGATCCATATCTATCACCCTGAACAAAACTTAAGTTCAAGTAGATCAAAGACCTCCACATAAAACTGGGTACACTAATTCTAATAGAATAGAAAGCAAAGTATAGTCTTGGCCTCATTGGTATGGGAGACAGCTTCCTAAAGAGAACACCAGTGGCTCAGAATGGGACCTCATGAAACTGAAAAGCCTCTGTAAGACAAAGGACTCTGTCAAAAGACAAAATGATAGCCTACAGATTGAGAAAGGAGCTTCACCAACCCTATATAAGAAAGAGGGCTAATATCCAAAATTATAAAGGACTCAAGAAGTTAGAGCCCAACAACCCCAACAACTCAATTAAAAATGGGGTACAGAGCTACACAGAGAATTCTCAACAAAGGAATCTTGAACGGCCAAGAAGCACTTAAGGGAAGACCAAAGTATGGATACTTCAGTCCTTCTTAGAAGGGGGAACAAAATACCCATGGGAGGAGTTAAAGAGACAAAGTGTGGAGCAGAAACTGAAGAAAAGACCCTCCAGAGACTGTCCCACCTGGGGATCCATCCCATATACAGTCACCAAACCCACATACTATTGTGGATGCCAACAAGTGTTTGCTGACAGGAGCCTGATATAGCTATCTCCTGAGAGGCTTTGCCAGTGCCTGACAAATACAGAGGTGAATGCTCACAGCCAACCATTGGATTGAGCATAAGATCCCCAATGGAGGAACTAGAGAAAGGAACCAAGGACACAAGGAGCTGAAGGGGTTTGCAGCCCCATAGGAGTAACCACAATATGAGCCAACTAGTATCCCCAGAACTCCCAGGGAATAAACCACCAACCAGAGTACACATGGAGGGACTCAAGGCCTCAGCTGCATATGTAGCAGAGGATAGCCTTGTTGGACATCAATGGGAGGAAAGCCCTTTGGTCTTGTGAAGGCTGGATGCCCCATTGTAGAGGAATGCCAGGACAGGGAAGCTTGAGTAGGTGGGTTGATAAGCAGGAGAGAGGGAATGGGATAGGGGATTTTTGGAGAAAAAAACAAGAAAGGGGATAACATTTGAAATGTAAATAAAGAAATAATAATAATAATAATAATAATAATAATAATAATAATAATAATAATGAGAAGAAGGAGAAGGAGGAGAAGGAGAAGAGAAGGAGAAGGAGAAGAAAAAGAAGAAGAAGAAGAAAAAGAAGAAGAAGAAGAAGAAGAAGAGGAGGAGGAGGAGGAGGAGGAGGAGGAGGAGGAGGAGGAGGAGGAAATTTTCAAAGCCTTTGGACATCGTAGAAACTCCTGGGTATATACCCAAAAGATCCTCCACCATCGCACAAAGACTGTTGTTCAACTATGTTCATAGCAGCTTTATTTGTAATAGCCAGAAACTGGAAACAACCTTGTTGGGGGCCAACACTGCCTGGGTGGACATCTGGCTGTGGTGAGCCACTATTCCAGTTCGTATGGGTAGTAGAGAGGGAACAATCCTGGGGGTCCCTGGGCCTCATGGAGACCAAGGATGACAGGTTCTATCTCCTAGGCATCACAGTATGTCACCAGACATAGTGGAAGAGCAGAGAATGAATTGGGGGCTCCAATTCATTGGGGTAGTTCAGTCAGGCCCGGGGCTGAAGGGAGAAATAGGGGCAGGTAGGGGAAGCAGTGCCCAGTGGTTCTTGCATGGGTGTGGGACGTGAGTCCTTGGTCTGGTCTCGCAGCTGGAGCTGGGATCCATTGCCCCAGCACTGCGAGTCTAGATGAAAGTAGGCAGTCCATGGTCTTAAGGTGTTTTATTATAGGAGAGAGAGGGAGAGGGAGAGGGAGAGGGAGAGAGAGAGAGAGAGAGAGAGAGAGAGAGAGAGAGAGAGAGAGAGAGAGAGACAGACAGACACAGACACAGACACAGACACAGAGACACAGAGACACAGAGACACAGAGACACAGAGAGAAAAAGAGATTATTTAATGATATCCCCATTTTCAATGATATTTCAATTTTCAAATGATATCCCCATTCCCAGTTTCCTCTAAAAAAAAAAAAAAACCTTATTCCCTTCCCCCTCCCCCTGCTAACCAATGCACCCTCTCCTGCTTCCTGGCCCTGGCATTCCCCTACACTGGGGCATAGAGCCTTCACAGGACCAAAGACATCTCCTCCCATTGATAACCTACTAGGCCATCATCTGCTACATACACAGCTTGAGCCATGAGTCCCACCATGTGTACTCTTTGGTTGGTGGTTTAGTCCCTGGGAGCTCTGAGGATAGTGGTTAGTTCATATTGTTGTTCCTCCTATGGGGCTGCAAACCCCTCCAGCTCCTTGGGTCCTTTCTGTAGTTGCTTCATTGAGGACCTTGTGCTCAGTCCAATGGATGGCTGTGAGCCTCTACTTCTGTATTAGTTGGGCACTGGCAGAGCCTCTCAGGAGACAGCTATATCAGGCTCCTGTCAGCCAGCACTTGCTGGCATCCACAATAGTGTCTGGGTTTGATGATTGAATATGGGAAGGATTCTCAGGTGGGGCAGTCTTTGGATTGTCCTTCCTTCAGTTTCTGCTATATACTTTGTCTCTGCAACTTCTTCCATAGGTATTTCATTCCCCCTTCTAAGAAGGATTGAAGTATCCACATTTTGGTCTTTCTTCTTCTTGAGTTTCTTGTGGTTTGTGGATTCTATCTGGGGTATTCTCAGCTTCTGGGATAATTTCCAGTTATCAGTGAATGCATATCATGTGTATTCTTTTGTCTTTGGGTTATATCACTCAGGATGATATTTTCTAGAGCCTTTCATTTCCCTAAGAATTTCATAAATTCATTGTTTTTAATAGCTGACTTGTACTCCATTATGTAAATGTACCACATTTCCTATATCCATTCCTCTGTTGAGAGACATCTGGGTTGTTTCCAGTTTCTGGATATTATAAATGAGGCTGCTATGAACATAGTGGAGCATGTGTCCTTATTACATGTTAGCGCATCTTCTGACTATATGCCCAGGAGTGGTCTTGCCAAGTCCTCATGTAGTACAATGCACATTAACTTTGATCCTTGCTTGCTTATGCACTGTAAATATATCGTTATATTGAGGAAAGAAAAGTTTTCAGAGTTTATCTTTTGAGATAGCAATATCAAGTTTACAAGTCTATGCATATCATGTAGTGTCGGAAGACTGTTTTGTGCACTATATTCAGATGCTGATTACTGTTCCCAGGAATCTTGTTGCAGTTATGACCTTGGCATTGTCAACCATCTCCTGTTTGAATGTTATGTAATAAAAATCATTTTCCAACACCTCTCTTGAATAATAGGCATCTGATCAGCTAATAGCTGGGCAGGAGAAAAATTAGCCAGTACATCAAATCACTAGAGAGGGACTCTGGTGCATGCCAGAGAGAGAGGCAATTTGCCATGTACAGGTCACCATGAGGATTCAGTTGGTGTAGGAGCAGCCAGGGCAAGACTAAGATATCAAGAATTGGGGCCCCTAGCTGTGTAGTAGACAGCCTAATAAGCTCAGTTGTGTTCAAATATATGAGAACCCTACCCAGGTTAGTGCCTTAGAATTTTAATAAGCATAAAGTCTCTATGTCATTATTTATGGAACTTGGGTGGACATAGAAAACCCCAAAAGACTATACTGCAGGTTGGGCATCTAGTAAACAAGAACAATGGACTTTTGATTGTAATAATTGGATTTGTGAAACTGAGGCATCCAGAACCATTTCTTTAAAAGATTCCAGGATTTCAAAAGAAAGAGAACCTGGGAAATAAGTTATACCACATAAAGAGAATCCTGGGATATGTTTAAATAACTTCTAAAGTCTCCAGACATTTAGATCTTAATACAGTTGTCCTATCTATGCCAAGATCTAAACCCTCTTCCAATTCAAAACATTAAATACACCCAGGGCTAGAGTCCCACCTCCCAGTGTCCAAAATGTGGAGAGATACCTATACCTATTTGTTCTCTTGACAAGACCTACAGCTTATCATTTCTAGCCATAAGAGATCAAGATTGCTGATTATGCTTAGAATTCTGGCCACCATTCTACAAAGAGATAGAAAAATAACCAGAATGCCAGCCGATTAAGGAATAAGGCTCACACTGTCTGGGAATAACCCAAGTTAATGTTAACAAACTAACAAGAGACTGAAACTTGTCTGGTTTTCAGAACTCTTAATATAGGTATTTTCACTTAATTTGGTGTGTGGTATTCTGCCTCATGTATAAACTCCCCTGAACATCAGAAATATTACTAGGTTCTTGAGAATATTTGGTGAGCACATAACAATAGTCTTACTAAATATCTCTTGAAATAATTTAAAAACAAAGAAACTCCCTTTTTGAGTCTTTGAACATTTTACCCTAAATATACCAATATAATAAGGAAGAAAACATGAATTTATATGGAACTTGTATGACAAAATTAAAAGAGCTGTTCCCATTCTCATCCCACTCATGGTTGAAGCTAGCAAATCTGCCTTAACAGACATAGGGAAATCAGCCATTATTGTGGAAGGAAAAAATCATTAAGAAACTAAGTAGGCAGGTTGACCAGGATGCTGAGGTATCAAAAGTCTCCATTTCTGAATTAAAGCTAGAGTTGGATACCCCTGCAGATCATCAAACAAAATAAAAAAGTCTTAGACTTACTTCCCACGATTACAGTCTATGGACGATGTCTTAGTTAGAGTTTT
Organism: Mastomys coucha; assembly: GCF_008632895.1. Lineage (NCBI taxonomy): Eukaryota > Metazoa > Chordata > Mammalia > Rodentia > Muridae > Mastomys > Mastomys coucha. Next base: position 21,354,519 of record NW_022196911.1, read on the forward strand.
ACTGCTGTATACAGACTGTATGACCAAGGCAACTCTTATAAAGACAGTATTTAATTGGGGCTGCTTACAGATTCAGAGGTTCAATCCATTGTCATCAATGTGGGTGCATACCAGCATCCAGGCAGACATGGTGCAGGAGGAGCTGAGAGTTCTATATCTGTCTCTGAGTATTGCAGATTGTTAGTAGTAATCATTTTACTGAGGTTTATTATTTACTTGTTTGTTTATTTATTGTTTTCATGTACTCTATGTCTCTGGTATATCCAGTCACCAGTTACTGGCCATTCAGGTAGTGTAGAACATAGGTTACCTCTTGTAATATAGCCCTCAAAGTTAAATCAAACCTTGGTTTGCTTTTCCATCTAATTAGTTTGGCTAAGACTTTATCTATCTTGCTGATTTTCTCAAAGAATCATATCTTCGTTTTGTTGATCATTTATTTGTTCTCCTTGTTTATAACTAGTTGATTTTAACACTGAATTTGATTGTTTCCCACCCTCTACTCCTTTTGAGTATGCTGATACATTGCTTATATGGAATCTCTCCAATTTCTTTATGGAGGTACTTAGTGCTATGAATTTTCCTCTTATCACTGCTTTCCTTGTGTCCTATACGGTTGGGTATGTTGTGTCTTCATTTTCACTGAATTCTAGAAAATCTTTGATTTCTTTCTTTATTTATTCCCTGACCAAGTTATTGAGAAGAGAGCTGTCCAGTTTTTATATGTGTGAGGGTTTCTGTTGTTTTTGTTGTTATTAAAGTCCAAACTTAGTCCATGGTGAACTGATAGAACGTGTGGGATTATTTCAGTCTTCTAACTGTTGAGGCTTATTTTGTGTCTGAATAGATGTTCAGTTTTGGAGAAGGTTCTATTAGGTGCTGAGAAGAAAATATATCCTGTTGTTTTAGGGTGAAATGTTCTATAGATATGTGTTAAATCCATTTGGTTCATAACTTTTGTTAGTTTCACTGTCTCTCTTTAGTTTCTGTTTCAGTGACCAATCTACTGGTGAGAGAGAGTGTTGAAGTCTCCCCTAATTAATGTATGAGGTTCAATGTTTGTTTTGAGTTGCAGCAAAGTTTCTTTTACAAATGTAGTTGCTCTTACATTTGGACTATATACATTCAATACTGAGACTTTATCTTGCTGGGTTTTCCATTGATGAATATGAAGTTTCCTTTCCCATCTTGTTTTATAACTTCTGGTTATTTATTGGATATTAGAATGACTACTTCAGCTTGTTTCAGGGACCATTTGCTTAGAAAACTTATTTACAGCCCTTTACTCTGATGTAGAATCTGTCATTGACACTGAGGTGTGTTTCTTGTATGCCACAAAACTCTGGAACCTGTTTATGGATCTAGTCTGTTAGCCTGTGTCTTTTTATTGGGGAATTGAGTCCATTGATATTGAGAGATCTTAAAGACCGATGATTAAGAGTTACTATCCTTTTGTTGTTGTTATTGTTGTTGTTGTTGTTGTTGTTGTAGGTGCTATTATTTTTGTGTGTGATTCTTTTCTTTTGGATTTCTTGTGAAATGGTTTCTTTCTTGTGGTTTACCCTCTTTTTGTTGGAGTTTTATTTCCACTATCTTTGGTAGGGCTAGATTAGTACAAAGATTTTGTTTAAATTTGGTTTTGTCATGGAATATTTTGGTTTCTCAATCTACGGTGATTGAGAGGTTTACTAGGTATAGCAGTCTAGGTTGGCATTTGTGTTCTCTTATGGACTGGATGACATCTGTCCATGATCTTCTGGCTTTTAGAGTCTCTGGTGAGAAGTCTGTTGTAACTTTATAGGTTACTTGGTCTTTTCCCCTTACAGCTTTTAATACTCTTTCTTTGTTGTGTGTATTTGGTTTTTTGATTATTATGTAATGGGAGAATTTTCTATTTTTTTTTTGTCCAATCTATTTGGTGTTCTGTAGGCTTCTTGTACCTTTATGACCATCTCTTTCCTTAAGTTAAGAATGTTTTCATCTATGATTTTGCTGAAGATGTTTATTGGCCTCTTAATTTGGGAATCATCATTCTCTTCTACTTCTATTATTCTTAGATTTGATCTATTCATTGTATCCTGAGTATCAGGGATATTTTGGATTAGGAGCTTTTTACACTTTGTAATTTCTTTGACTGATTTGTCAATATTCTATGGGTATCTTCTTCTCCTGAGAATTCCTCTTCTATCTCTTGTATTCTGTTGGTGATGCTTGCATCTGTAGTTCCTAGTCTCTTTCCTAAGTTGTCCATCACCAGGGTTGCCTCCATTTATGATTTCTTTTTTGTTTCTATTTATAGTTTTGGGTCTTGGACTGTTCTATTCAATTCTTTTACCTGATTAATTGTATTTTCCTGTATTTCTTTAAGGGATTTATTTGTTTCCTCTTTAAGGGGTTTTACCTGTTTGCCAGTGTTCTCCTGTATTTCTTTAAGGGATATATATATATATATATATATATCTTTCCTAAAGGCCTCTATCATCTTCATGAGATGGGATATTAGGTCAGAATCTTGCTTTTCAGGCATGTTAGGGTTCAAGGGTTTGCTGTATTAGGAGAACTTGTGTGTGTGTGTGTGTGTGTGTGTGTGTGTGAGAGAGAGAGAGAGAGAGAGAGAGAGAGAGAGAGAGAGAGAGAGAGAGAGAGAGAGAGAGAGAGTGTTTGTCAAATTGCTTTGGGTTCTTTCAATTGAGTTCTTGCAATTGTCCCTTACCATCTGGTTTCCTCTGGTGTTAACTGGCCTGAGTGCCTCTGACTGGAGACAGCCTCCTTCTAGGCAGGTAGATCTCTGTGACATGGTTAGATCCTGTCTCCTGAGAGGCAGTCATTGCTCTCTCTGGTTTAGGTGGGGCCTCCTTTGTCCCTGGAGCAGGTCTCCTTTGTCCCTAGTTAGGGCAGATTTCCTGTGTTCCTGGCCAGGGCAAACCTACTGCAAAACATGTAGGCTCTGGGGTCCAGGGGCAGGTTCTGCCTCAGTTACAGATGGAAGCAAAAACCAGAAGGACTATGCCTCTGTTTAAGGTAGCCCTCCTGTATTGCTGGTTATTACAGACCTCCTGGGAGACAGGCAAGCTCTAGGGAGTGGAGGACTTTTCAGTAACTGATTTGGCCCAGGTTGGAATAGACTGGAAGGAAGGTGGAGGAAGGTGAGGCAAGGCAGAGCTGGTAGTTCCCTCATCAACTGGGCTCTGTGGGTGTTCCAAGTGAAGTGCAAATTTGGGAGGGAGGGAGTCCCTGGCTACTTCAGACCTCCTGAGAGGCAGACAGGGTTTGGGGTTTGGGAGTGGATCAGGCCACTGATCTGGCCCAGGTGGGAAAGGAAAACCTCTTTTTTAACTATGCTTTCTGTGTCTGTGGATCATAGCTTGATTACTATTAACTTAACATCTAGTATCCAATTAAAGATGAGTTCATGGTATATGTCATTCTTCATCTAGGTTACTTCATTCATGATGATTTTTTTTTCTAGTTGCATTGATTTGTCTGAAAATTTCATGATGACAATGTTGTTTTGAGTATATAGATATAGCATGAACACTAAAGTAAATCAATGAATTATAAATTGTAGTAAACAAGTTAATAATATACATAAAAAAGTCAAGAAACACCAGGTGGTGGTGGCACACGCCTTTAGTCCCAGCACTTGGGAGGCAGAGGCAGGCGGATTTCTGAGTTCAAGGCCAGCCTGGTCTACAGAGTGAGTTCCAGGACAGCCAAAACTATACAGAGAAACCTTGTCTCGAAAAAGCAAAAACAAAACAAAACAAAACAAAAGTCAAGAAACATTAGTTGATCTTTGATAAAGAAACCAAAACCATCCAGTGGAAAAAAGACAGCATTTTCAACAAATGGTGCTAGTTCAACTGGTGGTTAGCTTGTAGAAGTTGCAAATTGATCTATTCCTATCTCCTAGTTCAAAGCTCAAGTCCAAGTGGATCAAGGACCTCCACATCAAAGCAGATACATTAAATCTAATAGAAGAGAAAGTGGGGAAGAACCTTGAGCAAATAGGCACAGGGGAAATTTTCCTGAACAGAACAACAATGGCTCAGGCTTTAAGATCAACAACTGACAAACAGGACCTCATAAAATTGAAAACCTTCTATAAGACAAAGGACACTGTCAAAAGAGCAAGACAGCAATCTACAGATTGAGAAAATATCTTTTCTAACCCTAAATCTGACAGAGGGTTAATATCCAATATATACAAAGAACTCACGAAGATAAACTACAGAGAACCAACAACCTTATTAAAAATGGGGTACAGAGCTAAAAAAACAGTTCTCAACTGAGGAGTCTCCAATGTCCAAAAAGCACCTAAAGAAATGTTCAACATCCTTAGTCATCAGGGAAATGCAAATTAAAGCAACCCTGGGATTCTACCTCACACCAATTAGAATGGCTAAGATCAAAAATTCAGGTGACAGCAGATGCTGGTGAGGATATGGAGAAAGACACTCCTCCATTTCTGGTGGGACTGCAAGTGGGTAAAACCATTTTAGAAATCAGTCCGGTGGTTCCTCATAAATTTGGAAATAGTTCTATCTGAAGACCCAACTATATCACTACTAGGTGTATACTCAAAAGATGTTCCAACATATAACAAGGTCCATTATGTGCTCCACTATGTGCTCCATTATATTTATAGCAGCCTTATTTATAATAGCCAGAAGCTGGAAACAACACAGATGTCCCTCCCTCATCTGGGATTATTACACAATTACTAAAAACAGTGACTTCATGAAAGTAACAGTCAAGTGGTTGGAACTAGAAAATATTAGTCTGTGTGAGGTAACCCAGACACAAAAGAGCTTATTTACTGAAAAGTGGATATTAGCCCAAAATGCTAAGAATACCTTTAATACAACTCACAGACCATATGAAGCTTAAGAAGAAGGAAGACAAAAGTGTGAATATTTCAATACTAACTAGAATGGGGAGGAAAATAAACTCAAAAGGTAAAGAGAGGCAGGGATCTGAGAGGGAGAGCAGAGGAAGAGGGACAAAAGGGGGTCAGTATCAGGTAAGGGAAGAGACAGGAGAGAAGTACAGAGGGTCAGGAAGTTGAACAGAAATATGTAACAGTGGAGGATGGGTAACTGTAGGTAGCTACTAGAAAGTCACAGATGCAAGAGAAGTTACCAGGACCCAACAGAGATGACAGTAGCCAAAATACCCAACAAAGGGGAGGTAGAACCCGTGGAGACCACCTCCAGTACATAGGTACAGCGAGATAGAACCCGTGGAGACCACCTCCAG
>NW_022196911.1:21360405-21390629 GCF_008632895.1 Mastomys coucha
TAAATTTTAAATAACTCAAAACATATTAACTGTATATTTCAAAATAATACATCACTACTAGTATTTTCATAAATGGACATAAATATATAAAGTCTTTTTGTTTGTTTGTTTTATATTTAGTAGAGTTTAAAATCTTGGCTCTTACTGTGGTACAAGCTCAAAATAAGAACAATTTTTAGACATTGGATTTCATTGTAATAGGGCTGAACTTCAATAATCCTCATATCACCAAAGGATTTTTACCTCCATTGTAGCTAAGCTGAGAGTTGACAGTTCTGCTGCACCGAGGAATGAATTGTAGGCTCGATTTTTGGATATAGATTTCCTGCTATGATCAAAACTATTTGATTTGAGTGAGTGACTTTATTCTCAGCCCACAGAGAACAGGATATATTCATTTAAGAAATGTTGTATGTATTAAGATGGTCTATCCATAAAGTCATTTACCAACTGTTTCAATGAACAATGGTTCTGTTTGGAGGGTGACACAGACATTAGGTGTGAGTAAAAATCTGGCTCATTACCTATGATAATTTGGAAAAGTGTTCATCTCAGGTAAAGAGTAACTTATAAAGTCCTCTTCTTCAAACTTGATACAAGAGCTACAAATGTCAATCAAAGCATTCAGTTTCACTCTTTGTTGTTCTCTTTCCTATAAGCCACCTCCCAAGTTAATTGTCTATGTCTCCCTTAGGTATATAAATACTTTTGAAATATATAAGCTGTTCTGAAAACCATAGTATAGTGTGAAAACATGAAATAAACAATACTACTAATAGAGAGGCTGAGATAGGAGAAGCAAGATTTCAAGACCCTTATGTTGTACACAGCAAGACACTGTCACAAACAAGCTGAATGTGTATATAGATTGTACAATATTGTACCTATTTCTCCAATTACCAAATCAGAGAGACCATTAGATGACAATCAACAAATTTCTAATTTCTCATGGTTTTGGAATTCAATCAATTAGGATACATTGGTAATATTAATTTTCATATTAAGATATTAAAAAAGTAATTAATTGTCACTTCCTGTTGTTTTTGTTGTGAGAGGTGGAATTAGATTTGTGTGGATTTGTTGAAAGATTACTTTCTTGCTTCTTCTAGGGTGTCGTTTGCTTCTTATGTTGATGTTTTCCAATCTATTATCCTTTGTAGGGCTGGATTTGTGGAAAGATATTGTGTAAATTTTGTTTTGTCATGGAATATCTTGTTTTCTCCATCGATGGTAATTGAGAGTTTTGCTGGGTATAGTAGACTGGGCTGGTGTTTGTGTTTTCTTGGGGTCTGTATGACATTTGCCCAGGATCTTCTAGCTTTCATAGTCTCTGGTGAGAAGTCTGGTATAACTCTGATAGGTCTGCTTTTATATGTTACTTGACCTTTTTCCCTTACAGCTTTTAAAATTCTTTCTTTGTTTAGTGCATTCGGTGTTTTTATTATTATGTGATGGGAGGAATTTCTTTCCTGGTCCAGTCTATTTGGAGTTCTGTAGGCTTCTTGTGTGTTCATGGGCATCTTTTTTTAGGTTAGGGAAGTTTTCTTCTATAATTTTGTTGAAGATATTTACTGGCCCATTACATTGGGAGTCTTTACTCTCTTCTATACCTATTATCCTTAGGTTTGGTCTTCTCATTGCATCCTGGATTTCCTGGATGTTTTGGGTTAGGAGCTTTTTGCTTTTTGCATTTTCTTTGAGTATTGTGCCAATGTTTTCTATGGTGTCTTCTGCCCCTGAGATTCTCTCTTCTATCTCTGGTATTCTGTTGGTGATGCTTTCATCTATGACTCCTTATTTCTTTCCTAGTTTTTATATCTCCAGGGTTTGTCTCTCTTTCTGGTTTCTTAATTTTTTCCATTTCCATTTTTAGATTCTGGATGGTTTTGCTCATTTCCTTCACCTGTTTGATTGTGTTTTCCTGTAGTTCTTTAAGGGATTTTTGTGTCTCCTGTTTAAGAGCTTCTTTCTCTTTACCTGTGTTCTCCTGCATTTCTTTGAGGATGCTATTTATGTCTTTCTTAAGGTCCTGTATCATCATCATGAGAAGTGCTTTTATATCTGATTCTTGCTTTTCTGGTGTAATAGTATGTCCAGGACTTGCTATGGTCGGAGAATTGGGTTCTGATGATGGCAAGTGACCTTGGTTTGTGTTGTTTATTTTCTTATGCTTGCTGCCCCCCGCCCTCCAATCTGTTTATCTCTACTTCTACCTGCCCTTGCTAAATCTGACTGGAGTCAGTCCTTCCTGTGATCCTGGTTGTGTCAGAACTCCTCAGAATCAAGCTGTCTCTGTGATCTTGTGATTCTGGGATCCTGTGATCCTGGGCTTGTTAGATCACCTGGGAGTGCAGTAGCTTCCTCTGGGTGTTGTGGGACTGGATGCAGAGCCTGGGCCCAAGGTCTGCTCAGGACACCAGCCCAGAGAGAGTGGAAAGAACCCAAGCCACTCTGGTGGCAGAGTTCCTGTGTGCCTGCTCCCGCTGGTCCCAGTTACTCCTGCTCTTGGTACAGATGTTGGGTCCTCCTCCCCTCTGATCCTGAGAGTGTCAGAGCACCTGGTAGTAGAGCTTCTTCTGGGTGATGTGGAGCTGGCTGCAGAGCTTGCACCCAAGGTCTGCCCAGGACACCAGCCCAGAGACCAAACTACAATATTATTGCTGATGCCAAGAAGTGCTTGCTGACAGGAGCCTGGTATAGCTATCCCCCCTGAGAGAATCAGCTAGCCACTGACTAATACAGATGAGGATATTTACAGCCAACCATTGGACTGAGCCCAGGGAGCCCAATAGAAGACTTGGGGGAAGGAATGAACAACCTGAATGGGACTGCAATCCCATAGGAAGAACAATAATATCAACTAACCAGACCATATAGAGCTCCCAGGGACTAAACCACCAACCAAACAGTATAACTTGAGGCACCCAAAGCATTAGCTGCATATGTAGCAGAGGATGGCCTTATCTGACATCAGTAGGAGGGGAGACCCTTGGTCCTATGGAGGCTTGATCCCTCAGCATAGGGGGATGCTAGAAGGGTGAGGCAGGAGCCGGTTGGTGGGTTAAGGAGCACTCTCATAGAGGCAAAGAGGATGGGGGATGGGATGGGGGTTTAAAGAGGGAAAAGAGGGAAAAGAGGGAAAGAGGACAACATTTGAAATATAACTAAATAAAACAGTCAATAAAAAGGAAAAATTCAAAAACTTTTCTTAAGTATGTTTATTGCTGTTATAATTTATAGCCTTGTAAAGTGTAAAATTTATATATATTTCCTTTCCTTTATCCCTTGAAATTTGCATATGTCTCAAACAATGTTTCAGCTATAACTTGATGCCCAATAAATATGAGCTTGGGTAAACATTAGGGACACATTTACAAAAACATTGATGATACACTGCTTTCTTATATAAAATCTTTCTTATATAAACCCTTGTCTCATGAGACATGGCACTTTACAATCTACTTGTTATTCTGTAAGTGTGATTGAATAAGGAGCATTCAGAAGCTTTCAATTTATATGTTGTTAAAGGGGTAGTGTACAGTCCTCTTCAAGGAAACACAGTAGTTCAATGTTATGGTCTCATAACTTATGAATAGAAAGGCACTCACAGCTGGAGAAATCCCACAAGAAGTTCTGGAAATCAGATCCTTTTTTATCCCATTGACCCTACTTCACCCTCTGTTGCAATTTTGCTTCTCTGCTTTAACTATCATTGTAAACATTTTATACCATCTTTAAGTGGGAAGTTAAGGGATTCTTGTTTCACAGTACTGTGTGCTTCCTTAATAGTCTATATTACATTTTATATGTTACTGAATGCCATAAAATTACTGAGTGATAAGAAAATAAGTCATGCTAATATGTTAAATCTTGTGGAAAGGTATCTGTAATCCTGTGCGTCAGTGTAGCCACTCTTTTCTGTGTTTATGTTAACACATCCACAGCTAATGAATCAATTAGTATTTAGATCTCTTATAGTTACATATAGATTTCATAAGTTTCAACATTACTTGTAATACATGGGTAAAACTGAGTGACTGAAATTACTTGACAAAAGTAGTGGTTGGAAAACAGATTGGCTCCTGTGTTAAGTAGTACAGCCTGGAATTCTGACATGAAACCCAGGGTTTTAATGAGAGGTCTCAAATACTAACTGCAGTCTTTATTTCAAGATCCACTGCATTAGACTGTGAGAATGTTCTTATACAGAGGAACATTTATCACTGCTGCTTTTAATGACATACTCTTATCAAGACCCTCTCTGATCAAGATTTTTGATCTTATGCCTAACTTTATTTGTAAGGCACTATGACATGAAAATAAGGACAAATAAGAAATAATATAATTAGGAGAGTTGAAACTCAACTTAGAGTGTGCGGGATGACAATCTGAGAGGGACAATAGCAAGTTTCAGTAGCCAGACCAACACTACACTTTCCTAATATATTGTACTGTTCAGTGTAGTTTAAAGAAGGATTAGATTTTTACTGACATATGCACTATACTGACTGTGAACACTATTCTGCCATGACTTTGCATTTAAGTTTGTTATTTTAATTAATATGTAATAATAACATTTTCCTCTTCCTTCTTTCTTTAATCTACTAAGTATCCCACTGTCTCAGTTTCTCTAAAATTCAGGAACTCAATTATTTATTATTATACCCACTCACCTATACATGCATAAATATAAAAATAAAACTATCAGAGTCCATTTCATGTTGCTTTTATGTATGTAATTTCAATGATTACAAACTGGTGTTAAAAACCAATTAAGGGGTTCTGCCCTGGTAAATCCTAATTCTCCCCCTCTCTTGACAGAAGAAACTATTAAAAAACAAGGCAGAGGTATTATAAAAAGTATACATTGATGATTGATAACTTTTTAAAAAAGAGTAGGATTTAAAAACCATCTGAAGAAACTGTTATTATATGTTCTAAAGCTCAGACAAGAAATGTTTGTGAACCAAAAAGTATGCACATTCATTCATACACATAAATTTTTTAGTCATGTACTGTGAGAACATTAGAAACTCCAAATGCCAATTATCATCTCTGTTAGAACAATTGTTACTGAACAATATACATATTTATTTTACTAACCTTTCTCTTTAGAACAAAGTGTACAAGCTTGGATAATTCCAGATGAGAAGAAACTTATTTATATCAAATGTCTACAATGTAGAGTATGTTGGTGAATTTGCACAGGTTGAGCACAGCAAAGCAGGTATGATCAAAGTTGTCAGGAACATGGATCAGAAGAATTCACATAGAAAGACAAGTAGTGAGATGGAGCTGGAACATAAAATGTTTCCTCCTGCACAGTATCATACTAAATGGCACTAAGTTTCCAATACCTGGTATTTGAGGAGACACTGAGAATGTCTCTAATACACAGAGTATATGGATCAAGAAAGCAAAGTGTTCTTGAGAATTAGTTTCATTGTTTTTAAGGTTTTTTTTCTTCTTTTTCTTTTATTTTTTTTGAGGCAGGGTTTCTCTGTGTAGCCCTGGCTATCCTGAAACTCTCTCTGTAGACCAGGCTGGCCTCGAACTCAGAAATCTGCCTGCCTCTGCCTCCCAAGTACTGGGATTAAAGGCATGCGCCACCACCACCCGGCTGTTTTTAAGTTTTGTACTCATGTTTGAGTGCCTCAGGATTCGAGAAGAGGACATTACATTCCTGGATTTGGAGTTACAGTCAGAGGTTAGCTAATGCATGGAGGTCTTTGGAATTTAACTTTATGCTTTGTGAGAAGAGAACAAATTTGTAACTGCTGAACCATCTCTTCAGCACTGAAGAGATTACTGTCTATGTTGATTATTTAATATTTACAGAGGTGAATTTTAACAGCAACATGTAGAAACAGAGAGACAATATAAAGCTCAAAATTGTAATAGTCAAATATAAATCATACATACAGAAATAAATTCTCTACATGAAGTGAAAATGGTTAAGATGATCTGTGCAATGAGTTTATAATGCCTGCTTGTTTTGCATTGATTCATGAGAAGACTCAGGTGGCAGGTTTGAGTCATATTTCATTACTTTCCATTTTAAAAATGTATGCAGATTTATACCCAAAGTAGAAAATTCCTCTGAGCTATGAGTGTGCCACTTGCACATTGAAAGATGTTAAAGGTATATGCCTGAATTCAAACTGTGGGTATGATTAGGGAAAGAATATACACTGTCATATACTAACAGGGGGAACAGTAAATGCAGGGCATTGCTGTACTTTCTATTTTAAAATAACAGGTTGCAGTTAGCATGCAGCAGAGCAAAGGAATATATATGATATAAACATAGATTCTCATCAAACAGGTATAGTATTTACTTCATAGTAAAACAACCCAAATCCAGAAAGCACAAGACAAAGGAATTTTGAGTTTTTTATTTAATTACCTTTACCTGAAAACTAAAGCTTTCTTTCTTTTTTTTTCCCTATAAACCTATCTTTATTTTTTTTTATTTTTTTATTTTTTTTATTTTAGATATTTTCTTTATTTACATGCGAATTTCTCCATTCCCAGTTTCCCCTCCAAAAAACAAAAAAACAAACAAAAACAAACCCCTGTTGCCTCCCCCCTCCCCATGCCTGCCACCCCGCCCTCTTAATTTTCACTAGCATTAATAGTTTAACTATGTCACATGATCATGCAAATATATAACTTGCTGTATAATGAAAATAGTTTAGATGTATCATTTTACTAGCTTGTGCACAAAATGACACACATAATTACACACACATGTACATACATACACACACACAAACACACACACACACACACACACACTTATTTGCAGCACAGGGATATGCATCCTTTCATGCAAAAGACTCCACAGTTACTTGTCATGACTCTTACTATTCAGACAATTCTTTCAGAATAATTCAATAACCATGTTAGAAGTGACCAGAAGTCTTCAGTTTAGCTCTTGGCTAGAGACTTTGGGAAAATATTCCATTTCAAGGGCAGACAGAAGCTGGATGCCCGAGAGTCATTGCTCATGAGGAGAAAGGGACAAACAGTGGGGAAAAACAAAGAGAACACTGCAGCTACATTTGTCAGAAACCAGCCCAGATTGTACATGATAGTTCCTAAGAGTTGACATAGAGAAGAGAATGTGTAAAAGGAGACAAACGTGCTAACCAGGAGAAGGATGGTTTTAGTGGCTCTGGATGCAGGAGAAGATTTGGAAGAAACATTTATCCCGGGCATTTGTTGCATCTTCTGCTTGTGCCTATACAGGGTTAGAACCATGAAGCCACTGGCATATAGCATGAGTCCTAGCAAAAGTATGTCAGGACCTGACACTAATGCTGCATACAGGATGTCACTGGTCAGATCATGACGCACAGCATAGCAATATATAAAAGATTTTAGGTTTGTTGTACTTTCATTGCTATATTTTGCCCTCATATGCACAAGATTTATACTGCTTATAATAAAATGAGTCACCCAGTTCAGGTACACAAAATAACCAATGCATTTGTGCATTTTTACTTTAAGCTCTGAATATCTGGAGTCCCTGGGACTGATCATGATGGCCTGAAAGACACTGAGGAAGGAAGTGCTGCCAATACAAACACCTCTACCTATTCTGCGAAAGGAGAAAATCAACTTGCATCCAACATCATTGAGGAAGTCTTTCAAGCCAAAAGCTGCCATTGTCTGGGGTATGCCGTGGAACAGTACTGTTAAGATGTTGCCTACAATCAAGTGCATCAGAACCCAGTCTGTAGACCTCAGCCTGTTCCTTGTTAAGTAAAGAAACATATGGTGGTAGAAGAGAGAGAAATTAGCCAAAATTCCAATGATAGTCTGAGACAAGATGATCGCTCCTATAGCCAGTTCACTGGCATCCATGTAGTCAGTTTCTCCTCTCACTGAGGATACTAAGTCAAAAGATAAGGCTGTGGACACCTGGAATGTATCACTGGATACACATTCACTATCCTAGATGAGTTCATCAGACATATTCAACCTGTAGGGCATCTTCCACTTTGGTATCAATAGTACAAATGAAAGCTACTGAATGTGGCACAAAGCACTCAAATAGCTGTATGTTCATACAGTCTTGAATATACAGAAAAGCGCAAATGTCCCCTTAACATGACAGGCACAAAGTATCTGTGCACGCTCATCTAATGTCTGAAACATGTCAATGACTACATTAAACAATTGGACAATAATCAAATGGAATACATGTAACTTTGTGAAATAAGCATAAACCCATGCAAAATGTGGTTAGATGACAACCAAATCAGTTTTAATTTAAGTCCCAGATAATCTCTTTATTGATACTCAAATAATGTGGTTTTCTAACTAATGAAATAAAAATTGAGTTTTGCAAATTAAGGGTATATTTCCAATATGCAATATGATAGTACAAATTCAAAAACTTACACTGGTGGAAATGTGATTCCTATAATAATAGATAATACTGTTTAGAATATTTTAGGCTCAGAGTGAAATGCAGGAGTGAGAGAAAAGGATATTCCAAAGAACCCAATTTTGTAGTCAGTCTTCCCATTTTTAACTTCCTTGAGAGAATGTTTTCTAACATGTGAACGAACAATTTAAACTTAATGGTTGAAGGCAGAAGAAACTATTTTTATAAATGCCTTCATTTAAATGCCCCTTGTTATGCCCTAAGTAAAAATTCCTGGCATCCTAATTAATTTGTGTATTTTCAAGCTTGTGAGCATTTTATTTCCATTAATTACATCCTCAATCTGAGGAAGAGGAAGTTTTGGTCAAATGACATCTTTATTCACAAGAAACTCCAGTCAAGCCTGCATTGCTTTATGAAGCACATTTTACTCATTATTACAAGCATAATGTTAAAATAGTTGTAAGCCTAGAAGTTCTGAAAATGTATTATGTTTATTAGATGAAAGTACAAGTTATTACTACTGTCAAATTGTTGCTTTGGGAACTTTTATATCTGATTTTATTTATGAAAATTATTACCAAATATTTCATGGAAACTTTGTACAAATCAGTGTACCACTTTACAATCTATAACACAAACAACATACTAACAAATCATCCTTTAATAGCTTATGACCAAGTCTATCACTGTCTACAGTACCCACTGTGTAGAAGAGCTAAAAGAAGACTAAAAACCTCATAGATATAAATTTCCCACAAAGTCAAACACTGTCACCAAACATAAAGAGCTTCCTTTATCAGGGGCCCTAGTGAAATTTCTTCATAAAAAAAAACTCTGCTTCCTTTTAGAGAAACATTGTATGACCCCATAAGCACCAGAATTCTCTTCCAATAGTGCAGAGCTCAGAAGTCACTAACAATAAAGATAACGATAAATTAGAACTGGAACGCAGTGCTTTTATAAACCCAGATTTCATTTCTCCTTGATCCATTTTTTAGGACTTCCTGTGTGACTTCTGTGGACTTGCCATAGTCCACATTGAGTCCAATGTCCTAATGTTCCCTATGATTACCTACCAATACTCACACATTTTACCTTTATTCCTCTGCTCTCAAATTGCAGTCTGTTATGCTCAGTTCACCCTTTCTCTTCCTAGGATGCTGATCTCATCATGATGGCCACAAAGAGGTCACATGGAAGGAAGCACCCTTTGTTTCAGATATATATTTATGATTCTGTGACCTCCCTTCCCTTCAGGCCTGCAATTATTATTTTACTTGCTATAGCAATGGACATTGCATGTAGTGTTGAGCAGGCAAGGATGTTGCTCTGAAGTTTTCTCCCTTGGTGACTATTAGCAAAGTAGAATTACAAGTTCCAGCTGTCAGTTCTTAAGAGAATATTGTAGATTTCAGAGAGGTTGTTATTTACTCTCTAGGTCACTAGATCTCACCTTTAGACTTGAGGAAATAATATGGACTGCCTGAGGTCTACAATTGAGATATGTATGTGTAATGTATTTCTTGTTTATTTGAGATGTTCTGTACACAAATATCATTATGCCTTCCTCATCTCAGGGGGTGTCATCATATATAGAGTGGGAGTTCAATGACATATTTTTTGATATTTTGAAAGTGAACCATAAAGTAAACCAGATGGTACAAATTCACAGTAGTATTTATTGAATAAATTCAAGTTGTCCAAAGTAATTTATTCTTACTTGCTTTTTATAACTATAACCAATGTTTAATTTTTATTTTATGAGAAAATCCCATTTATCATCTTTGTTTGGTTTTATTTTTTTCTTTTTTTTAAACTTTTATTGCATTATGATGAGAAAAGTTACATGATTTCAATTTATCTGAATTTGTTAACATTTAAAAATGTATTTTAATTAAATAGAATTGAATCACATTCTTGTTCCCCTTTTATAATACCACTCCTCCCATAGAACCTCCTTCAATACCTACAATATCTTTTTTGTCATATTCCTTAAAATTTATAAAATATAAACAATAAAAATAAGTATTTTAAAAGTTGTTTGATATAAAACAACAATTGATTTAACAGTCTTATGTAGATGCTTGTCTACAGCAATAGTGAAAATACATTTTTCTCAATATAAATTTTAAATAACTCCAAACATATTAGCTGTATACTTAAAAATAATACATCACTACTAGTATTTTCCTAAATGAACATGAATATATAAAGTGCTTTTGTTTGTTTTGTATTTAGTAGAGTTTAAAATCTTGGTTCTTACTGTGGTACAAGCCCAAAATAAGAACAATTTTTAGACATTGGTTTCATTGTAATAAGGCTGTATTTCAATGACCCTCACATCACCAAAGGATTTTACCTCCATGGTAGCTAAGCTGAGAGTTGATAGTTCTGCTACACCAAGAAATGAATTGTAGGCTCGATTTTTGGATACAGATTTCCTGCTATGGTCAAAGCTATTTGACTTGAGTGAGTGACTTTATTCTCAGCCCACAGAGAACAGGTTACATTCATTTAAGAAATGGTGTAGGTATTAAGATAGTCTATCCATAAAGTCATTCACCAGCTTTTTCAATGAACAATGGTTCTGCTTGGAGGGTGGCACAGACATTAGGTGAGGGTAAGAATTTGGTTCATTAGCTGTGATAATTTGGAAAAGCATTCATCTCAGAGAAAGAGTAACTTATAAAGTCTTCTTCTTCAGACTTGATACAAAAGTTACAAATGTCAAGCAAGGCATTCAGTCTCACTTTGTTGTTCTTTTACAAGCCACCTACCTAGTTAATCATCTATGTTTCTTTTGGGTATATAAATACTTTTGAAATATATAAGCTGTTCTGAAAACCATAGTATAGTGTAAAAACATAAAATAAATAATACTACTAATATAGAGGCTGAGGTAGGAGAAGCAAGATTTCAAGACCCCTATGTTGTACACAGAAAGACACTGTCACAAACAAACAAGCTGACAGTGTATATAGATTGTACAATGTTGGACCTATTTCTCCAATTGCCAAATTAGAGAGATCATTGGATGACAATCAACAAATTTCCAATTCCTCACATTATTGGATTTCAAACAATTAGGATATGTTGGTAATATTATTTTTAAAATTAATATATTAAGAAAAAGTAATTGTCACTTCCTGTTGTTTTTGTTGTAAGAGGTGGAATTAGGTTTGTATGGATTTGTTGAAAGATTACCTTCTTGCTTCTTCTAGGGTGTAGTTTTGCTCCTTATGTTGGTGTTTGCCATCTATTATCCTTTGTAGGACTGGATTTGTGGAAAGATATTGTGTAAATTTAGTTTTGTCATGGAATATCTTGTTTTCTCCATTTATGGTAGTTGAGAGTTTGGCTGGGTATAGTAGTCTGGGCTGGCATTTGTGTTCTTGTAGGGTCTGTATGACATCTGCTCAGGATCTTCTAGCTTTCATAATCTCTGGTGAGAAATCTGCCATAATCCTGATAGGCCTGCCTTTATATGTTACTTGCCTTTTTTCCCTTATTGCTTTTAAAATTCTTTCTTTGTTTAGTGCATTTGGTGTTTTGATTATTATGTGACAGGAGGAATTTCTTTTCTGGTCCAGTCTATTTGTAGTTCTGTAGGCTTCTTGTATGTTCATGGGCATATCTTTCTTTAGGTTAGGGAAGTTTTCTTCTATAATTTTGTTGAAGATATTTACTGGCCCATTACATTGGGAGTCTTCACTCTCTTCTATACCAATTATCTTTAGGTTTGGTCTTCTCAGTGCTTCCTGGATTTCCTGGATGTTTTGGGTTAGGAGCTTTTTGATTTTTGCATTTTTTTGACTGTTATGTCAATGTTTTCTAAGGTGTCTTCTGCCCCTGAGATTGTCTCTTCTATCTGTTGCATTCTGTTAGTGATGCTTGCATCTATGGCTCCTGATTTCTTTCCTAGGTCTTGTATCTCCAGGGTTGTCTCTCTTTCTAATTTCTTTATTGTTTCTATTTCTATTTTGAGATTCTGGATGGTTTTGCTCATTTTCTTCACCTGTTTGATTATGTTTTCCTGTAGTTATTTAAGGGATTTTTGTTTTTCCTTTTTAAGAGCTTCTAGCTCTTTACCTGTGTTCTCCTGTATTTCTTTGAGGATACTATTTATGTTTTTCTTAAGGTCCTCTATCATCATCATGAGAAGTGATTTTATATCTGAATCTTGCATTTACAGTGTGATGGTGTGTCCAGGACTTGCTATGGTGGGAGAATTGGGTTCTGATGATGGCAAGTGACCTTGGTTTGTGTTGTTTATTTTTTTATGCTTGCCCCCACCATCTGGTTAACTCTAGTGCTACCTGCCCTTGCTAAATCTGACTGGAGCCTGTCCTTCCTGTGATCCTGGTTATATCAGAACTCCTCAGAGTCAAGCTGTCTCTGTCCTGTGATTCTATGATCCTGGGATCCTGGGCTTGTTAGATCACCTGGGAGTGTGGCTTTCTCTGTGTGTTGTTGGACTGGCTGCAGAGCTTGTGCCCAAGGTCTGCTCAGAACACTAACCCAGACAGACAGGAAGGAACTGGGGTCACTGGGCTGGCGGAGTTCCTGTGTGCCTAGTCTTGCTGGTCCCAGTTACTCCAAGTGTTGGGACAGATGTTGGTTCCTCCTCACCTCTGATCCTGGGTATGTCAGAGTGCCTGGAAGTGGAGCTTCCTCTGGGTGTTGTGGGACTGGCTGCAGAGCTTGCACCCAAAGTCTGCTCTGGACCCCAGCCCAGACAGACTGGAAGGAACCCAAGTCACTGGGCTGGCAGAGTTCCTGTGTGCCTAGTCCTGCTGGTCCCAGTTACTCCCAGTGTTGGGACAGATATTGGTTCCTACTCACCTCTGATCCTGAGTGTATCAGAGCACCTGGGAGTGGAGCTTCCTCTGAGTGTTGTGGGACTGGCTGTGGAGCATGTGCCTAAGGTCTACTCTGGACCCCAGCCCAGACAGCTGTTTGGTATTATTAAATGAAGTGAAACACATTTTAAAAAGGGCTAATATGTATGTCTGATCAATTTTGGTATAAACAGGATGAATTATTAAATGAAATTTAATTAATTGATTAAAACAAATCTCATTTCCAGACAATACTATTTCTTTGTGAGTTATTGGTATGTAATGACTGAGGAACCAGAACATCAGAGGATGTTGATATTACTAGTGCTTGATGGTGATAACTAATTAGTAAGAGCACATTTCTGTGGCACCATTCACTAATGGTTCAGTGCATACAAAAATAAACATAAACTGTCCATAACATACTTTCACAATACCCTGCATGGTAGAGTGCTGACTTTCCAGACAAGTGCTGCTGACTGATTCAAGAGTGGTATGGCTGTTATGGGAGTAACCAGTCACTTAAAAACTAGATATGAAGCCTGTTTACTATTTGGGATTTCATATCTGATACAGTGAACTTAGTTAAAAGTCAGAGACTGGTAGTATTATGTCCAATTTCCTGAAGAACCACCAAACTGATTTCCAAAGTGGTTGTACCAGCTTGCAATTCCACCAGCAATGAAGGAGTGTTCCTCTTTCTCCACAACCTTGACAGCATCTGTCACCTGAGGTTTTGATCTTAGCCATTCTGACTGGTATGAGGCAGAATCTTGGGGTTGTTTTGATTTTCATTTCCCTGATGACTAAGAATGTTGAGCATTTCTTTAGGTGCTTCTCAGCTATTTGGTATTCCTCAGTTAAGAATTCTTTGTTGGGGCTGGTATCCTGAGTGAACCTTGGGCACAAGCACTGCAGCCAGTCCCACAACACCCAGAGGAAGCTCCACTCCCAGATACTCTGACACTCTCAGGATCAGAGGTAAGGAGGACCCAACATCTGTCCAAACACCTGGAGGAACAGGGAACAGTGGGACCAGGCACACAGGAACTCCTCCAGCAGAGTGGCTCAGGTTCCTTACAGTCTCTCTGGGCTGATGTCCTGAGTGGACCTTGGGCGCAAGCTCTGCAGCCAGTCCCACAACACCCAGAGGAAGCTCTGCTCCCAGGCATTCTGACACTTTCAGTATCAGAGGTGAGGAGGACTCAACATCTGTCCCAACACTAGGAATAACTGGGACCTGCAGGACCAGGCAAACAAGAACTCTGCCAACAGAGTGGCTTGGGTTCCTTCTGGTCTCTCTGGGCTGGTGTCCTGAGCAGATCTTGGATGAAAGCTATGCAGCCTGTCCCACAGCACCCAGAGGAAGCTGCTGCACTCCCAGGTGCTCTAACATGCTCAGACTCACAGGATCCCAGAATCATAGGGTCACAGAGATTGCCTTACTCTGAGGAGTTCTGATACAGCCAGGATCACAGGAAGGACTGATTTCAGTCAGATTTAGCAAGGGCAGGTAGCATTAGAGATAACTAGATGGCAGGGGGCAAGCATAAGAAAATAAATAACACAAACCAAGGTTACTTGGCATCATCAGAACCCTATTCTCCCACCATAGCAAGTCCTGGACACACCATCACACTGGAAAAGCAAAATTCAGATCTAAAATCACTTCTCATGATGATGATACAGGACCTTAAGAAAGACATAAATAGCACCCTCAAATACAGGAGAACACAGGTAAAGAGACAGAAGCTCTTAAAGAGGAAACACAAAAGAACTACAGGAAAACGCAATCAAACAGGTGAAGGAAATGAGGAAAACCATCCAGAATCTAAAAATGGAAATGGAAAAAAAACAAGAAACTAGAAAGAGACAACCCTGGAGATATAAAAACTAGGAAAGAAATCAGGAGTCATAGATGAAAGCATCACCAACAGAATACCAGAGATAGAAGAGAGAATCTCAGGAGCAGAAGACACCACAGAAAACATTGACACAACAGTCAAAGAAAATGAAAAAAAGCAAAAAGCTCCTAACCTAAAACATCCAGGAAATCCAGGACACATCGAGAAGACGAAACCTAAGGATAATTGGTATAGAAAAGAGTGAAGATGCCTAATGTAATGGGCCAGTAAATATCTTCAACAAAATTATAGAAGAAAACTTCCCTAACCTAAAGAAAGGGATGCCCATGAACATACAAGAAGCCTACAGAACTCCAAATAGACTGGACCAGAAAAGAAATTCCTCCCATCTCATAATAATCAAAACACCAAATGCACTAAACAAAGTAAGAATTTTAAAAGCAGTAAGGGAAAAAAGGCAAGTAACATATAAAGGCAGGCCTATCAGAATTACAGCAGACTTCTCACCAGAGACTAGGAAAGCTAAAAGATCCTGGGCAGATGTCATACAGACCCTACAAGTACACACATGCCAGCCCAGGCTACTATACCCAGCAAAACTCTCAATTACCATAGATGGAGAAAACATGATATTCCATGACAAAACTAAATTTACACAATATCTTTCCACAAATCCAGCCCTACAAAGGATAATAGATGAAAAACATCAACATAAGGAGCAAAACTACACCTTAGAAGAGGCAAGAATGTAATCTTTCAACAAATCCATACAAATCTAATTCTACATCTTACAACAAAAACAACAGAAAGTGACAATTACCTTTTCTTAATATCTTAATATGAAAATTAATATTATCAACATATCCTAAGTGATTGAAATCTAAAAATATGAGGAATTAGAAATTTGTTGATTGTCATCAAATGGTCTCTCTAATTTGGTAATTGGAGAAATGGGTCCAATATTGTACAATCTATATGTACTTTCAACTTGTTTGTTGCAGTGTCTTTCTGTGTACAACATAGGGGTCTTGAAATCTTGCTTCTCCTACCTCAGCCTCTCTATTAGTAGTATTGTTTATTTCATGTTTTTACACTATACTATGCTTTCAGAACAGCTTATATATTTCAAAAGTATTTATATGCCCAAGGAAGATATAGACAATTAACTTGTGAGGTGGCTTCTAGGAAAGAGAACAACAAAGAGTGAGACTGAATGCCTTGCTTGACATTTTTAACTCTTGTATCAAGTTTGAAGAAGAGGACTTTATAAGTTACTCTTGCTCTGAGATGAATGCTTTTCCAAATTATCACAGCCAATGAACCAGATTCTTACCCACACCTAATGTCTGTGCCACCGTCCAAGGAGAACTACTGTTCATTGAAACAGTTGGTGAATGACTTTATGGATAGACTATCTTAATACACACCATTTCTTAAATGAAAGTAACCTGTTCTCTGTGGGCTGAGAATAAAGTTACTCACTCAAGTCAAATAGTTTTGACCACAGCAGGTAGTCTATATCCAAAAATCGTGCCTACAATTCATTCCTTGGCACAGCAGAACTCTCAACTCTCAGCTTAGCTATGATGGAGGTAAAATCTTTCAGTGATTTGAGCGTCATTGACGTACAGCCTTATTACAATGAAATCCAATGTCTAAAAATTGCTCTTATTTTGGCTTGTATCACAGAAAGAGCCAAGACTTTAAACTGTACTAAATACAAAACAAACAAACAGAAAGACTTTATATATTTATGTTCATTTAAGAAAATACTAGTAGTGATGTATTATTTTGAAATATACAGTTAATATGTTTGGAGTTATTTGAAATGTATACTGAGAAAAATGTATGTATTTTCCGTATTGGTGTAGACAAGCACCTACATAACACTGTTAAATTGGTTGTTGTTTTATATCAAACAACTTTTCTAGTACTCATTTTTATTGTTATAAAATTTTATAAATTTTAAGGAATATGACAAAAAAGATATTGTAATTATTGAAGAGGGGTTCTCTGGGAGAAGTTGGGGTACAAAAGGGAAACCAAAATGTGATTTAATTCTATTTACTTAAAAATATGTTTTTATATGTTAAAAATTCCGACAAATTGAAATCATGTAACACTTCTCATCATAATGCAATAAAAGTTAAAAAGAAACAAAGAAAGAAAGAAAGAAAGAGAATTCTTTGTTTAGCTCTGTACTCCATTTTTAAAGAGGAGCCAGCCCTACCACTCCTGGGCATATACCCAGAAGATCCTCCAAGATGCAATAAGCACACATGCTCCACTATGTTCATAGCAACCTTATTTATATTAGCCAGAAGCTGGAAAGGACCCAGATGTCTCTCAATAGAGGAATGGATACAGAAAATGTGGTATTTTACACAATGAAGTACAACTAAGCTATTAAAAACAATGAATTCATGAAATTCTTAGGGAAATGGATGGATTTGGAGAATATCATCCAGAGTGACATAACCCAAGCACAAAAGCACACACATGTTATGCACTCTCTGATAAGTGGATATTAGCCCAGAAGCTCAGAATATCCAAAATACAATCCACAAACCCCAAGAAACTCAAGAAGAAGGAAGACCAAAGTGTGCATGCTTTGTTTCTTCTTAGAAGGGGGGACAAAATACCCATCGAAGGAGTTGCAGAGACAAAGTATGAAGCAGAGTCTGAAGGAAAGACAATCCAGAGACTGCTCCCTGGCAGAATCCTTCCCATATTCAATCACCAAACCCAGACACCATTGTGAATACCAGCAAGTGCTGGTTGACAGGAGCCAGATATAACTGTCTTCTGAGAGGCTCTGCCAGTGCCGGACTAATACAAAAGTACAGGATCACAGCCATCCATTGGACTGAGCACAGAGTCCTCAATGAAAGACCTAGAGAAAGGTCCCAAGGAGCTGAAGGGTTTGCAGCCACTTAGGACATACAAGCAATATGAACTAACTTGGAAACTCACAGCTCCCAGGGACTAAACCACCAACCAAACACACATGGTGGGACTCATGGCTCTAGCAGTATATGTATAGCAGAGGATGGCCTAGTCAGTCATCAGTGGGAGAAGAGGCCCTTGGTTCTGTAAAGGTTCTATGCCACTTTCCCGTTGAAGGCTCTATATTCCCCTCTGTGTATGGGAATGCCAGGGTCAGGAAGCAGGAGAGGGTGGGTTGGAGAGCAGTGTGAGGGGAAAGAGAAAAGTTTTTTTTGTTTGTTTTGTTTTTTTTCTGGAGGGGAAACTGGGAGAGGAATTACCATTTGAAATGTAAGTAAAGAAAATATTTAATAAAAAAAAAAGTCAGAGACTGAGGATATCATAGGTCCTATGTTGAATCTACTGTTATTTTCTTCAACAGTCAGTCATGTTTTTAAACCTTCTTTTAAACATATTTGTAACCATGTATTCATCCTCTCCATGTTTTGTTAAGTTTATTTTGTTTTTGAGTTTTCTAAGGCAGAGATGAAAAGGACTATTCATTTTTTAATTTATGTTTATATCTGAGGGTAGTATCTAGGCTTTTTCATATTACCAGGCAAAGTCACAATGCAGGGAACCGTTTAACAGGGACAGAATAGCTAGAAAGAAAAATCTCTATGGTTCACAAAATAGTTGACTAGAGAATGTATAACTATTCCATGTAATATTGTACAATATGTCTGCTTCCTTACTGTAATGGAAGTTCTGTATCCCTTGAAACAACTAACCAAGCTGAGTAAACTTATTGTAGAATACCATTTTACATTCAGCAAATAGTGGGAAACCAACAGGAAATTTTTTTCTCTAAGAAGTTTGGAATAATAAATGGGATCTACCACAGGTTGCATACTTTTAAATGTAATAACTGATGGACTAAAAGGAATATTGCATACCATGAAGATAATGCATTTAAGACTACATCAAAAGTACATGTGGCCTTTTGTCATAGTTTTTTTTGGATAGCTTTGATGAAATACCAAAAGAAAATTCAGAAGGAAGCTTGTAGAGTGCATCATGAGGAGATATGAGAGCATACTAAAGGTCAGAGGACTAGGGGCATGCTAAAGGTCAGAGGACTAATTGAAGCAGTCATATCTATCTACCACATGGGTCCTGGGATGACTTAAAGTTATCAGGTTTACAGCCTCACTCTATTAACATAGGCCTAGTCAGAAAGCTTCTAGCCTCCAAACAATGTACAATCTTATCTAGGCCTAGATTGTTTTCAGCCTGAGACTTACTGCTGAATAATCTCTCTCCTTTTTTGGTCTTTCTGAACTCTAGCTGGATGGGCAGCTCAGTTTTTCTGGCTCTATCTCCTCTTGAAGCTGACTGATTCATTCTGGCTTCTCTATCTTACCCTCAAACTAACTATGGCCATCTATTCTAATCTTTTGAGTTCCATCTCATTTTCTGGCTCATTCTGTCTTTGCTTTTGTCTAGGTTGTTCTCTCTTGAAATTGTCTCTGTACAACGCTCCCTGTAAAACTACTTTATTTTCTTCTTTTCTTTTTCCCTGAATTGCTCTCTTTAGTAGCTTCCCTTCCCAATCTCTTCTCATGAGACTTGGGTATATCCTAGTCAGTTAAATCTTTCTCTATTCATCACTTTGTCTGCCACTCAATTAGATATAAGTTTTAAACATCTATGCTTCTGTTGTCAAACTAAATTCACCTTCATTTTTGTGGATTAGAGGTATATACTAACAGGGTCTGTCTGTTTTCAGCCAGGGGGATTAAAGTTGTGTGCTAAGGGATGAGCCATACCACAACTAAAAACAGTTTTTGTTTCACAATCTCAGGGTTCACAGTGTGATTGAATATCCAGCAACAAATGTTTTTTAGTTCCCTACAGTGAAAGGTTGCATTTTTCTCTCATATAACAAGTAACAAAAAAGTGTGAGAAAAGTAAAGGAACTTCTGTTGTTATACCTCTAACCAGGGAGCATGCAGTAGCTGGACCTAGATCCCCTATAACTTCTTTTTGCAAATGTTCAGTTTGGTCTTCATCTGAGACCCCTAACAATTGAGCAGTGGCTGATTCCATCAATGTTTCCCTTTACCTGGAATGCCTAGTTTAGTCTCAGTGAAAGAGGATGTGACTAGTCCTACTGGGACTAGATGCAACAGTGTGGACTGATACACAAGCCAGGCTCCCCTTTGCTGAGGACAAAAGGTATAGTCAATGGAGTGAGGCATTTGTAATGGTGGGACTGAGAAGAGAGGAAGGAGGAGAGCTGTGATAAGGATGTAAAGTGAATAATGAAAAAGGTCAATGGTAAACTGAAGAACTGTCTTTATAGAAGTTCCTGGTAGAAAGCACGAGGATATTGGTAGAAAGTTAACCAAATTTTTCACATTCTAAAATATTCAATTATTCTCAAAATGTTTCTTAAAAAACTGTTTTTATTAAGAAAAAATTTATTCTCATATTTACTACTATATTAAACCCGAGTATAAGAAGAAATACCTTAATGCATATATGGTCATTCATTTATAAATGTGTTTAGTCAGACCCCGTGACTCAGACGAGATCAACATTTTCTCCCGCTGATGACTTGCTAAAGTGGGACCAGCTAGGAGGCACAGGAAGCAGAAGCATCAGAGCAGCCAGGACAGGGCCCTTCCTGGATCCATCTGCGCCCAAGAGGGACTGCTGATACACAGCCCTCTGTGCACGGAAATTACCAGGAGAGAGCAGATCTCCCAGAAGTGCTGACACAGGCTTAAAGACCCGCAGGAGTAACAAGCTCCAGCCAGAGACAGCAAGAACATCTAACACCAGAGATCAACAGATGGCAAAAGGCAAACACAAAAATCTTACCAACAGAAACCAAGACTCCTTGGTATCATCAGAACCCAGTACTCCCACCACAGCAAGTCCTGGATATCCCAACAAGCTGGAAGGGCAAGATTTGGATCTAAATTCATATCTCATGAAGCTGATAGAGGGACTTAAGAAGGACATAAAACTCCCTTAAAGAAGTACAGGAGAACACGAGTAAACAAGTAGAAGCCCTTAAAGAGGAAACAAAACATCCCTTAAAGAATTACAGGAATGCACAACCAAACAGGTGAAGGAATTGAACAAAACCATCTAGGATCTAAAAATGGAAGTAGGAACAATTAAGAATTCACAAAGAGAGACAGTTCAAGAGATAGAAAACCTAAGAAAGAAGTCAGGAGGCATAGATGTAAGCATCACCAACAGAATATAAGAGAAGAAGAGAGAATCTCAGGTGCAGAAGATACCATAGAAAACATTGACTCAACAGTCAAAGAAAACATAAAATGCAAAAAAAATCATAACCCAAAATACCCAGGAAATCCAGGATACAATGAGAAGACCAAACCTAAGGATAATGGGTGTAGAAGAGAGTGAAGACTTCCAACTTAAAGGGCCAGTAACTATCTTCAACAAATGCACAAGACAAAGAAAGAATATTAAAAACAGTGAGGGAAAAAGGTCAAGTAAAATATAAAGGAAGACCTATCAGAATTACACCAGATTTCTCACCAGAGAATATCAAAGCCAGAAGATCCTAGACAGATGTCATATCGACCCTTAGAGAAGAAAAATGTCATCCCAGGCTACTATACCCATCAAAACTCTTAATTATCATAGATGGAGAAACTAAAGTATTCCATGACAAAACCAAATTTACACAATATATTTTCACAAATTCAGCCCTTCAAAAGAAGATAAATGGAAAACTCCAAAACAAGGAGGGAAACTACATCCTAAAAAGTGAAGAAAGTAATCTTTCAACAAAACTAAAAGAAGATAGCCACATGAAAAGAATTCCAACTCTAACAGCAAAACTACCTGAAGCAAGAATTAAATTTCCTTAACATCTATTAATATCAATGGACTCATTCCCCAATAAAAAGACATAGACTAACAGACTGGTTACATAAACATGACCCACCATTTTGCTGCATACAGGATACTCACCCCAATGACAAACACAAACACTACCACAGAGTAAAAGGCTGGAAAAAAATTTCTAAGCAAATGGCCCCAAGACACTCTTTGGAATAGCCATTCAAATATCAAATAAAAATTGACTTTCAGCCTAAAGTTATCAAAAAGATAAGGAGGGGACACTTCATACTTATTAAAGGTAAAATCTACCAAGATGAACTCTCAATTCAGAACATATATGCTCCAAATGCAAGGATATCCACATTCATAAATGAAACTTTACTAAAGCTCAAAGCACACATTGCACTGCACACAATAATAGTGGGAGACTTCAACACCACAATCTCATCAGGAAACAGAACATGAAAACAGAAATTAAAGAAAGACACAGTAAAACTAACAGAAGTTATGGAACAAATGGATTTAATAGATATCTATAGAACATTTTATCCTAAAATAAAAGGATATACCTTCTTCTCAGCACTTCATGGTACCTTCTCCAAAACTGTCCATATAATAAGTCAAAAAAAGAGGCCTCAACAGATTCAAGGAGATTGAAACAATTCCTTGCATCCTATTAGATCACCACTGACTAATGCTGCTCCTCAATAACAACATAAACAATAGAAAGCCCACATACATGTGGAAGCTTAGCAATATTCTATTCAATGATAACTTGGTCAAGGAAGAAATAAAAAAAGGAATTAAGGACTTTTTAGAGTTTAATGAAAATGAAACCACAACATACTCAAATGTATGTGGCACAATGGAAGCAGCCCTAAGAGGAAAACTCATAGCTCTTGTAAGATTCAGAGAGCCAAGTCTTACGTCCAGGATGTTGTCCCACTTACAAAGACACAGAGACAGAGATTGATGCAATAAGCAAGAGGTTTAATAATGATTTAGTATACTGGGGTCGTCCCACAATCTGGGCAAAGATGACCAGGAGGAACATAAACACACACTCTTTATACCCTTCCAGAACATAGGTTTACAGCATGAGTTGGTTATCTTTCCCAGTGTTCTCTGTTTCCATTGACCTTTGTGCCTCAGGTGAGTAGGAGATACCTGTTGTACACAGAAAGGGAAGGGGGAGATCCACCCCTTATTGGGGACGTTTCCTGGAACTGGGCATTATTCCCCTCAATTAGGCCATCTCCTGGGGATATATGAGTGATCAGTAAACTCTTTTGAAGCTCTCTGACTTTAAGCTTGATGGACATTCTTCAGCTTCCCAGTATTTTTATGAGGTGTCTATGTTTGCTCAGTTCTTACCCTCTGAGTGCCTCCAAAAAGAAACTGGAGAGAGCACACACTAGCAATTTGACAGCACATCTGAAAGCTCTAGAACAAAAAGAAGCAAATTCACCCAAGAGGAGTTGACAGCAGGAAATAATGAAACTCAGGGCTGAAATCAACCAAATGGAAAGAAAAAGAACTATACAAAGAATCAACCAAACCAGTAGGTGGTCCATTGAGAAAATCATCAAAATAGATAAACCCTTAGCCAGACTGAGGGCACAGAGACAGTATCCTAATTTAAAAAATCAGAAATGAAAAGAGAGATATAACAAGAGAAACTGAGGAAATCCAAAAAATCATGAGATCCTACTACAAAAGCCTATACTCAACAAAACTGGAAAACCTGGATGAAGTGGCCAACTTTCTAGACAGATACCAGGATCCAAAGTTAAATCAAATTCAGATAAATGATCTAAACAGTCCCATATCTGCTAACAAAATAGAAACAGTCATTAATACTCTTCCAACCAAAAAAAGCTCAGGACCATATGGGTTTAGTGCAGAGTTTATCAGACCTCCAAAGAAAATCTAATATCAATACTCCTCAAACTATTCCACAAAATAGAAACAGAAGGTACTCTACCCAATTCATTCTATGAAGCTACAATTACTCTAATACTTAAACCCCACAAAGGCCCAACAAAGAAAGAAAACTTCAGACCAATTTCCCTTATGAATATCCATACAAAAATACTCAAAAAACTTCTCACAAACTGAATCCAAGAACACATCAAAATGATCATCCATCATGTTCAAGTAGGCTTCATCCCAGGCATACAGGGATGGTTCAACATATGGAAATCCATTAATGTAATTCACTATATAAAGAAACTCAAATTTCATTAGATGCTGAGAAGATATTTGACAAAATCCAACACCCTATTCATGATAAAAGTATTGGAAAGATCAAGAATTCAATG
The DNA here is from genome assembly GCF_008632895.1 of Mastomys coucha. NCBI lineage: Eukaryota > Metazoa > Chordata > Mammalia > Rodentia > Muridae > Mastomys > Mastomys coucha. The sequence continues at coordinate 21,384,641 of NW_022196911.1, forward strand.
CCCAAACCTAAACATAGTAAAAGCAATATACAGCAAACCAGTAGCCAACATCAAACTAAATGGAGAAAAACTTGAAGCAATCCCACTAAAATCAGTGACTAGGCAAGGCTGCCCACTCTATCCCTACCTAGTCAATATTATACTTGAAATCTTATCCAGAGCAACTAGACAACAAAAGGAGATCAAATTGATACAAATTGAAAAGGAAGAAGTCAAATTATCACTATTTGCTGATGATATGATAGTATATTTAAGTGACCCCAAAAATGCCACCAGAGAGCTCCTAAAGCTGATAAACAGCTTCAGCAAAGTAGCTGGATATACAATTAACTCAAGTAAATCAGTGGCCTTCCTCTACACAAAGGATAAACAGGCTGAGAAAGAAAGTAGGGAAAAAACACCTTTCACAATGGTTACAAATAATATAAAATACCTTGGTGTGACTCTAAGTAAGCAAGTAAAAGATCTGTATGTGTGCCCTTTCCCCAGCCTGGTGCAGGCTGATTCAGACCTTGCTCTGCCACAGTCAGCTAACCCAGCTAGGGAGGAGCCTTCCTACCTAGGTGAAGTCTATTGTCCTGCCACTTCTGTAGCTTCCTGAAAGAAGCCACCACCTGCTGAGTTACTGAGCCTATCTGCCTGACAAGTTCCTGACAACCAACAAGAAGCTGGTGAGGAGGTGAGATCCTGGAATTGAGGGGATAAATCTTCTCCCAATATATACTCAGACTCCTAAGTAAACATTGGGCCTTGATCAGAAACTTGTCTTGGCCTCATTTTTTATCTGTTCTCGCTGTCTTCCCATGTAGCCCCATGTTTCCATTCAGCCAACCTAGTTCATGTAGCCAGTGATGGCTAAACTGTATGACAAGAACTTCAAGTCTCTGAAGAAGGAAACTGAAGATCTCAGAGGATGGAAAGATCTCCCATGCTCATGGATTGGCAGGATTAATATAGTAAAAATGGACATGTTGCCTAAAGCAATCTACAGATTCAATGAAATCCCCATCAAAACTCCAACTCAATTCTTCACAGACTTGGAAAGAGCAATCTACAAATTCATCTGTAATAATAAAATATCTTGGATAGCGAAAACTATTCTCAACAATAAAAGAACCTCTGGTGGAATCACCATCACTGACCTTAAGCTTTACTACAGAGCAATCTTGATAAAAACTGCATGGTATTGGTATAGTGACAGGCTGGTGGATCAATGGAATAAAATTGAGGACCAAGAAATGAACCTACACACCTATGGTCACTTGATCTTTGACAAAGGAGCTAAAGCCATTCAGTGGGGAAAAAAGACAGCATTTTCAACAAATGGTGCTGGCTCAACTGGCAGTTAGCATGTAGAATAATGCAAATTGATCCATTCTTATCTCCTTGGACAAATCTCAAGTCCAAGTGGTTCAAGGACCTCCACATCAAACCAGATACACTGAAACTAACAGAAAAGAAACTGGAGAAGAGAACTCAGGCACATGGGCACAGGGGAAAATGTCCTGGACTGAACACCAATAGCTTATGCTCTAAGATCAAGAATTGACAAATGGGAACTTATAAAATTACAAAGCTTCTGTAAGGCAAAGGACACTGTCAATAGGACAACATGTCAACCAACAGATTGGGAAAAGATCTTTACCAACCCTACATCTGATAGAGGGTTAATATCCAATATACGTAAAGAACTCCAGAAGTTAGACTCCAGAGAACCAAATAACCCTATTAAAAATGGGGTACAGAGCTAAACAAAAAATTCTCAACTGAGGAATACCAAATGGCTGAGAAGCACCTAAAGAAATGTTTAATATCCTTAATCATGAGGGAAATGCAAATCAAAACAACCCTGAGATTCCACCTCACACCAGTCAGAACGGTTAGGATAAAAAACTCAGGTGACAGCAGATGCTGGAGAGGTTGTGGAGAAAGAGGAACATTACTTCATTGCTGGTGGGATTGCAAACTGGTACAACCACTCTGGAAATCACTTGGGCACTTCCTCAAGAAATTGATCATAGTACTACCAGAGGACCCAGCTATACCACTCCTGGGCATATACCCAGAAGATGCTCCAACAGGCAACTAACAATACATGCTCCACTATGTTCATACCAACCTTATTTATAATAGCCAGAAACTGGAAACAACCCAGATGTCCCTCAACAAAGGAATGGATTACAAAATGCGGTACATTTACACAATGGAGTACTACTCAGCTATTAAAAACAATGAATTTATGAACTTCTTAGGGAAATGGATGGATCTTAAGGATATCTTCCTGAGTGAGATAACCCAACCGTAAAAGAACACACATGTCATGCACTCTCTGATAGGTCGATTAATATTAGCACAGAAGCTCAGAATACCCTAAATACAATCCACAAACCACAAGAAACTCAAGAAGAAGGAAGACTAAAGTGTGCATACTTCTATTATTTTTAGAAAGGGAAACAAAATGCCCATGGAAGAAGTTGCAGAGACAAAGTATGGCGCAGAGACTGAAGGAAGGACAATCCAGAGACTGTTCCACCTCGGAATCCTTCCCATATTCAATCACCAAACCCAGACTCTATTGTGGATGCCAGCAAGTGCTGGCTGACAGGAGCCTGATATAGCTGTCTCCTGAAAGGCTTTGACAGTGCCCAATTTATGCAGAAGTAGAGGCTCACAGGGTCCCCAATGAAGGAGCTAGAGAAAGGACCCAAGGAGCTGAAGGGTTTACAGCCCCTCAGGACAAACAACAATATGAACTAGTACCCTCAGAGTTCCCAGGGACTAAACCACTAACCAAATAGTACACATGGTGGGTCTCATGACTCAAGCTGCATATGTATCAGAGGGTGGTCTAGTCACTCATCAGTGGGAGGAGAGGCCCTTGTTTCTGTGAAGGTTCTATGTCCCACTTTATGGAATGCCAGGGCCAGGAAGCAGGAGAGGGTGGGTTGGTGAGCAGAGGGAGGGGGTAAAGAATAGGTTTTTTTTTTAAAGGGGAAACCAGGAAAGGGGATAACATCTGAAATGTAAATAAAGAAAATATCTAATAAAAAGAAAAAGAAAAAGAGAAGAAAAGGAAGAAAGAAAAAAAGAAAAAAGAAAAAATAACTCACACTAAGGGTTATGTAGCAGTGCATGGGAAAGAGTGAGTGCAAGTATGATTCTGAAATTTTCTAGATGCTTTCAGTACTGTTCTTAACAAAAACATATAATATAGACCATGCTCTCAAACTGTTAGCCAAAAGAAACCCTGCTTTAGTAAATATACATGAATACCTATACCTGTTTGCACATTACACATACATATATATATATATATATATATATATATATATATATATAATGTTTATAAGTATATATTATAACTTTTATCTATGGTAGTTTCATGAATATCTTTCCTGTGTATCTAATAAGCCTGCTTCACTTACACATACAACATGCTTTATAGTTCCTGATATTGTGGATACTTCACAAAATTATATAGCTCAATTATGTTAAATACTTCAAGAACTTTACTGATTGAATGTTATCCAAAAATTATTTGTATCTTGAAATACAAATAATACCTAAATATAACTTAGTTTTTATTACATGCATCATGTGTCTATTTAAAGGGATTGAGCTATACACTCACCAACCAGAGATGGAAGATAATTTCTGTGGAAGATGTTAATAGCTCATCTCATTTATGCAAGATTCCCCTATATGGACTTTTTAAAGCTTTTGCAAGGTTCCAACATCTTATGTAATCTCAACCTTACAATTCAGGACATGTTTTTCAATTTTTGGAAGTGGTTGGGAATATTGTCAAGAGCAGGATAGACTTTACATTGATTACAAATTATCAACTGTAAATCTCTGCCTATAATACATACTGTACACTTTTACAGAATACCAACTGAAAACTACTAGTTTACTATGGCTTTGACTTTTACTATTACTACAAATGAAATCAAGAGAAACCCTGATCATTTACCTAATATGTCTTTTGTATTTTACTTCTCATCAGGAAATTGTGAGAATATGCCACAATCTGACAGTATCCTATACTTCACTAAAAAAATGGTGTATTTTCCCTAAATCTTTAAAGAAAGTATCATGAATGCAGTAGTGATTATAGAACTAAAGTTGATAACATTTGTGAGACTTGGAACAATTCTGAACCTCTACGCATCTTAGGTGAGCTTTTGTGGAATTGAAATGCTTAAAATCTTGTCTCCATTAGCACAATTTTCAGATGCTAAAAATAGTTGAGTAAGGAGACTGGCCTTATGCATATGTCAATCTTTGCAGTTCAAGGGTAGTATTCAGAATCCTGATGAGGATTCTACATTTCCTTGTTTGAAATAGAGATGAGGAAAGTAGTAACAAGTTAGGGTTTTTTTTTTTCTAGAACACTCTAGAGAAAAGTGTGTTTGCAAGTTCAGATTGTCCTTACTATTACTTTAAACTGCTATTCCACACACTTTAGGCTTTGTACTGATATTCCTGGCAAAATTCTCTACCTTATTCTGCTGATTATTTACAATGTTCCTCAGCTCTTCTATGGACATTTCCACCTTAATCTGAGGGTTTTTGAACAATTTGCCACCTGTATCAAATGGCTCCCCAAGGATACATTTCTATTCCAGGTCATGATCTCCTACATTAATTTTCCTGGAATTGGGTCAAGCAGGCCATGTCTGATGATGACCAAAGTAGCCAATTTCTCTTAGATCTGAGAAGAGAAGCTGAAGTGGAAACTTTAGGGTTCTTTGGAAAGTCAGTTATCTTGGATGGTGTTTTGCTGGGGCAAACATGTGAAGGAGTGCTTTCCTGAAGCAGGCACAGGTTTTAACCCTTTAGGATGTTTCGCTAAAGCAAGCACATAAAAGGATGCATGATGAAGGATCATTCCCTAACTACTCACAACTATTGGTCTGTCTCCATTTGTGGGGTCTCCATAGAGAGAGAAGTGCACTTCTTGTGTTCTTCTTGGGGTTTCTGTGGACTCAGGCTGATTTGCAGAGTGATGCCAGCTGGTACAGACTCACATGGAGTTTTCCTAAGTCAGACTCAAGTGCTGACTTAGTGAGGCAAGACCTGTGGAGGACACATGATGTTTGGAGGGAATATAAATAGAACTCTATGGACTGTGAGAATGGCTTACTTATAGAGCTAGCTCTGCAAAGCTTACTTGTCTGGTGTCTTCACTGATCCTCACATCATTGAGAGAGGCACAGAGGGCAACAGTGCTTTCCTGAAGCAGACACTGGTAAAAGGAAGTTTCACTAGAGCGAGCACATAAAAGGATGCATGATGAAGGATTCTTCACTGACAAACACAACTTTTCCTGGCGTCCATGTTGGCCCTGATCCCTGCTCACTTATGCCAATTCAGCTGAGGCTTGGTTGTCTCTGCTACGTAGTGCCACTGCTGCTGATTTGTGTTTCCTATCCCAACTCCAAAGTGGACTGGTATATCTGTGAAGAGTTTGTGAACAGATCAAGTTTCTGCTGCTAAATCCTGTGTACTGAACTGCTGATTTTCTGACAATGCACCTGGGATATGTCCCAAAGAACTATTTCTAAACAAGCTCTGTCTTTTCCACTACTTCTGGTGGGTGGTGAGCTAGATGGGAGATTAAAACATTTAAAAATAATCATTAAAAATAGGGTTTGGAAAAAATTAAAGATAGAAGAAGCCAAAGTTAAAAGTTTGTTTATACTTTGTGATTATAATCCCATTCAACATGAGTTATACATGTCAAGACCTGAAGTGTATTACAATCAAATCATAATGTCATCCACAAGTGTATTATTATTCATAGTGACCCAGACACTGGCAGTGAGCTTTAGAATATGGGAAACTCTAGGTATACAGAGAATACTGATTCTTACCTCACAGTGGGATGTCATTATAAGAGAAACTATATGGTTGATTCATAATATTGGGGATTCTTGATTTTTGCATACCACCATGCTGAGATTTCTAGTCTTAATTTGTTTTTTTT
>NW_022196911.1:21390639-21399980 GCF_008632895.1 Mastomys coucha
TTTGTCCAGACACTCAACCCTTTAAAATACATAGACAATTATCTGGCAAGGTGGGAGTGGATGTATTTTAGCTAGGAAATCTCAGCATATAGCTGTAAGACACTGAAGACCTGTCTCATTGGAATACCTAATGGATTTTAGTGATAGCAGTTTTATAATGTATACAATGTCGTGGACCCTTTGGCTCATGCCATCTGTGAAATGCTTCTTCAACAGTAGATAAGACAATAAACAATGGCTTATTGTCCATTTTCAGTATTTGGAGGAAATGTCTTTCATTAGGTGATATTTGGTGTCACCTATGTCACATTCTTCGTTTCTCCCATACCGATATATCCTGAGTGCAGACTCTCCTTTTCCCTCTCCTTTGAGTTTGCCACCCTCTGTTTCCCTCCTACCTCAGTTATAGTGCTCCTCTGCTTCCCTTCTGAAAAGAACAGGATTCAAGTGATATCAACCAACCAATCCATAACAAGATGCAAAACAAAGAAAACATAACAAAAAACCCACAAACGCTCCTAAGAAAGATGGAATGAGCCAACCCAGTAGGAAAAAAAATGTGTCCTATGAGAAAATAAAGTCAAAAGGACTCCTTCTTTCACTGTTAGGATTCTCACAAGTACCCCAAGCTAAACAGTCACAGCAGGTGTGCAGGAGACCTAGCATAGACACATGCAGAGTCTGTGACTGCCAGACACATGCAGAATCTGTGACTGCCACTTCTGTATCTGATCCCCTGTGAATCCTGCTTTGTCGACTCTCTGGGCCATGTTCTCTTGGTGTCTTTGATGTCTTTGGCTCCTAAAATCCTACTCCCATCTTTTACAAGGTTCAGCAAGCTCCGCCCAAGGCTAGAGTGTGGGTTTCTGCATCTGATTCCATAAGGGGCTGGAGAAAGCCTCTCTGATGTTGACTACATTTGTCCTCCATTTTAAAGTTGGCTTGTATGTTTGTTGATACCTAGTTTCTTGAGTATTTTATATATTTTGATATTAGCCTTGAATCAAATATGGAGTTCGTGAAAATCTTTATCATCCTGTAGGCTGCTGTTTTATTCTACAGATGCTCTCTGTACCTTGCACTAATAGAAGTTTTTTTAGTTTCATGAGAGCCCACTTAGAAATTGTCAATCTTAGTGCCTATGTTATTGTAGTTCTGCTCAGGATGTTGTCTCCTATGTTAATGAGTTCAACACTACTCCCCAGTATCTCCACCACCAGGTTTGGTGTGGTTTGTTTCATGTTGAGGTCTTTGATCCATTTAACTTGAGTTTTGAGCAGCATTACACATATGAATCTATTTGTATTCCTCTATATGCAGATATTTAGTTTAGACCAGCATCAGTTGTTGAAGATTCATTCTTCTTTTTATAGTGTATGCCTGGCTACTTTATCAAAATCAGGTGTCCATAGGTATATGGATTATGGATTATTGGCTGGGATTCCAATCAGTTTCATTGATCACAATGCCTGCTTATATGTCAATAGTTTGCAGATATTTAAAAAAGCAAATCTAGAATCCTTATTACTTTTCTTTAAACAATAGCCAGGACCAGAATCAAAGATAAATAGAAGGCACAGGTTTTCTTGTTTTTGTTATCAGATTTGGGGGTTTGTTTTCTTGTGGGATTTTTTTTGTCCTTTTTTCCTTTTTCCTTTTTTTTCCTTTTTTACAAATACAAATAAAACATGAAAAACTCTACCTCAAAAAAAAAAATCTAAAAGTTCAACACAAGCCCTTAGCTGTGTTCCAGACATTGACAGGCTGCATCACATTTTCAAAATCCAGTGGTAAAAATGGAGGTTTAGAATTGTTTGGTAATAACGTGTCAAAACAACAAGGTTCTGGAACCACCTTTTATTCAGTTAGTCACACCAGCAGGGACCCAGTGGCAGTTGTCAAAAGGCAATTATTTTCCACACCAAAAAGGAGTCATGACTTGATATTTCCTGCTTCCAAAATGTTTATCAAATCCTGTGTCTCCCAAGAAATGAAACATCCATTGTCAGTGAAACCGAAACACACTCCTCTGGGGAATGGCTGTGAAACTCCAGACTGTGTATGCAGCGTGAGCGGGAAGGTCCGTCTTTCCTCTTCCTCTTTACAAATCTATTCCTCCTAAAGAATGATTGCGGAAAACTGGGAATGGAGGACTAAAGGGTCAAGGGAGGAAAGGGGGTTGGGGAGCACACACCATGAACACAAGCCAAATTAAAATTGTACAAACTCAAGTAGTTTACTACTCTGAGACACCAAAGGCTGGTTGAAGGAATTCACCAATCTGCAGGAGCCGGGGCAGTGTGCTGTGTGGAGGAGATCTGAGCCAAGAAATTCACTGCTTTGGAGTCGTACCCCTACCCACACCAAAGCCTGGTTTCTGCACCATGCCTCCATGGGGAGGGCCTCTCATCCCACCACTCGGCCCACCACGGGGGCCCTGTAGGTCCCCGAAGGTGGTTATCCCTCGTCGCCTTCCCTGACAGCTCGAGTCTTCTCTTCCACATTCAGGCAGACTGTGTCTTGGAATATGATGGACCTATTATTAAGGATCTTTTGAATCATCAAACACAACAAAATGGAAATTTGGCAACTTCCCACCACTGTTGATGCACAGCTCCACCACATTCTCATAATTTTGGAAAAAAATCCTTCAGTTCCAACTTGTCAACCTCATGTGGCAGGTTCCCAATGAAGAGCTGGTGACTGACTGTCAGGGTTCCTCACCCTCCTTCGAGGTTCCACATCTTCTGGTTCACCAGCCTCACGGATTGGTCAGGGGAGGGATACTGATCTGCTGCTCTCGAAGTCTCTGATCTCTCGGAGCCTTTGTAGTGGGGGCTCTGGTTCTGGTTCTGGTTCCACAACAGGCTCCTCTAAACACTCTTCCAAGTCATAGCTGACAGTCTAATCATAGAAAGTTCCAGACTCATCAGGCAACACCTCTGGTGTCTGCTGTCTTTCTTTAGGTTCTTGTACTTCTTCCTCGGATTCCTCTTGAGGCTCTGTGACAAAGCCACTGAAGACCTCATCTTGGTATCTGAAGGTGTTGTCATTGTGCCCATAGAATTTGTTGGCAACAGAGTCCTCAGGAGCAAGGACAAGGGCCGGCATGAATCTCTGCAGAGCCTGGTTGTTGTTGGACAGTAGCCCCATCACTTGGACCACCACCCCTTCCATCAGAGTTGTGTGAGCATCGACGTGGCGGATCTTGTTTTGGCAGTTGGTGAAGTTTTGTGACATCACTTTCCTGTGGGTTTCCTTCTGCCCGTAGGCTGCATCTGCTGGCTCCCCATTGGAATCCAAGCCCCCGTGGGTATAGGAAGACTTCTTTCCATAAAATCTGTGCAGCATGTCCGGAGTTTGGTTCAGCAGGGTGTAGTACTGTAGTATAAACTTCCATCTGACCAGCAGGGACTAAGCCTCTCTATAATCGTTGCTTTGGTTGATTCAAACTGCCCGGCTGAGCAGGAGGACAGGGCTTCTGCATGATAGGAAGTAGTGGTGTCCCTCTGGTGACCAGATTTTATTTCTATAGCTTTGTAGTAGAGCTTGATACCAGAAGTGGTGTTAACTCCAGAAGTTTTTATTGTCTAGGATTGTGTTTGAGCTCCCCTAGCTTTTTGTTTCTTCATGTGAAGTTGAATATTGTCCTTTTGAAGTCTGTAAACAGTTGTATTGTAATTTTGGAGAAGATTGCAGTCAATCTGTAGATTGTTCCTGGCAGACTTGACATTTTACTATGTCATTTCAAACAAACCATGACTGTGGGAGAAGTGTAGCTCCAATAACTGCAACTTGCTTCCATTCTCTGAGTTATTTTTCAATTTCATTCTCCAAAGGCTTGAAATTTTTGTCATACATTTTTTTCACTTGCTTTGATAGAGTTACTCCAAGATATTTTATCATTTTCCATTTTTGTGAAGGGAGTTGTTTCCTGATATTTTTCTCTGTCTGTTTCTCCTTTGTGTATAGAAGGACAACGTATTTTTTTGTTCATTTCATATCCATCCAACACCACATTGCTAAAGGTGTTTTCAGTTCTAGGAATTCTCAGCCAGAGTTTATGGCATTGTTTATATATAATTTTACATCATTTGAAAATAATGATATTTTGACTTCTTCCTTTTCAATTTGTATCCCCTTGATCTATTTCAGCTCTCTTATTTCTGGAGCTAAAACTTTAAGTACTATATTGAATAAATATGGTTAGGCAGTCTTCTCTTGTTTCTGATTTTAGTGGGATTGCTTTGAGTTTCTCTTCTTTTCACTTAATGTTAGTTAAAGGCTTGCTGTAAATTGCCTTACTTTTATTGATTTTCATATGTTGAACAATCACTATATCTCTCATATGAAGGCTACTTGGTCATAATATATGAATTTTTTGATAAATCTTGAATTCAGTTTGCCAGGATTGTATCGAATCTTTTTGCATGTGTGTTCATAAGGGAAACAGGAATATAATTATCTTTCTGTTTTGAGTCTTTGTATGGGTTTTATATCAGGGTTAATTTGGCTCATAAGATATATTTGATGGGGCAGAGGAAAGGACTGACCTGAGTGGTAGAGTGTATGGCAAAGGAAAGGAAGCAAATTCTGGTATGTCTGGAAACAGGAGAGAAGCCCAGAAGGCCAGGAGAATGAATGGAACATGCAGCTGGTGAGGATGAAGGTATGTGGGTGGGGGCGACCCTAGAAAGTCCCAAAGATGTGGGATTCAAGAGGCTCCCAGTACTCAATGGAAACGACCTTAATCAAAATTCCCAACAGTGTTGAGATGGACCATGAAGAGACCACATCCAGTATACAGACAGTTCCACTCCCAGTGGAGAGATGGGGTCACTAACCCACCTTCAAAGATTTTGACCCAGAATTGTTCCTGTCTAAAAGAAACACAAGGACAAATATGGAGTAGAGACTGAAGAAAAAAGGCCACACAATGATGGACCCAACATAGGTGCCTTTGGGTGGGCACCAAACCCTGACACTATTATTGATACTATGCTGTCCTTGCACAGAGCAGCCTATCATGTCTGTCCTCTGAGAGGCTCTACCAGCAGCTGACTGTAACAGATGCAAATACTTATAGCCAACCATTGGTCTGAGGTCAAGGCCCCCTATGGAAAAGTTAGGGGAACAATTGAAGGAACTGAAGGAGATGGCAACCTCACATGAAGACCACCTCGTAAACTAACCTGGAACCCTGGGTGCTCCCAGAGACTAAGCCAGCAACCACAGAGCATATGTCAACTGGTCCGTGGCCTGAGGTACATAGGTAGCAGAGGACTACTTTGTCTGGCTTCACTGAGAAAGGATGAGACTCATTCTGTTCCAACATGATGCCACTGGGGCTGGGGTGGGGACAGAAATTGGGAGTGTGGGGGTGGAGAGTAGAGCCGGGTTGGTGGGGGAGTTTGGGACCATGAAAGGTAACCTCATTTCTGGTTGAGCTAGGTTTAAAACCTAGGAGACCCAACAGATAACTCTGCAAGGAACAGTAGGCATTTACGACACTCCTAGACACCGGCTGATACAAGGCTTCAGCTCTCCATAATTCTATGGCCATCAGTCATGTAGGGCAATGTCCCAAGCCTGTCCATGGGTAGAGGACATTACCACAGATCATATAGCTTCAAGATAGACCTCCATTTTAATGAGGTATTTAAAGGTGTGAAGGGCTTAGCCAATTAAGCTCTCCTTCCCAGACACTCCTCCCTGCAAAAGGTATTTAACCTCAGGCCCACCCTGAGAAAGAGGGATACAGTTTCACTCATCACAACTCTCTGCCATGACAATAAGTGCTTTAAAACCATGGACTGCCTCTTCTCATCCAGATCCCCAATGGGGAACAATGGAGCAGGTCTTCCACTAAAGAGCAGGAATCTAATCTTCCCAGTCTAATCTCCTAGTAGGAGGCCTCTCTGCACTTCCACCCAAGGCTTCCACCAAGCCAAACCTCCTGCTGAACAAGCCAAGGACTCTCTTATCCTCAAGAGACCAAGCCTGGGCTCTCCTCCCTTCTTTTCCCTTTGGCCCCAGGCTAGAGCCAGCTCACATTTTTCCAATTTTGTACACTACTAATTTTTAAATATGACCTGATGATTCTTTGGATTTCTTCAGTATCTCTTGTTATCCCCCCATTTGTTTCTGATTTTGTTAATTTTATAATCTCTCTGTGTATTTTTAGTTGTTTGGAGTAAGGGTTTCTCTATTTTGTTGATTTTCACAAAGAACTAATTCTTATCTTGATTCTCTCTCCCCATTTTTATTAGAGATTTTCATTATTTACATTTCAAATTTTATCCCCTTTCCCTATTTTCCCTCTGAAATCTCCCTATTCCATCTCTCCTCCTGCTGTTCACTCACCTACACACTCCTGCTCCCCTGTCCTAGGATTCCCCTACACTGGGGAATTGAGCCTTCACAGGACCGAGGGCCTCTTTTCTTATTGATGTTCCACAAGGCCATCCTCTGCTACCTATGCAGCTGGAGCCATGAGTCCCTCCTTGTGTACTCTTTGGTTGGTGGTTTAGTCCCTGGGAGCTATGGGGGTACCGGTTGGTTCATCTCATTGTTCCTCCTATATTGATTCTTGTATTGTTCTTTTTGTTTCTATTTTATTTACATCACCCCCTCAATTTATTTTCTGCAGTTTACTCTTCTTTGTTGTGCTTGCTACTATGTGTGCTAGAGCTTTCAGATATGCTGTTATTACCATATATCACTCCAGCTATTTATTCAGGCACTCTTAGTGATAGGCACTTTCCTCTTACCAGGACTTTCTTTTATTCACATAAGTTTGCATGTGTGTTGTAGTTAATTTCATTGAATTATAGAAAGTCTTAGTATCTTTATTTCTTTTGGTCTTGACTCAATTGTTATAATGTAGAGTTTATTTTTTTCCATTATATTATAGGCTTTCTATTGTTTCTTTTTCTTTTTTTTCTTTTTCATTTTTTTTTGAAATGAACTTTAATCTGTGGTAATCTGATAGAATACAGGGGATGATTTGAGTTTCCTTGTATCTGTTGATACTTGATTTGCAACCAAGTATGTAGCCAATTTTGGAAAAAGTTCCAGGAAGTGCTGAAAAGAAGATATATACCTTCGTTGGGAACAAAGCTCTGTATATTTCTGTTAAGTTTGTTTTAAGCATCTGTTGACTTCATTATTTCTTTCTTTAGGTTATGTATAGATGAGCTGTCCATTGGTGAGAATTTGGTGCTGAAGTCTGTTAATATCAATTTTTGAAGCTCAATGTGTCATTAAGCTTTAGTGATGCTTCAGTTACAAATGTGGATTTCCTTGTTTGTAGGGAAAATATGTACATATGTATGTACATATATGAGATTATATATATAATATTATATACATAGAATATTCTCTATATATAGAGAGAATACTAGTATAAAAGCTTAGAATACCCACAATACAAACTACAAACCATAGGGAGTTTAAGGAATAAGAAGACCAATAGTGTAGATGCTTCAATCCCACATAGAACAGGGAACAAACTAATCACAGAAGGTAGAGGGATGGATGGACCTGGGAGGGAGAGAGGAAGGGGAGGGGAAAAGGGGGCAGGAACTGGTATTGGAAGGGATAGGAGAGAAGTACAGAGGGTCAGGAAATTGACTAGAATCATGTAGCAGTAGGGGGTGGGGAACTGGGGGTAGCCACTAGAAAGTCCCAGACTCCAGGGAAGCAAGAGGCTTCCAGGATCCAGTGGTACTGGCTTTATCTGAAATACCCAACAAAGGGAGATATAACCTTTACAGACCACATATAGCAGATAGGCACGGCCCCTAGGTGAAGGATGGGACTACCCGCACATCTTAAAATTTTTAACCCAGAAATGTTCCGGTCCAAAGGAAAACAAAAATGGAACAGAGACTGACCCACCTAGGGATTCATCCCATGTGCAGAAACCAACTCCCCCCCGCAACCCTCCCAACACACACATACTGTTGCTGATGCTGAGAAGCAGATGCTGACAGGAGCTTGGCATGGTTGCTCCCTGAGAGGTCCTATCAGCACCAGACCAACACAGAAGCACATACTTAAAGCCAACCATCAGACTGAGCCTGGGAACCCCAATGGAAGGTCTAGAGGAAAGACTTTTTTTTTAAGGAGCTGAAGAGAATTGTAACCCCATAAGAACAATATCAACTCACTGGACCACCTAAAGCTCCAAGGGAATAAACCACCATCCAAAGAGTATACATAGAAGGAGCCAGGACTCCAGATACATGTGTAACAGAGGATGGACTTACTTAACATTAGTAGGAGGGGAGGGAGGCATGATGCCCCCAGTGTAGGAGGATGCTACAGGGGTGAGGCAGGAGTGGGTAAATGGGTGGAGGAATACCCCCATAGAGGTAAAAAGGAGTGGGGAGAGGGAAGATGGTATGGGTGGGATTGGTGGAGAGGTAACCAAGAAGGCTGATATCATTTAAAATGTAAATTAATAAAATGATTAATAAAAAAAGAAAGTTTTGACTGAGAAGGAGAATACTAGGCCCTGGCTTGTGGCTAATAATTCATGTGATGGAGGTACCACTGAAAAATGGAGAGCAGCAGTATTATAACATCTTTCTGAGACTTCCTTAAAACAATCAATGTAGTGAACTTCAAATTGGATAGAAATTTAGACAGTACTTGTAGAAATATATTTTGCTTTAGAGGACACCTGGCCATATGTGTAAATTCCAACTCATCAGTAAACAAAGATTTGGTTGGATAGTCAGGGATCTGGAAGGAAACCACTGGGAAATTGATGAGAAAGAAAATGTGGAAGAAATACTTGGATCTACTTATCTGAATTGGCAATGTGCCATGGACCATGGGGTTCCCTGGGACAAGGGTCCTTGAAGGCTAAGTGGGTAAGGATTCAGTGGTGACAAACATAAATCAATACAGAGGCAGTTTGAATCTGAGTGTATTTTGCAACTCCCAAGCTAGGGTTTTATACATAAACAAGTATTACAACTCTTAGAAGATGTGTTTAGTGAAGCAATCACATGTAGGACAGATATCACCATTGTCATTTGGTACAGTAAAACACAAAAATCATCCAAGGTTAATGGCATATTTCCAAGAGCAGGTTAATAATTTTTATGGTCAGTTATTATTTCATATCTAGTACATAATTTTTTGTGAGCTTTCAAGGTGTAAATTTAAACTATTTTAATTCTTATTATTAAGCTTTTCTTTATCATATACCAAAGCCCACTTCTGATGACATACATGTAGCCATACGAAATTCTATTGTTGGGAAAGTTTTTTTTTTATTAGATATTTTCTTTATTTACATGTAAATTTCTCCCTTCCCAGTTTCCCCTCTA
>NW_022196911.1:21401354-21438274 GCF_008632895.1 Mastomys coucha
TTCTTTATTTACATGTAAATTTCTATGTACCCCATTTTTTAATAGGGTTATTTGGTTCTCTGGAGTCTAACTTCTTCAGTTCTTTGCATACATTGGATATTAGCCCTCTATCAGATATAGGGTTGGTAAAGATCTTTTCCTAATTTGTTGGTTGCCGTTTTGTCCTATTGACAGTGTCTTTTGCCTTACAGAAGCTTTGCAACTTTACGAGGTCCCATTTGTCAATTCTTGATCTTAGAGCAGAAGCTATTGGCATTCTCTTCAGGAAGTTTTCCCCTGTGCCTATTTACTCGAGGTTCTGTCGGGAAAGTTTTTAATCTATATAATGCTATTACATAATTTTACAAATGATTTACGAAGTGAAACGCTGGTTTCCCGGAGATAAGGTCATGGCTAGTGACCCCATCTCAAGATGGTTTCTTATCTGTATTTCTCACTTAAAATCCTAGCCTATGCTATCAGGAACATCTTGTGAATAAGACAAGAAATAGAAGAAGACCAAGCAGATATATTGCCATGATAACTATCGTTCAATATTTTGTTTTGGCTAAGAGATCCACAACTGGTTCAAGGAGGCCTCCTTCTTTTGAAGTTTTCACCTCAGTCTGTAGAACTTGTCACACAGATTATACTGGGGTTGCTCTGGCAGCAATGAAGTGAAGTGAGTGGTTCGTCGTGTAAATGGTCATTGAAGGGTGACATCAGCAGGACAGGATATGAATAATCAAGTAAATAAAATATCCATTCCTGTGGACAGCCCCAGCATCTTTCTCCAACCATCTTCTTTCTTCAACCATCTCAGTCATTTCTGAAAATGCCCATGAGCATATGAGACTGAAGAGAGAATTTCAGGCATTAAAGATGTGATAAGAGTTATGGGTATATTGGTCAAAGAAGATGTTAAATCTCAAAAACAAAACAAAAAAGAAATAAATGAAAAGTCTAATGCACATCATCCAAGAAATCTGGGATAGAGAAAAGAACAAATATAAGAAGAGGAACAAAAGAAGGTAAAAATATCCAACTCGAAATCCCAGAAAATATTTTCAACAAAATCATAGAAGGAAACTTTCCTGATATAAAAAAGGAGATGCCTATCAAAGTACAGAAGTACACTCTCTGCTTAATAATCATTGGGTCAGGGAATAATAAAAAAATTAAAAACTTTCTAGAATTCCATGAAAATGAGGATACTACATATGCAAACTTAAGGTACACTATAAAAGCAGTACTAAGAGGAAAGTTCATAGCACTAAATGCCCTCATAAGGAAATTGGAGAGTTCTCAAACTAATGGCTTAAAAGTACTTCTTGGGCTGGAGAGATGGCTCAGCAGTTAAGAACACCAACTGCTCGTCCAGAGGTCTTCAGTTCAATTCCCAGCAACCACATGGTGGTTCACAACTATCTGTAATAGGATCTGATGCCCTCTTCTAGTGTGTCTAAAGAGAGCAATAGTGTACTCATATACATACAACAAATAAATCTTTTTTAAAAAGTACTTCTGAAGGCTCTAGGGAAAAAAGAAAGCAAACACACCCAGGAGCAGTGTGTAGCAAAAAATATTCAAACTCAGAGCTGAAATCAGTCAATTAGAAACAAAGAGAACAATACAAAGAATAAACAAAAGCAAGACCTGGTTCTTTGACAAAATCAACAAGACAGAAAATTCTTAGCTAAACTAAAAGGCAGAGAGATTAACAAAATCAGAAATGAAAAGGGAAACATAACAATGGACAATGAGAAATTCAAAGAATCACTAGGTCTTACTTCAAAACCCTGTACTCCAAAAAATTATGAAATGGACGATTTTCTAGACAGACACCAATTACCAAAGCTAAATCAAGATCACATCAACCATTCAAATTGTCCTATAACCCCTAACAGAAGCAGTTGTTAAAAATCATCCAACTGAAAGAAGCCCTAGGTGAGATGGCTTTAGTGCAGATTTCTACTAGTTTTTAAAAGAAGAGTTAAAGCCAATAATTTTTCAAGTATTCCACAAAACAGAAACAGAATGAACTCTACCAAACTCATTCTATGAAGCCACAGTCACACACAGCCCTGATACCTAAAACACAGAAAGACTCAACAAAGAATAAACTTCAGACTGATTTTGCTTATGAACATTGACACAAAACTACTCAATGTAATATTCATAAACCAAATCAAAGAACACATCAAAGACATAATCCACCATGATCGAGTACACCTCATTCCAGGGATAAAGGAATGGTTCAGTATATGAAAGGCCAACAATGTAATCTATCCTATAAACCAACTGAAAGTTAAAAGAAACACATGATCATCTCACTAGATGCCAAAAAAGCATGTGAAAAATATCCAACACCTTTTCATGATAAAAGTCTTGGAGAGAGGAGGAATACAATAAAGGCAATACACAGAAGCAATAGCCTACCTCAAATTAAACAGGGAGAAACTTAAAACATTTCCACCAAAATCAGGGACAAGATAAGGTTGTCCACTGTCCCCAAATCTCTTCAATATGGTATTTGATGTTCTGGCTAGAGCAATAAGACAACTAACATAGATCAAGTTGACAAAAATTGGAAAAGAAGAATCTACTATTTTTCAGATAATATGATAGTATATACAAGTGACCCAAAAAATTCTACCAGAGAATTCCTACAGCTATTAAACACCTTAAGCAATGTGGCTAGATGCAAACTTAACTCAAAGAAATTAGTAGCCCTCCTTTATACAAATAATCAATAGGACGAGAAAGAAATTAGGGAAACAAGACCCTTTACAATAGCCACTAATAATATAAAATATCTTGCCGTAACTCTAACCAAGCAAGTGAAAGACCTGTAAGACAAAACTTAAAGTTCTTGAAGAAAGAAATTGAAGAAAATGGAAAAGATGGAAAGATCTCTCATAGTCATAAATAGGTAGGATTAACATAGTGAAAATTGCCATCTTATCAAAAGCAAGCTACAGATTCAATGCAATCCCCATCAAAATTCCAAAACAGTTTTTCATGGACCTTGAAAGAGCAATTCTCAACTTCATTTTGAAAAGAAGTAAACCCAGAATAGCCAAAATAATCCTGAACAATAAAAGAATTTCAGGACACTCATCATCCCTGACTCAAAGTTGTACAACAGAGCAATACTCATAAAATCTGCATGATGTTGGTACAGAAGTAGACACAGTGATCAGTGGAATTGAATCCTAGACACATAAATAAACCCAAACACTTGATTTTTTTTGATAAAGAAGCCAAAACCATACAAAGGAAAAAAGAAAGCATCTTCAACAAATGGTACTGGTCTAATTGGATGTCTGCATGTAGAAGAATGCAAAGAGACAGGCCAATGTAAAAAAAAAATTAGATATTTTCTTTATTTACATTTTAAATGTTATCTGCTTTCCCAGTCACCCTCTGGAAACCCCCTATCCCATACCCCATCTCCGTGTTTCTATGAGGGTATTCCCCCACCCACTCCCACCTCCCCATCCTCATATTTCCCTACACTGGGGCATCTAGCCATCAGAGGACCAAGAGGCCAATGGAAAGTTAAAGAGGCCCAAGAAAAGGCACAAGAATCAGAGATTCACTGATTTGTACATTCAGGAGTCTCATAAAAATACTAAACTTATTGACAGTGTCCTTTGCCTTACAGAAGCTTTGCAATTTTATGAGGTCCCATTTGCCAATTCTTGATCTTAGAGCATAAGCTATTGGTGTTCTGTCCAGGAAATTTTCCCCTGGACCCATGTGCTGGAGGCTCTTTCCCACTTTCTTTTCCATTAGTTTCAGTGTATCTGGTTTTATGTGGAGCTCCTTGATCCACTTGGACTTGAGCTTTGTCCATGGAGATAGGAATGGATCAATTTGCATTCTTCTATATGCTAACTGTCAGTTGAGCCAGCACCATTTGTTGAAAATGCTGTTCCCCCCCACACTGGATGGTTTTAGCACCTTTGTCAAAGATCAAGTGACCATAGGTTTGTGGGTTAGGGTAGGGTTAGGGTGCAAAGCCTAACTCATGCATGGTCTAGGCATTCCCATTATTCTTGAGAGAACTCTATGGCCACATCACTGAATGACAACTGTTCCTAAAAGGGAACAAACACATTTTACCGTGTGGACATTTAGGATCTTTACAAAGAGGTGAGAAAGGATAAACTAATTTAAAGAAAAAAGAAACACTTCCATGATGTAACATTACAAAAAAACCAGTCTTTGTTTAGTTCTCAGATGTGTAATTCACTTGTTATCTCTGGATTGAAAAGAATGGATTCAAAGGACACACATGGCATGCATTCTCTGATAAGTGGATATTAGCCCAGAAGATCAGAATACACAAAGTACAATCCACAAACCACAAGAAACTCAAAAAGAAGGAAAATCAAAATGTGGATACTTCATTCCTTCTTAAAAGAGGGATCAAAATATACATGAAAGGAGTTGCAGAGACAAGTATGGAGCAGAGACTGAAGGAAGGACAATCCAGAGACTGTCCCACCTGGTAATCCTTCCCATATTCAATCACCAAACACAGACACTATTGTGGTTGCCAGCAAGTGCTGGATGACAGGAGCCTGATATAGCTGTCTCCTGAGAGAATCTGACAGTGCCAAACTAATACAGAAGTAGAGGCTCACAGCCATCTATTGGACTGAGCACAGGGTCCCCAATGAAGGAGCTAGAGAAAGGACCCAAGGAGCTGAAGGGTTTGCAACCCCTTAGGATGAACAAGCAATATGAACTAACTTGGAAGCTCACAGCTCCCAGGGATTAAACCACCAACTAAAGAGTACACATTGTGGGATTCATGGCTCCAGCTGTATATGTAGTAGAGGATGGCCTAGTTGGTCATCAATGGGAGGAGAGGCCTTTGGTCCTGTAAAGGTTCTATGCCCCAGTGTAGGGGAATGCCAGGGCCAGGAAGCAGGAGAGGGTGGTTTGGTGAGCTCAGGGAGGGGAGCAGGAATAATTTTTTTTGGGGGGGTGGAAGCTGGGAAAGGGGATATCATTTGAAATGTAAATAAAGAAAATATCTAATAAAAATAAGTTAAAAAATACTAAACTTAAAGCTATTATAGTATATGTACAAAGTGACTGGTGAAGTCCTCCATTGGTCCACTGATAATTGTTCCAGTCTCTGTGAATTAGCATGAGCTTTTCTCAGTTGTTTTTGGGGCTTGGTTCTCTTGGTATACTCTGTCCTCTCAGTCCACCCTACTCCTTTAGCTCTGAGGGAACAGATTTGGTAGAAACATGCTGATTAGAGCTGTATGTCTCTCTCTGTCTCTCTCTGTCTCTCTCTCTCCCTAAAACATGGTCAGATTATCACAGGAATACATCACTATGCTGGTACCAATTTGTCTTAGCCAGGGCTTCTATTTCCGCACAAAACATCATGACGAAGAACCAAGTTGGGGAGGAAAGGGTTTATTCAGCTTACACTTCAACATTGCTGTTCAGCACCAAAGGAAGACAGGAGTGGAACTCATGCAGGTCAGGAAGCAGGAGCTGATGCAGAGGCCATGGAGGGATGCTACTTACTGGCTTGCTTCTCAGGGCTTGTTCAGTTTGCTTTCTTATAGAACCCAAGACGACCAGTCCAAGAATGGCACCACTCAGAATAGTCCCTCCCCCGACACTTGTTCACTAATTGAGAAAATGCCTTACAGCTGGATCTCATGGAAGCATTTCCTCAAGAGAGGTTCCTTTCTCTGTAATAATTCTAGCTTGTGTCAAGTTGACAGACAAAACCAGCCAGTACACCACCCTAGGCACGTTCATGAGATAACAGTATCCTCATGGGAATGGTTCACCTTCTAGTGGTTCTCAAGAGCAAAACAATCAAAGATACTTAAAATACTAAATATCTCAAAAGATATTCCTTTTCTCTTTTCTCTTTTTTTTTTCCTCTGCTTCACAGTTGTGGAGGTAACCTGCCCAAGGACATGAGGATTTGAAGGGCACTTGAGATAAACCTGCTTCATTTTGATATCAGAGAGGATGTCCAGGCTCTTAGCAACCTCTTTCAATAGGATGAATAGCAAATGACTTTCTACTAACATAATGCATATATTAAAATGTTCAGTTGGAAGCAGTGGGGTCCATGAGACAGTAGTATAGGGTGAAATGACTATTGTTCCTTATATACTTAAAAGTATGTATCTGAAAGCACTTTGCAATGGTGACATACCAGGAAAGCTCAGTGCATCTCATTATTCTATACTGGTGATAGTTTGTTAAATTTTATGTGTACTTCCTTTGGAAATTTTTGCTGAAAGGTAGATCTGCCACATGGTGGTAATGAGAAGAAAAAATTTTCATTAGACATTCTTCAAATTATTCCCACTGACCTTTGACATTTCCATCTGAAGACTGCTCTTACAAACATCCTTTAGGACACGTGTATTTGAATGCAAGTGTTTGCTTCTATTTAAAGTAGATACAGTAAGACCTTTCAATGCAAATGACAAAATGGCTCACATGCTGTTTCAAACTTTCAAGCCAAAAATCACCTAAAATATTTTTTAAATTGTTATTTTTATTACAAAGAGGAAAATTGGCACCTAAAAGAAGAATTGATCTTGAATGTCAACCATTAATGACCTTTGTGAATGCAATTCTTTTTCGTAACAGAAAATATAACCCTTAAAATAGGTCATTGTTTTTATATAAAAAAACTCTTCGAATTAAAAATAAAATCCATGTTTGCTCATATTCACCATTGTCCCTGACTCTCCTCCCTACAAATGGCTACTCATTGACACTGTTCAGGAGCCCCACTCCTTAGAGCTAGGAACCTGTGGGAGAATAAGCAGGACTGAGAACTGTCCACTAAGAACACAGTCCCTCTGCATCCCCTTGTATAACCAGACCTACGCCCACTTTTCCTTGAGCATTATCCTACTCTCCTGTGCCTCCCCACCCTCTCTTCTAAAGCATTACTTGGTCATCATCCCCCTCCCCCAACCCCATTTCCCCCTACCCCACCCGCTGTTTTCTGAATTAGTTCTAAGCCCTCACCACGCCATTCTCAGCATTCAGGTCCTCTCTAGTCCATACACATTTCTCTAGATACTGTCCCTTCCAACCAACAGTTTCCTACTCCACGCCCCACTAGCACTCAGAGGCCAGCATCACTTTAAAATTCCACCTCAGTCCAGCTTCCTTTCTAGGTACCGCCCCTTGTTAGCGTCAATCACTTGTTCTCTGGTCCCGCCTTTTTTTTCCCCGGAGCTGACCGCGAAAGCTGAACGCACTCTTGCGCAGCGACCCGGAAGCGGTTTTGCTCTGCATAAATCTAGTAGCTGGGTGAGTTTTCCCAGATTCTTTAGACCGGTTGCTGGCACTCAGAACCCGGACCTCTGCCCTGGAATTCCCATCTTGTGTGCAAAGCTCCACTCGGGAACGCGGAGAGCTGCGAGACTGAAGAAGTAGGAACGGATGAGAGAGATGGCAGCGGAGCCAGGCAAGGGGTGCCGGGAGAGGATGCAGCCAGGAAGGACCGGGGGCACGGATTGAGAAGCTTCAGCGGTGGGGGAGGAGACATTACTAGCGTTTGTGGGGGCAGTGCCAGATGATGCGGGACTACCGAGTCCTGCGGGTGACCGAGTGTCAGAGGAGCAGCTTGCCGCGGCGCCTGGTGGAAGAGTAAAAGAAAGCAGGGTCTGGAGATGCTGGAAAGAGTGGAGAGGAGGGGGAGAGAACAGCTAAGCTGCCAGAATGTTGAGGGCAGTATGAAAGAAAGAAAAGCAGGAGATGGAAGCTGGAAGCGGAAGGGGAAGTATCTGGGCAGAACTTCCAAGACCAAGTTCTCAACACAAAGATTTATTTGCTTTAGAGGGACAGAGGGCCCAGATAAAGGTCAAAGACGGAGGTAGAGGAAGAAGAAGGGGAAGGGAACACAGAAGAGGGCAGAAAGGAGGCAAGAGAGAGGGGTAAGGAGTATTTGTCCAGGATAAATGACTGTTTCTAGATAGAGAGGAGACATATGTGACCCATAGGCAATGGCGGTTTATAGAGGTAAAATGAGAATCCCCGTGCTAGGACGAGGTGTTTAATTTTAAGCTGGCATATTAATTAGGTGAGCCAAAGGTGCCTTTTGGTTGCCAGACTTCAATGCTTTGATAGCTGGGCCTTCATAGTAAGCCTCAGGAGGAGGAATTGGCCAAAGAAGGGAATAGGCCTTGGGGTAGCTTTAGGAATGCAATCTAAGAGTTTTTAGCAAGGGAGAGAGAGGAAAAGGTCAAGGCTACCAGAGTCATGGTCACCATGCTGGAGCTGCCAAAGGCCCTGCAGAAAGTGTGAATTGAGATAGTGCAGAACGAGGGGGGGCCAGGCTGGATAAAGGAGAAGTTGATGGAATAGTAAGGTTATTATCACTGAGCTTGCTTTTATTGTTGGAAACAAACAAAATAAAAAAACCCTTACCTTTTGTGTAAATTTTAGTAGTCTGGACCAGAGTTGCAAAACTTGAATCTGATGGGCCTTAACTGATACTGTGTTAGGCATGGTGGCACACAGATCAGTAATGCCAGCATGTGGGAAGAAAGCTGGGCTTGGAAAATAGAGTTTAAGGTAGCCTGAAGTAAATCAGACACTTTCTCAATGAACAAATACTGTTGAGGTTAGACGTTTACTGGCCCTTTATAGTCCTTGTACAGCCAGAACTAAGGTGAGATTTTTTAGACAGTGTCACCCTTCTTTGACAGGGGTACGGTGTGGAGGAGCTGTGGGATTCTTTTTCCCTCTAACGCTTAACTCTTAGCATAGAATGTGTTGCCTCTGGTCAAACTAAATTCGTGATATTTTTTCTCCTTCAGGCAACTAGCTCTCTTTCAGGCACCAACATAATGTTATGTGCTTTAACACATATCTTGCTCACTTCCTGAAGAGAATATCAAACGACACAGTTTCTCACCACTGTCCTCTTTTACTTCCAAGTCCCGTGTCCTGAATATAATCTGCTTATCACAAGTGCTGTTCATCTACTCACTCAGCTCCAGATTCTCAGGGAAATACTTTGGTTAGATTTATTCATTACAAGAAACAAGATAAAGGAAACTGGTGACTATCTCAGGAGAATCTCCTGTAAGTTTCAACATGTCAAGTAGGGAAGCTGTCCACGTCAGAAGTGTTAGCTGAATGTTCTACTTATATTTATTTTGTTTGTGTGGTTATATGTGTTGGTATGTATACATGTGCGCATTTTGAGTGTGTGCAGTAGTAACCTCGTATTACTGATCTTTCTGAGAAGGGATTAAGTTCTAGAGAAAAGTGCCAGGTCGCTCCTGCAGTAGTTTGTTGTTGCTATATCCACTTGATATAGTGGGCTACAGTTGCCCGTGTTTCTACATGGTGAATGAAGTTCTTCCTGTGGCTGTGGCTCTGGACACAGGAAGTGGGTGTCTTGCTGGATTGGTTCCCATGCACCTGTAATCCCAGCTCTCAGGAGGCTGAGGCAGCAGGATCATGCATTCAAGGCCTGCCCAGGCTATATAGTAGGTTCTTGTGTCAAAAGGGGATGGTAAGTCATTGAGTTTATCCTGAATATTATATTTTTACCATTTTGAGAGAAGGTTCCATTAGTTCCATATGGCCTGAAAATCACTATGTTGTCTAGGCCTTCGGTTGATAATCCTTTGCTTTGAGTGATGTGATTGAATGTGTCTCACACAATACCCATGCTTTATTGTTTATTTATTTATTCATTCATTCATTCCCAGAACAAGAGATTTTTATTGTATCACCTTGTAAGCGTATGATATACTTCATTGTAGCTTTTGGTATTTAGGATTGACTTCTCAACACTAATGTTGCACAAGGAAGAACCTGGGAGGAGGAGAAGAAAGAAGAAATAAAATAAGCCAGGGATGGCTGTCACTCAGGTACAGTAAGTACCCCCCCTTCCCTGTTGGTTCTCTGCTCTCTGAAGTGTTAGGCATGGAAGCTGCTGGCCTTCACTGGGTATAGACTAGACTTGTTCACTTGCTCTTACTCATATTTTCCTTTAGCCACTAAATTGTGTGATGCAATGATCCTGTCATGTAGAACAGGGGAGAAGCCTCTCTTGAGTGTATCCAAGAAGCAGCCATTATGCTGTTGGGCAGGAAGGTTTGTTTAGGGTCATAGCCAAGTGAACTGTTAGCACTCTAGATGTAGATTAAAGAAGCTACACATGGAAGTCATATGTTAATGTGCACATAATGTTCCTTATGGAGGGAAAGGAGACCTTCATGGGAAATCATATTCTGCCTAATTCAGTACACCAAAGAGAGTAAAGTAAAGGTCATTATTTCCAAGAGAACATCTCAACGACTATAAAATAGAATGAAGGAAAGAGGGTATTGTATTTTATCATCAAGATATTATAGTTTTGGGGTCTGTTGTATGCTTGTTTCTCTTATTTATTTATTTATTTATTTATTTATTCATTTATTATTTATTTATTTTCACTTACTCAGTTTACATCCTGATCCCAGGTTCTCCCACCTGGTCCCACCCTTACAAATCTCCTTCCCCCATTACCACCTCCCATTCTCATAGAAATAGATCCTATGCCCCCACAACCCCCTCACCCGTTGGGTAGCACTCAGACCTGGGACATCAAGACTCAGTAGGACTAAGTACCTCCTCTCCCACTGAAGCACAATCAGGCAGTCCAGCTATGGGAAGGGGATCCCATGGCAGGCAACAGAGTCAGAGACAGCCACTGATCCAGTTGTTAGGGGACCCAAATAAAGACTAAGCTGTACATCTGCTACAAATGCGTAGGAGTCTATGTCCAACCCCTTCAAGCTCTTTGGTTGGTGATTCAGTCTCTGTGAGTCCCCATGGGCCCAGGTTAGATGTCTTTGTAGGTCTTCTTGTGGTGAGCTTGTCCCCTCCGACTCACTCAGTTCTATTTCCCACTCTTTCCCAAGACTCTGAACTCCATCTGATGTTTGGTTGTGGGCCTGTACCTGTTTCCATCCACTGCTGGATGAAGCTTCTCAAGAGACAGTTATAAAATGTTTCTGTCTGCAAGCATATCAGAGGATTTTGCTTGTTTGGTTGGTTAGGTTCGATTTTGTTTTGTCCTTGTTTTTAGAGAGATTGTTTTCCTGTTTAACTCAGGCTGTCTTCCTGAGTGCTAAGATGATGATGCACATCAGACTTTCATCTCTGAGTATGTGTAAAGTATGTACATGTTCATGTGAGTCTGAACTCATGTACGTAGGTGTGTTTGGAGGTCAGAGATCAAAACAAGCATTTTCCTCAGTGGATTACCACTTTCATTTTGATACAGTGTCTCTCATGGAATCTGGAGTTCATTAATTGGTTAACCTTTATCTGTCTGTCTCCATCCACATAGCCCTGAGCTTACAGATGCACTAAGCTTTTACATAATGCTGGGGATGGAAAGTTCAGTCCTCATGCTTTTCAGGCAAGCACTTTACTTCCTGAGCTGTCAATAGGAATTAGCCTGAGTGCTGAACAGTGGGGCTTCTGTAAACAACTCATCCTGCAGACCCCGCTGTTCCCGTGGGACACTTGTGAAGCTGGCATTTGGGGTAGAAGCAGTTAATATTTTTCAGTCATTGGAGAATATGTCCTTATAATTAAAAAAATATACAGTAACATTTTCCTCCATTTGATTAATATTGAATATTCAGGAATAAAAATTTGAGGGCTAGAGAGATAGTTCAGTGGTTGAGAGCACTGACTGCTCTTCCAGAGGTCCTGAATTCAATTCCCAGCAATCATAGAGTGGCTCACAACCATCTGCAATGGGGTCTGTTGCCCTCTTCTGGTGTGTCTGAAGAGAGCAATGGTGAATACATAAAAGAAATAAATCTTAAAAAAACAGGCAACTATTATATATATATATATATATATATATATATGTATATGTGTGTTTGCATGTCTGTCTGTACCTCATGCCTGACTACAGCCCATAGAAGGGGAACCTTAGATTCCCCTAGAATTGGAAGTTATCAGTCCAGTGTGAGGGCTGGGAGCAAACCCTCACCTTCGGCATGAAGAACAATCACTCTTAACTATTGATGTACATCATCAGCCCACTTTCAGAGTCCTTGAAAAAATCCTTAATTGGGTGCTGATGTAAATTTCCAAAAGAAAAGCAGCTTGTCCTTTGTTGGAGTGCATGTTTCATGAGTGTTTGATAATGAAAAACACTGTTTTTTACCCAGTCCTGTGTTTACCTGGTTGTTTTGTAACAAAATCACATGATAGTTTTAGCAAACCTACCTATGTGTCCCAGACCCTCCACTTGAGGCCTTGCTGGTTACAGAAGATGGCCAGTTCAGGCCCCTTGTCCCCATTACTGGGGTCTTTGCTAAGGTTACTCTAGTAGGTTCCATAGAGTGTCCAGTACACTAGGTTTCCACTCCTCCCACCCCTGAACCCTCCAGTTCTAGTTGTTTTTCTATTCTATCTCATCTGATCTCTCCTGTTCCAAAACCTACCTGCCCTCAGTTTACCTGTGAAATATATTCTATTTCCTTGTCCCAGGGAGATGCATGCCTCATCCTTTGAAACCTCATTTTTACTTGGCCTCTCTGGGTCTGTGGACTATAGCATAATTGCCTTTTAGTTATAAGACAGCTGATAACCACTTATAACCGAATATGTATTATGTTTGTTTTTCTAGATCTAGGATAACTCACTCAGAATGATTTTTTTTTCTACTTTTATCCAGTTACCTGTAAATTTCATGATGCCTTTGTTTTTAACAGCTGAGTAATACTCCATTGTGTAAATGTACCACATTTTCATTATTCATTCTTTGGTTGATGAACATCTGGATTGTTTTCCGTTTCTGGCCATTATGAATAAAGCTACTGTGAACATAGGTGACAAGGTGTCCTTTGATAGGATGGAGTGTCTTTTGGGTATATGCTCAGGAGCAATATAACTGGATCTTAAGGTATTTCAATTCCCAGTTTTCTAAGAAACTGCCTTATTCTCAGGTTAGTTCTACACCCCATTTTTGATTGTGTTGCTTGTTTTTTTTTTAAAAAGATTTATTTATTATTACAATTAAGTACACTGTAGCTATCTTCAGCCTCACCAGAAGAGGGCATCAGATCTCATCATGGGTGGTTGTGAGCCACCATGTGGTTTCTGGGATTTGAACTCCTGACCTTCAGAAGAGCAGTCAGTGCTCTTACCCTCTGAGCCATCTCTCCAGCCCGTTGTTTGGGTTTTTTGGTGATTAACTTCTTTATATTATTTTGGATATTAGTCCTCTATCAGATGTGGGATTTGTGAAGAGTTTTTCCCAATCTGTAGAGTGTCAATTTGTCTTATTTACTATGTCCTTTGCCTGAACAGAAGCTTTCCAGGTTCATGAGACCCCATTTATCAATTTTTGATCTTAGAGAATGAGCTATTGTAGTTCTGTTTAGGAAATTTTCCCCTATGCCAGTGAGTTCAAGGCTTTTTCCCACTTTCTCTTCTATTAGATTCATTGCATCTGGTTTTATATTGAGGTACTTTATCCTCTTGGACTTAAGCTTTGTACAAGGTGACAAATATGGGTCTATTTTCATTCTTCTATATACAGACTACCAGTTAGACCAGCACCATTTATTGAAGATGCTTTCTTTTTTCCATTGTATATTGTTGATGTCTTTGTCAATGATCAAGTGACTGTAAGTGTGTGGCTTTATTTCTGGGTCTTCAATTCTATTCCATTGATCAACATGTCTGTCTCTGTATCAATACCATTCAGTTTTTATCACTGTTGCTCTGTAATAAAGCTTGAGGTCAGGGATGGTGATTCCCCCAGCTGTTCTTTTATTGTTAAGAATTGTTTTCGATATTCTGGGTGTTTTGACTTTCCAGATGAATTTGAGAATTGCTCTTTCCAACTCTGTGAAGAATTGTGTTGGGATTTTGATGGGGATTTCATTAAATCTATAAATTGCCTTTGGCATGATGGCCATTTTTACTATGTTAATTCTGCCAATCCATGAGCATGGGAGATATCTCCATTTTCTGAGATCTTCAATTTCTTTCTTGAGAGACTTGAAGTTATTGTCATACAGGTCTTTCGCTTGTTTGTTTAGAGTTACCCCAAGATATTTTATATTATTTGTGGCTATTGTGAAGGGAGTTGTTTCCCTAATTTCTTTCTCAGCCTGTTTAGCCTTTGTATAAAGGAAGGCTACTGATTTATTTGAGTTAATTTTATATGCAGCTACTTTGCTGAAGTTTTTTTTTTATCAGGTTTAGGAGTTCTCTGGTGGAATTTTTGGGGTCACTTAAGTATACTATCACCTCATCTGCAAATAGTGGTAATTTGACTTCTTCCTTTCCAGTTTGTATCCCCTTGATCTCCTTTTTTTGTCTAATTTCTCTGGGTAGGACTTCAAGTACAATATTAAATAGATATGGGCAGAGTAGGCATCCTTGTATTGTCCCTGATTTCAGTGGGGTTGCTTCAAGTATATCTCCATTTAATTTGAAATTGGTTGTTGGTTTGCAGCAAATTGCTTTTATTATGTCTAGTTATGGGCCTTGAATTCCTGATCTTTCCAGTTCTTTTAACATGAAGGGCTGTTGCATTTTGTCAAATGGTTTTTTTGCATCTAAGGAGATGATCATGTGATTTTTTTTATTTAAGTTTGTTTATATAGTGGATTACGTTAATGGATTTTCATATTTTACACCAACCTTGCATCCCTGGGATGAAGCCTACTTGATGGTGGTGGATGATTGTTTTAATGTGTTCTTGGATTCAGTTTGCAAGAATTTTATTGAGTATTGTTGCATTGATATTCATAAGCAAGATTGGTCTGAAGTTCTCATCTTTGGTTGGGTCCTTATGTGGTTTACGTATTAGAGTAATTGTGGCTTAATAGAAAGAGTTAGGTAGTGTTCCTTCTGTTTCTATTTTATGGACTAGTTTGAGGAATATTGATAAGAATTCTGCACTAAAGCCATCTGACCCTGGGCTTTATTTTGGTTGGGAGGTTTTTAATGACTTCTCCTACTTCCTTGTGTGATATGGGCCTATTTAAATAGTTTACCTGCTCTTGATTTAACTTTGGTATGTGGCATCATCTGTCTAGAAAACTATCTATTTCATCTAGATTTTCCAGTTTTGTTGAGTATAGACTTTTATAGTAGGATCTGATGATTTTTTAAAATCTCTTCTGTTTCTGTTGTTATGTCTGCCTTTTCATTTCTGATAATTGTTAATTTGGATATTGCCTCTGGGCTCTTTAGTCAGTTTGGCTAGGGATTTATCTATCTTGATTCTCTCAAAGAACCAGCTTTTGGTTTTCTTGATTCTTTGTATTGTTTTCTTTGTTTCTAGTTGGTTGATTTCGGCCCTGAGTTTGACTATTTCCTGCCTTCTACTCCTCTTGGATGAGTTTGCTTTTCTTTGTTGTAGAGCTTTCAGGTGTTCTGTTAAGTTGTTAGTGTAAGATCTCTCCAGCCTCTTTACCAGGTCACTTAGTGCTATGAACTTTCCTCTCAGCACTGCTTTCATTGTGTCCCATAAGTTTGGGTATGATGTTTCAAAATTTTCATTAAATTCCAGGAAGTCTTTAATTTCTTTCTTTTCTTTCTCTCTCTCCCCCTTCCTTTCTCTCTCTCTCTCTCTCTCTCTCTCTCTCTCTCTCTCTCTCTCTCTCTCTCTTTCTTTCTTTCTTTCTTTCTTCCCTGACCAAGTTGTCATTGCATAGAGAATTGTTCAGTTTTCACGTGTATGTGGGCTTTCTGTAGTTTTTGCTGTTATTGAAGATCAGCCTTAGGCCATGGTGATCTGATAGGATGCATGGTAATATTTCAATCTTTTTGTATCTGTTGAGGGTTGTTTTGTGACAAATTATATGGTCGATTTTGGAGAAGATACCATGAGGTGCTTAGAAGAAGGTGTATTCTTTTGTTTTAGGATGAAATGTCCTGCAGATATCTGTCAAATGCATTTGATTCATAACCTGTTAGTCTCATTGTGCCTCTGTTTAGTTTCTGTTTCAGTGAACTGTCCATTGGTGAGAGTGGAGTTTGTGTGTTCAATGTGTGTTTTGAGTTTTAGTAAAGCTTCTTTTATGAATTTGGGTGCTCTTGCATTTGGGGCATAGATGTTCAGAATTTAGACTTCCTCTTGGTGGATTTTCCCCTTGATGAATATGAAGTATACTTCCTCATCACACTTGATAACTTTTGGTTAAAAGTCTATTGGTTGGATACTAGGATAGCAACTCCTACTTGATTACTGGGACCATTTGCTTCGAAGACGTTTTTCCATCCTTTTACTCTTAGATAGTGTCTATCTTTGTTATTGAGGTGTGTTACTTGTATGCAGCATAATGCTAGATCTTGTTTGCATATCCAGTCTGTTAGCTTGTGTCTTTTTTATAGATGAGTTGAGTCCATTAATATTGAGAGATATTAAAGAGAGATGACTGTTGGTTCCTGTTATGTTTATTTTTGTAGGTGGCTTTATGTGCTTGTGACTCTCTGCTTTTGACTTTGTTCTGAGATGCTTACTATCTTGTCCTGGTGTAGGTATCTTCCTTGTGTTGAAGTTTTCCTTCTAGGATCCTCTGTAGGGTTGTGTTGGTAGATAGATACTGTTTGAATTTGTTTTGTCCTGGAATATTTTGGTTTTTCCATCTATGTTGATTGAGAGTTTTGCTGGGCACAGTAGCCTAGGATGGCATTTGTGTTCTCTTAGAGTCTGCATGACCTCTGACCAGGCTGTTCTGACTTTCATAGTCTCTGTTGAGAAGTCTGGTGTAATCCAGATAGGTCTACATTTGTATGTTACTTGGCCTTTTTCCCTTGCAGTTTTTAATATTCTTTCTTTGCTCTGTGCATTTAGTATTTTGATAATTATGTGAGGAGAAGATTTTCTTTTTTGATCACATTTATTTGGTGTTCTATAGGCTTCTTGTACCTTTATGTCCATCTCTTTCTTTAGGTTGGGGAAGTTTTCTTCTATGATTTTATTGAAGACATTTTCAGGTCCTTTGAGCTGAGAGTCTCCATTCTCCTCTATTCAGATTATTCTTAGATTTGGTCTTTCCATTGTGTCCTAAATTTCCTAGATGCTTTGGTTTTTTTTTTTTTTTTAATGTTTTGAAGTTTCTTTGACAGTTGTGTCAATCTCTTCTACTGTATCTTCTGCACCTGAGATTCTCTCTTCTTTCTCTTGTATTCTGTTGGTAATACTTATATATGTAATTCCTGACCTCTTTCCTAGGTTTTCCATTTATAGGTTTGCCTCATTTTGTGTTTTCTTTATAGTTTCTACTTCCACTTCTAGGTCTTGGATTGCTTTATTCAATTTCTTCACCTATTTGCCTGTGTTTTCCTATATTTCTTTCAGTGAGTTATTGATATCCTTCTTCAAGGACTTTATTATCTTCATGAGATAGGATTTTTAGGACAGATTCCTGATTTTCAGATGTGTTGGTGTATTCAGGGCTTGCTGTGGTGGGAGAACTGGTGATACCCACATATTTTGACTTCTGTTTCTTATGGTCTTGCACTTGCTTTTCACCATCTGGATATCCCTGGTGTTTGTTGGTCTGGGTGACTATATGAAATCTGCTTTTTTTGTCCCTGGGTTGCTTCAGGTCTCCTGGTAGGTCTGTGGCCCTGGCTGTATCCAACCACCTTTGGGGCCTTCCAAATGGGGGATCCTCACAGGGACAGAGAAGCTGCTGATCTGTTGACCTGGCTGCAGTAGAACCCTGGGAGGCCATCAGACAACTGCTCTGAGTGCAGTGGATCCTCAACTGCTCTGAGTGCAGCAGGTCCTCTAGGATGGATCAGGATATGGAGTCTTCACAGGAGCAGACCAACTAGGGGTCTGCCCTAACAGCAAGTACTGGCTGTTCTGAGTCAAACTCCTCTCCAAACTGACTGATTCAATGTAACTTCTATCTGCTTTTCCTTATTTATTCTTCTTGTCCTCATACAAACTTTGGCAATATGTTCTAATATTGTTTCCTTATTCTCTTGTTTGTCTTCTTTTAGCTTGTGTCTAGCTTGTTCTATTTTGGTTAAACTGCCCTCCCCCCTTCTGCATTGCTCTCTCATAGGTCAGCTCTCTTTTGTCTTATTTTTTCTTGGGTATTGGCCATATCCTATTCTGTCAAATATTTCTCTGATTTGTCACCTTGTCTGCTACTCAATTAGATACCACTTTCAAAACATGGGTGGTTCCTTCTAAAAACTAATTTTACCTTCTTTTTTTTATAGAATTATAAATGTGTACTAAGGGTGTGTCCATATTTCAGCCAGAGGGATTAAATGTGTGTGCTAAGGCAGAATCACTTCAAATATAGAATTTGTTTTTTACTTTTTTGCCAGTAAACAACATAATCTTGGACTTCACAGTGTAATGAAATTACCTGTAACAGGCAGGCATTGGAATGTGTTTTCTAAGCCAACCTAGAGAGCAGGACAGTTTACCTGGCAGCCAAGTTACTTCCCCGTTCTTTTAAGTGATGCTGTCTTAACCTGTATGGTAGGATTGTGTGGAATTGTGGAAATGTGCTAGAAATGGAAGCAGGGGCCTGTAAGGGGAGCAGTGAAGTGGGAGGGCAGAAATAGTAGAATATGCCTTTAGGAATCAAGGGAATGACAGTTAAACTGGTGGGTAGCCCACTCACCTGCTTTTGTTTTCTTAAAGCCTCATGACTTTATCTCTGAAGACACAGCTCATGTAATAGCTTAGCTAGAAACTAAACAGGGAGTGTCAATCATCTTATCTACCAGTACAATTGAGATGAGCCTATGAGTTTTTCTTTTTTCCTTTTATGGGATGAGAAATAAATGATGTTATTAGGGTTGGGCAAAAGGACGTAGAAAAATGCCTGAGTGGACAGAGTGAATGTATGGGAATAGGAGGTAAATGAAAGGGGCACACCTGGTTGGCTTTCATCTGTTTGCTATTTGTATTATTCACAAACATGAGAAATGCACTGCAACATACCATGATATCTCAAAGAAAAGCAAAATAATTTTAGAGAGAAGCTGTATTGCTCTGATACATCTTAATCTGGGAACATAGAAAAAACAAGGTCTATTTCTCCCTGTATGCTCTCATCCAACAGAAAGCTTAAGCTCGCCCATATATGAGGTTTCCCCCCACATCCCAGACAAGTAATTCTCCAGTGTACCCCACCCCAATACCAGCTAATTCTGTTGCATTCTGACACTAGACAGCTAGATGCCTCAGTTCCATAGACTGCTTTCCCTCTCTTCAGTTTTATGTTTCATTTTCTAAGGTAGCTCAGCAAAAACCTAACCTTTCCAAAAACTGTAGATGAATGGCTAGACAAAGAAGACACAAAAGGTGAGGGACAGGAGATAGGCTGTGGCTTTTACACCCTTCTTGAGTAAGTCACTCTGTAGGACCTTTGACCATGGCAGAATGTGAGGATTTATGGAGGTGCCATCGATCACATGATTTCTTAGCACCATTGGTCATTGCTGTTTAGCCCCTCTACTCCCCCTAGAGAATGGGGAGTAAGGCCTGAAGTTCAGATTTGCTCCTGCCTTGGCCATCTTGGTTGCCAGCAACCTCCCTGAAACACAGGACATCCAAAACCTTATTTCAACATCATCATAGGAGATGAATCCGTTTTTTTTTTATTAGATGTTTTCTTTATTTACATGTCATACAATATCTCCTTTCCCAGGTTCCCCTTCCAAAGAAAAAAAGAAAAAAAAAAGATAAAATAAAAAACAAAAACAAACCCCTGTTCCCTCTCTCTCCCCCCTGGTCACCATCCCAACCCCTCCTGTGTACTGGCCCTGGCCTTTCCCTACAATGGGGCATAGAACCTTCACAGGGCAAGGGCTTCTCCTCCCATTGATGACCGACTTGGCCATCCTCTGCTGCATATGCTGCTGGAGCCATTAGTTCCACCATGTTTAGTCTTTGGTTGGTGTTTTAGTCCCTGGGAGCTCTGAGGGTACTAGTTAGTTCATATTGTTGTTCGTCCTAAGGGGCTGCAAGCCCTTCAGCTCCTTGGGTCCTTTCTCTAGCTCCTTCATTGGGGACCCTGTACTCAGTCCAATGGATGGCTGTGAGCCTCTACTTCTGTATTAGTCAGGTACTGTCAGAGCCTCTCAGGAGATAGTTATATCAGGCTCCTGTCATCTAGCACTTGCTGGCATCCACAATAGAGTCTGGATTTTATGATTGAATATGGAAAGGATTCCCAGGTGGAGCAGACTCTGAATTGTCCTTCCTTCAGTCTCTGCTCCATAGTTAGACTCTACAGCTCCTTCCATGGGTATTTATTTCCCCCTTTTAAGAAGGAACGAAGGATCCACAGTTTGGTCTTCCTTCTTCTTCTTGAGTTTCTTGTGGTTTGTACTTTGTGTATTCTGATCTTCTGGGCTAATATCCACTTATCACAGAATGCATACCATGTGTGTTCTTTGAATCCATTTTTTTCAATCCAGAGATAACAAGTGAATTACACATCTGATAACTAAACAAAGACAGGTTTTTTGTAATGTTACAGCATGGAGGTGTTTCTTTTCTCTTTAAATTAGTTTATCCTTTTTGTTTTCCCCTTGTCTCATCTCTTTGTAAAGATCCTAAATGTCCACATGGTAAAATGTGTTTGTTATCTTTTAGGAACAGTTGTCATTCAGTGATGTGGCCATAGAGTTCTCTCAAGAAGAATGGGAATGCCTAGACAATGCACAGAGGGCTTTGCACAGGGATGTCATGTTGGAGAACTACAGCAACCTAGTTTCCCTGGGTAAGGGTGACTTCCTTTCTAACCTTGCATTTTCCTTGTGTGCCTTTGGAGAGCCATTTTACTTTTCTACCTTTCTCCTTTCCTCTGTCCTCCTTTCTTCCCTCCCTTTGTGCACTGGGAATAGAACCTTAGACTTTTACACAGGCTTAGACTTTTCTACCTCTGGGCTGTGTCCCAGGCCCTTATAGAATTTTTGTTCTTTATTTTTTAGCTATTTATTTTCTTTGAGTTGTATAGTCTAGTAGCCTTGAACTTACAGTCTGATTAGCCTCACATTCCCTAGTACTGGAATAATAAGCATTTGCCACCATGCATGACCCATGACACCTAGGTACGTGTTTAAAGTATCAAAATTCTTCCTTTCTTTCTCTGAGCTTTTGAGTCAGTAGTTCTTGGTAGATAACTAGTTATCTGTCCATTACGCTCCCAAAACAAAGCATTCAGTGATGATTTTGTGAAATAGTTTTCTAGATTTATATGTAACATGTTCTCTCCTCACATTAGCACAATATGGAATTTCTATAAAATCCTCAGCACCTGATGTTACTGTCTTTTTATAAACAGGAGTCACACTTCCAAATCTGAATTCTATGTCTAAATTGGAACAAAACAAAGGGCCCTGGACTGTGAAGAGTGAAGCAATAAGAACCAGAAAATCAAATAGACAGAAATATGTCAGAGCTATGAGTGCAGGTAAGCTCTTAAAGGGCAGAGTAGAAGCTGCCTCACTGTGTAATGGCAAGTGCAATGTCTCCATGAGGTATTCTTTACAGGTTCAAAAATTTAGCCATTCATCCTCATGTGGTGCTTGGTAATTTTGTCTGGTTTTAATTTTGTTTGTGTATTTGAGGTAGCGTCTCACTCTTTTGTTCAGGCTGATCTGCAACTCACTTGTGTAGCCCAGAGTAACCATAAAATCTGAGTAAGCCTTCTGCCTCAGCCTTCCAAGTGCTAGGATTAGATGTGTAAGCTATCATATCCAGTTTGTGTACAGTTAATTAAGCTTTGACAAAGGTGCTGTAATACAGATACACTTTGTGTGTTTACTAAAAACTTCACGATGAAGTGTTTGACTCTCTGTGCCAATGTAATATGTTCCAGAACTGTGGGGCAGGAGAATGGGTTATAAGATTTTGCTGTGCAAACCAGGCTGGCATGACAATCTCAGTTCTCTTGGCTCACCCTGAAAAAGGATGAGATTACATATGAGCTTCCATTCTTGCCTGACATAGAACTTTGAAGAGGTGAGTCTAGTTGAAAATACTAGCAGGATGTGCCACCCTTGAAAGGAACAATACTGAATATAATGCTGCATTAGTAATGGAGATCAGTTATGAAATAATCGGGCTAAACCAGGCATAGTAGTGCATGTCTTAATCTATGGACTTGAGAAGCTGAGGCAGGTGGGTATTTATAAGTTTGAGAAAAGCCTGAGGGACATATTATGTTCCAGACAAATTAGGGCTATGTATTTGGGACCCTGTCTCAGGGGAATTAAAAATTAAAAGTGAAATAATTAGGCTAGCAAGCAAAACAACACATAATAGTTCTCTAATTGTTTCATTTTGCTCAATAACATATTCTTCAGACTGATAGACATTGTTGCAATTAGAACTTTCTTTTTCTAAAAAACAAATAAAACTAATATAATACACATAGAATCAATTGGCTGCATATAGGAAGGTTAATTAAATAATTAACTACTAGGAACAACACTGAGAATGGTACAGACATCCATAAACACATCTGTCTTCTAGATCTACACTCAGAAACTGAGTTGCTGGATGATACCATACCAGCATCCTTTCTGGTTCATCTATATCAGTACAACACCTCTCCCATACTTATTTTTATTACTGTAAAACTTCACATAAGTAACTGACAAGAACCTGGGTGCTGTGAGCTAAATGACCAGGGTTTTTTTGTTTGTTTGTTTGTTTCTTTGTTTAGCATCAGGTATTTCTGTCTGAATTTGGAGAAATAATTTGCATTATCATATATCCAACAGGGAAAGCCAAAGCATGAAATCTGAAACAAGCCAGTTTGAAAACAGCACACTTAAAAATGGGGATAGACTGACATGTGCATGCACAATGGTTAATCCCAGGGCCTAGCTGAGCTAGTATTCTACCATCTTCCACTGACCATTAGAAATGTGGGTATTTTCATTGTTTTTATTTATTCTTTTTTGAGCATTGCACAGGCCACTCAGCCTTCTTAGTAGATGGATTATAGGTGTACTTTGCCATGGCCAAATTAATAGGCATTTATTAAACAGCAATGACATACAAAACTACTATTATTGCAAAAATGCGAATTTTTACCCAAATGAGACATCACCTTTACTTGCAAAAATTGCTACTTTGGAAAAGCTGAGCCTTGGATTGGATCTGAGGGAAAGGAGACTCTTACTGTGTGTTGGTCGGAATATAGATTAGGATTCATTAATGAGACATTTTTATAGAGACATTAGAAAAAATAAAAATAAGCATTATTATATAATCAAGCAACTGAACTTTTGAGGAACCTCAAAAGATGATGCTTCTGTGGGATGTCTGTATTGTTCTTGTGACATTCACGAATGGCCAAGTTATGTAATAGACCATGTATCTATCACCAGCAAGTTTCTCTCTTTCTCTCTCTCTCTCTCTCTCTCTCTCTTTTCTCTCTCTCTCTCTCTGTTTGTGTGTGTGTGTTTGTGCATTTTATATGAATTTTGTCCTGCAAAAGAACATTCTATTTATTATAATGTCTATCAGCCTGGAAGATTTTCTATACACAAACTAAACCTGCAGGTAACTGTCACATTTGGTTTTATTGGACACCCACTCTAGTTCTGTCCATTTTGCTGTGGATAACGGGAATTCATTCTTTTAGGATCATAGTCTTCATTGTGTATATCTACATATTTTCCTTATCCATTTAAATGCTAATATACATGTCGTTAAAAGCCATATGTGTATCTCTCTATCCATATATATGAGTTTTCACATATTTATAAAATTTAACTCAACTCATCCAAAAGCAAGGAAACAGAAAGATAGTCAGGGGTTGGGGGGGAGAGGATATTAATCAGTTAGTGATCAGTGAGACCAGAGTTTTAATAAAACAACAGGGGTAATAAGTGCATTTAAAGTGATGGGTATGATCATATGTTTCCATCTTGTTATCACCTTGTTACACACCCACACACACTGAAATACCATGTTTCTGTCTTAAATCACTTTGTAATATACATGCACATATATATGTACATATAGAATGACTTTTTAATATAATCATTAACATATTACTTATTTAAATTAGTGAGCTATATCATTCCATGCATGAGTATTGTTATGCCTTGATCATGTTCACCCTCCAACTTTTGTTTTATTATATCTTTATTCTCCTTCCCCTTCCCTAACCTTCTTCTCCTTTATAATTCTTTGTTCAAACTTTAAAAAAAATTTCCACATGTAAGAGAAAATATGCAATATTTTCCTTTCTGTTTGGTTTATTTGCTTAGCAAAATGCCCTATAGTTCTGTCAGTTTTTCTAATGAATGACAGAATACCATGTGTTCTTTGTTAGTGAATAATACCATAAGATGTAGGTGCATGTATAATTTTCGTTTTTTCACCATTTTTTGTTTGTTCGCTTGTTTTGTTTGGTCACTTTGTTTGTTTTTTGCTTTTCATGACACAGTTTCTCTGTGCAGCTACAGCTGTCTTGGAACTCATTTTGTAGACTAGGCTAGTCTCAAACTGAGAGATGCATCTGGTGCTGCCTCCAATTGACAGGATTAAAGGCATGTGCCACCACTGACCATCACATTATTTTCTTTATCCATTTGCTGGCATACAGGAAGACTGATTCCATATCTAGGCTATTGTGAGCCTTACTGTCATAATTATGTTTATGCACTCCTGTCCTCCTAATAGTCACTTCATTTCATACATACACAAACACAGTCGTGTAATGGCTGAATACCATGTTCCTTTGGCTTTTTGCTCATTCTGCATTGAAAACTCTGTTTTTTTCCTTAATAAGAAAGTGTTTATCATTCTGCAGCATACAGAATTTTATTTTCAATCTATCTTATTTTTTAATTATGTTTATATATGTGTGAATACA
Organism: Mastomys coucha; assembly: GCF_008632895.1. Lineage (NCBI taxonomy): Eukaryota > Metazoa > Chordata > Mammalia > Rodentia > Muridae > Mastomys > Mastomys coucha. The sequence goes on from NW_022196911.1 coordinate 21,426,209, forward strand.
TATGAGGGCAGATGCTCTCAGAGTCCAGATAAAAGTTTTGGATCTCTGGAGTTGGTAGTGTACAGGTGATTGTTAGTTATCCATTGTGGGTACTGGGAACAGAACTCAGCTCTTCTGCAAGAGTGGTACATGGTCTTAATGCCTCAGCCATATGTCTAGCTCCTATATTTAGCAATTTGTGAACATATGTATTGATTATTTGCCTGCTTGCTTTATCATGGAATTCTAGAGTTGTTTTGTAATATTTATTAGGATCTACAAGTGCTTGTTTTCTGTGTGTACTGTGCAATGTAACACACTTGCACTGTTGGTTCATGTTAAAAATACCTATCATGAGTTGGTCTAGGTAAGTTTTTAAGAGGTTCTTGTATTGTGTTTGCTAGTACTGTTTTTGTGAATTTTTTCATGTCTTTTTGCTATTGTTTTATATGTCAAAATTGACACTTAGCTTCATCACCATCAATATTTTCTGAAGATGGAAATGGCTGATTATATAAAATAAATATTGTTAAATTCTATTATCATATTCTATGGTATTTTATGTACATTTATATGTAGTATACTATTAATATCATTTTTTCCATTCACTAGTTATGCAGCCATATACATTTGGGCAATAATATATGCACTTATGATGTGATGGAAAAATTATCTTTTCTTAGATTATGTAAATTTACTCAACATGAATAATTTGGTCATAAGTTATTTGAAATAAGTCCTTCTAGTAATTAAAATTATATATAGTTACCAGTACTTAATTATAAAAATCACTGTTTTATGATAATTAAATTGGCTTTTATGTTTCAAAAAGTTCATAAATGAACTTAGTAAAATTTATTTTTGCTGTAAATATTTTCAATGTAGAATATCTTGTCTATACTTAATCAGAAAACTGTTATATCTTCTAGTTAACTCTCCTGAACATATAATTAAAGATTTCCTACCAAAAGGGAGTGGAGATTCAGGAGAAATAGTCCAGACAATGGTGGCAGAAAAATATAAAAGCAATGGCACTGAAGATTTTTCCTTCAGCAAAATCCAGCAGAATATTCAGAATTTTGAGTTTCAGTGGAAAGAGCATGAAAGGAATTATAAACCCACTTGTAGAAGAGATCAAGATAGTGGGAAGGAGACAGGAATAAACCTTAAGAAAAGTCAGCTTCTGTTAAGCTTTACTTCACGTCTGCCTGAACTGCAGCCATTTCCATCTTCAGAAAATATTGATGGTGATGAAGCTAAGTACACCAGCAGCAGTTCTTCAGTTTTGTCATCTGAAAGAATTCCTTCTCCTGGTGACAAAGCACCAATTGTTCATGAATTTGATGTTTATTCTTCACTACTTATAAAAGGACAGAAAACACCCATTAAGGAAAAAACTTATCAATGTAAAGAGTGTGACAAAGTATTTAGTTATACTTCTTCTCTGGCATATCATCGACAAATTCATACTGGAGAGAAACTTTACAAATGTGTTGAGTGTGGTAAGGCTTTTTTTCGACGTTCTTATCTTTTGGTACATGAGAGGCATCATACTGGTGCGAAACCTTACAAATGTAATGAATGTGGCAAGGTGTTCAGTCAGAATTCACACCTTAAAAGTCATCGAAGAATTCATACTGGGGAGAAGCCATATATATGTAATGCTTGTGGCAAAGCCTTTAGTGTTCGTTCAAACCTAACTCACCATCAGGTAATCCATACTGGAGATAAACCTTATAAATGTAATGAGTGTGGCAAGGTCTTCAGTCAAACCTCAAGCCTCACAATTCATCGAAGAACTCACACTGGAGAGAAACCTTACAGGTGCAATGAATGTGGAAAAGTATTCAGTTCACATTCAAACCTAAATACCCATCAGGCAATCCATACTGGAGAAAAACCCTACAAATGTTCAGAGTGTGGCAAGGTCTTTACGCAGAATTCACACCTTGCAAATCATTGGAGAATACATACTGGGGAGAAACCTTATAAGTGTAATGAGTGTGGAAAAGCCTTTAGTGTGTATTCTAGCCTCACTACCCATCAGGCAATCCATACAGGAGAAAAACCTTACAAGTGTGATGAATGTGGCAAGGTCTTCACTCAAAATTCACATCTTGCAAGTCATCGTGGAGTTCACAGTGGGGAGAAGCCTTACAAGTGTGAAGAATGTGGCAAATTCTTTAGTCAAACTTCAAATCTTGCAAGACATTGGAGGGTTCATACTGGAGAGAAGCCTTACAAATGCAATGAATGTGGCAAAGCTTTTAGTGTGCGTTCTAGCCTGACTTCCCATCAAGTAATTCATACTGGAGAAAAACCTTACAAATGTTCTGAATGTGGCAAGGTCTTCAGTCAGACTTCAAGCCTTTCAATCCATCAGAGAATTCACACTGGAGAGAAACCTTACAGATGCAATGAGTGTGGGAAAGCCTTTAATTCACATTCCAACCTAAATACCCATCAAGTAATCCATACTGGACAAAAACCCTATAAATGTCTGGAATGTGGCAAGGTCTTTACCCAAAATTCACATCTTGCAAATCATCAGAGAACCCATACTGGAGAGAAACCTTATAAATGTAATGAGTGTGGCAAAGCCTTCAGTGTGTACTCAAGTCTGACTACTCATCAGGCAATCCATACTGGAGAAAAACCTTATAAGTGTAATGAATGTGGTAAGGTCTTCACTCAAAATTCACACCTAGCAAGTCACCGGAGGACTCATACTGGAGAAAAACCTTACAAGTGTAGTAAGTGTGGTAAAGGCTTTAGTGTGCGTTCAAGCTTGACTACCCATCAGACAATCCATACTGGAGAAAAACCTTACACATGTAGTGAGTGTGGCAAAGTCTTTACTCGAAATTCCAACCTTACAAGTCATCAGAGACTTCATGTTGGACAGAAGCATATGTGAATATAGCAAGGTCTTCGAGCATAATTCACTTCTTGCACAGTATCCAGGAATACAATCCTAAGAAAATGTTAGTATTGTGTTGATGATAAATACCCATCATGAGTTCAAATATGTCACAGATGTAGTGGTATGCATGTACAGCCACACCCTTTTCAGGGTGTTGTAGGAGCAGTGTCTGCCTGGGATATATAGGAAGAACTTGACTTAAAGTAAAAACTAAATTAAACTTTTATAGACATTTAGCATATTAAGCAGACACTCTAAACATATGGAGGAGATGCTTCAGGACATGATTTTCACCTCTATTAAACACAAAAATGTACATTGTTAATGAAATTATCCAGTTGGCACTTATTGAGAATGTTACTTAATGACTATTACAGTGGAAGGTGAATGGAAGGAATTACTTGGCCTCTTGTTTTTCATGGCTAATCTTCAATGTTATATTCCATAGAATAGTTGATAATTACTGAACAATTAAAAGTCAAAATAGCTAAAACATGATATATTTAAAAGGTTGAAGATAGTTGATACTTGCCTTTAATATTCATGTACTCATTTATTTATGGTTCCTTACAAAAATCCACTTTGCCATTTGTGATTGTTATCTGCAACTTTCTGATGATGCAATACCTGCCTTAGGGGCCTTTTATTGCAGCTTCTTGGAAAAATAGGGTAAAAAGTTACATTAGTAGGAAAGAATCATGTCTGTCTGGTTTCTGAAAAGAATGACTCCATTCAACCTGTTGAAGTAAGTATTGACTAAGTTATTTTCCTAATTTGTGTTTAGTTTCTATATTAAATGCCATGACTAAAGTTAACTTGGTGAGAAAAGGGATTATTTCATCTTATAGTTTATAGTTGATCAAGAGAAGCCAGGATAATGACTAGAGTAGGAACCTGGAAGCAGAAACTAAGGAAGACAATGGAGAAATGACACATGTTGGCTTGCTTTCTTGGCTTAGTTCCTTTATATACAACCTAGGACCACAATGTACTAAGGGGGGGGGTGGCACTACCCAAAGTAGTCTAGGCCCTCTTATATCAGTAATTAATAAAAAAAAGTACTTGAAAGTGATGATCAGAGTCCAGCCTGATGAATATGATTTCTTAAAGAGTCTCTCTTCTCAGATAACACTAGTTTGTGTCAAGTTAAAAAATCTAACCAGATCATTTATCATCTGAAAGGATCAGGATATTATAAAATTACAGCATAAATTTATCATTTATTGTGTATGATGGGAACATTCTGTGGGACAAAAACAATTAAGTTGGAAAGAAATGATCTATCATCTGATCATGAGATACAGAAGCTGCCACAAAATTAGGATATTGCACTTTTTGTGAAATAAGAACAATATGTTATTAGGGATATGTCATTTGTTGAATAAACTGCAGAAAACATGGGGAACTTCTATATTGAGTGACAACAGGTTTCACATGTAGGAAATAATAATTTTTCTTACTTTTAAAATTAAAGTGAGAAACATTATTAGAATGGAAAATTTGACCCAAAGAAAGTGTAGGGGCTGTGTATGTAGCTAGTAGAGAAGCACTTGTGTCATGCATGTGATGCCCTAACTTCAGTGCTCAACATCACCAAAATTAAAAAATACACAAAAGGTTTCTTAAGAGTGACATCATTTAACTACTGTTGTTAAGGTTTCCACTGTCTTATTAAAAATATATCATTATTTGAACTTTTAGCTATTGAAATAAAGATTTTATTTTCCTATGAATGAATTTGTATTTTCTTTTGTTTGTATACTTTTTTTTCATATCAGTATAGTGCCTACACATAGGAAATGAGAAAATGGAATGAAGCTCTTCTGGTTGAAGGTTTTCTGCTTTTTGAATGATGTCAAAGACCATAAAGTTTTAGGACCTTATAATTGTTTTTCAGTGAACTTGGTCCATGTCCCTAGAGTATTTTTATAGGTATAGTGTTCATCAACAAAGAAACATGGAGCAGACTGCCAATGTAAAGGTGGCAGGGTTTCTATATTTATATATACACTTGGGAATTCTTTTCATAGCTGTGCAACACTTCAGTCATTCCACTGATAGGTATGAACTGTGCAATACTCATCTTTCTTGACTTTCATGGAAAAAAAAAAAAACTAACTTGAAGCATGTTGCCTGTGCCCTGGACAGCCCTCCACCTGGCTCTATCTGCCCTTGGGGATTGGGGTGAGATGGCACAGAGTCACTGACACAGACTCAAGGAGCAGGTGAGAAATGCTGCAGCAAGCTCACCTAAGCACTGTTGTAAACTCCTTTAATACTCTCTACCCATGTCCCCATTGGTCCCAAGAAACTATCTCCTCTAAACAGTAGTTCCTGTTAGTGCAGTGTTTGCACTAATAATACTTGTTCTCTCATGAAGTCCACAATTAGGTCCCCCTGCAAGAATGCTGGTGTCACAGACAGTCTTCTGTTAGGTCCTCCTACAGGAGATGCTTTTGTGGCTTTGCAGCCCCCAGTGTTTGTAGAGGTAGCCCCCTCCCCTGTTCCTGCTACATATCCACCCTTTTGTTTTTAGATTTTGACATCCTAGTGGCAGCTAGGGTGCCCTTGCATGACATTGTTGACTCCCACCTCAGATGATTCCCAGTATACTGGATTGTGCCTGTCTTAGGTTGTCTGTCTCCCAGGGTCTTACACATCATTGACTACCAGCCCACAAAGAGATATCACTCCAGACGTACATCATACAATGGGGAGATGAGGAACAGTCTACATGGTGGTCTCATGGATCTCTGCCATCCATGCTTTGGTCATTTCCTTTGGGGGGTAGGGGAAGGTGCAATTGGGATTTTTGAGAGTCATTTGCACCTTGAGGGTTGTCTTATTTATGGAACACTGCCTGGAGTTAAGCTCTGGGATACACTTAAACAAAATAATTATTAGTATGACAATTCCTCCCATAAGTGGCTATTCATGAAGGGTGAAAGATACTCTTAATATTGTCCCATTAAAGAGAGGGCCATACTTTAGGAGAGTAAGGGAGAGTAAATAATCAAGACAGTTTGAAAGGCCACATAAAGCCCAATTGTTCATAATGGGGTAATATCAGAATCTAGTGGGATCCTTGTTAAAATAGAGAGTAATATTGGAAGCATCATGAGGGGTAAATATCCACATACTAAGTGTGAGGTTAGGTAATATCAGGTAGTCCTTAGTAATTTTACACCTTGTACAGGCTGGCAGTGCTCTGAAGAGATAGGAAGTCTCACAAAAGTGGGCATTTGAGGGACCCTTGGACAGTGAGGCAGGAGTGGACATGATATGTTTGGGGGATCCTTTGGGGATTTATAATCAGTATGAGGAATATGACATTTCATCCTTAACATTGTGTCATAAGGTAGATAACCATGAAAGTCCTACATAGTCATATTGTGTAACCATGATACAAGGGCTGATGGAGGAGCTAATGGTGGTAAAACAGAATTTCTTTCATGGGCTAGGTGCCTTCTAATCATCCTGTAATAGTGACTAAGTCTATGAAGGGCAAACCCAAACTCACATTGGAAGAGAAAAGAACAGAGTAGGCCAGGGAGTTAACTTCCACAGGCAAGAGAATGGGGGCAGAGGTACCAAAGCTCAGAGGTCATTGGCCCTCCCTGGCTGAAGAAAAATTAGTAAACACACTATGTACGTTACATATCCATATTGTGGTCTTCTTCTGTCTCCATCATTCCCTGACCCATAGCCTGGCAAATATCTCTTGAGGGCACCCATATTGATGTAGTTGAGTCCTGGGGGAAAATACAATCATAACCTCAGTCAGAAGTGGAGCAGGCAGTTGACATTGAGAGTTATTGTGTACCTCCATCTAACTAATGGGAGGGAGTATCCCTCAGCAAAAATGCCCATTGTTTATAAGCATGGCTCAGCCCTTTCTACTCTAAGGAGAAAAAGTTCACATGGAACAGAGCCTCAACAAAGGCTAGGTAGGTGTGGATCTCTTTTGGATTCTGGAGAGGTGATCAGATCAAGTGCTCTTGTAAAAGAGTGATTTGCTTTCTACCATTGCTTGACCTACAGGATTGTAAGATATCCTAAAGGAGTGACTGATCCTCCATGAGGATAGGAAGGCTCTGAACTGCTAAGATGAATAAGCCAACTACATTGTCAGTCTTGAGTGCCTAAGGCACTCCCATTACCAGCATTGCTGATTTCATGGCCTTAGTGGCATGAGAGGCCTACGAGGGCTAAGTAAATACCCACCACAACATGTACATACCTAAGATTACCAATGGTTGGATAATGGGTGACATTCATTTGCCTGATTGCATTGGGGAGTAGATCTTTAGGGTTAACTCTTGATCTGCCAAGTAGACCCAGTGGTGCAAGAGGTCTGCAAGTTGTACAGGACATTGCAAGATATTTACATTGTGACATGGATAATTTGGGCAAGATCTTATGTAAATTCTGAGGAGAAAGTTGAAATTGCTGATGTAACATTCTGGCTTGTTTTAGCAATTCTGTGTCTACAGCCATAATTAAGGCATCAGTTCTCTCATTCTCTCTCTCTCTCTCTCTCTCTCTCTCTCTCTCTCTCTCTCTCTCTCTCTTTCTCTATCCTTACCTATCTATCTTTCTCTGCACCACATGGAAACTTCTGCAAATTTGACCATTTAATGGGCCACAAAGCAAGTGTCAACAGATACAAGAAGATTGAAATAACCCCCTGCATCTTATAAGAGCAGAATAGATTAAAACTGAATTTCAAGAACAAAAGAAACAACAAAATGCCTACATAGTCATGGAAACTGAACAACTCGATAATCAATGATCACTGGATCAGGGAAGAAATTTAAAAAAAAAATCAGAAAAGAAAAGAAAAGAAGAGAAAAGAAAAGAAAGACTTTCAGAATTCCATGAGAATGAAGGTACAACATACCGAAACTTATGGGACACAATGAAAGTAGTGCTAAGATGAAAGTTCATGGCACAAAGTGATTCCATAAAGGAATTAGAGGTCTCCCAATCTATAGGTTGCCAATTTGTCCTATTGACTATGTTCTTTGCCTTACAGAAGCTTTGCAGTTCCATGAGGTCCCATTTATCAATTCTTCATCTTAGTGCCTGAGCCATTGGAGTTCTGTTTATGAACTTCCCCACCCCTGGCACCCAGTCCTCCACCACATGCCAATGAGTTTGAGGCTCGTTCCCACTTTCTCTTCTATTAGATTCAGTGTATTTGGTTTTATGTTGAAGTCCTTGATCCACTCAGACTTGAGCTTTGTACAAGGTGACAAATATGTATCTATTTTCATTTTTCTATATATAGACTGCTAGTTAGACCAGCACCATTTATTGACGATGCTTTCTTTTACCATTGTATATTTTTGGCATCTTTGTCAAAGATCAAGTGTCTGTAAGTGTGTGGTTTTATTTCTGGGTCTTCAATCCTATTCCACTGATTACCTGCCTGTCTCTGTACCAATATCATGCAGTTTTTTTTTTATCACTATTACTCTGTATTATAGCACGAGGTCAGGGATGGTAATTTCCCCAGAAGTTCTTTTGTTGTTAAGAATTGTTTTTGCTAGGAGCTGAAGGGATTTTCATCCCCATAGGAGGAACAACAATACGAACCCACCAGGACTCCTAGAGCTCACAATGACTAAACCACCAACCAAAGAGTACACATGGAGGGTCCCATGGTTCCAGCTGCATATGTAGTAGAGGATGGCCTTGTGAAGGCTTGATGCCCCAGTGTAGAGGAATGTCAAGACAGGGAAGCAGGAGTGGGTGAGTTAGTGAGTAGGGAAAATGAGGAAAGGGGATAAAATTTGAAATGTAAATTTAAAAAAATCTAATTAAAAAAAGAAAAAAAACAGAATTGTTTTGTTTTTCCATATGAAATTGAGAATTATTCTTTCCATTTCCTTGAATAATTCTGTTGGAATTTTGATGGGGATTGCATTAAATGTATAGATCACTGTTAGTAGCACGGACATTTTTACTATGTTAATTCTGCCGATTCATGAGCATGGGAGATCTCTCCATTTTCTGAGGTCTTCTTCTATTTCTTCCTTGAGAGACTTGAAGGTCTTGTCATATAGATCTTTCACTATTTTGGTTAAAGTTACCCCAAGATATTTTATTTTATTTGTGAATATTGTGATGGGTGTTATTTTCCTAATTTCTTTCTCAACCCCTTTATCATTTGTATAAAGGAAGGCTACTAATTTGTTTGAGTCAATTTTAAATTCAGACACTTTGATGAAGTTGTTTATTAGCTGTAGAAGTTCTCTGGTAAAAATTTTGAGGTTGTTTATATATAGTATCATATCATCAGCAAATAGTGATACCTTGATTTCTTCTTTGCCACTTTGTATCCCCTCGATCTCCTTTTGTTGTCTTATTGCTCTAGCTAGAACATCAAGAACTATATTGAGTAAATATATGGGAGGGTGTGCAGCCTTGTCTTGTCCCTGATTTTAGTGTGACTGCTTCAAGTATCTCTCCATTTAATTTGATATTAGCTGTTGGTTTGCTGTATATTTCTTTTATTATGTTTACGTATGGACCTTGAATTCCTGATCAATAAAAGAACTTTGTGAAGTATCACTATTCCAGACCTCAAGCTGTAGTAGCTAGGAATAGTAATAAAAATCACATGGTGTGTGTATAAGAACAGATAGGCTGATCAATGGAATCAAATGGAATACCCAGATATAAACCCATATACCTACTGATACTTGACATTTTTACAAAGTAAAACCATATAATGGAAAAAAAGAAATGTTCAACAAATGGTGCTTGCCTAACTAGATGTCTGCATGGAGAAGAATGCAAGTAGATCCATACTTATCATCCTGTGCAAAACTCAAGTCAAACTGAATCAAAGATCTCAACATACAGCTGGATACATTAAATCTAATAGAAGAGAAATGGGACATATTTTTGAAACGATTGGTACAGGAAACTACTTTCTGAACAGAACATCAATGACTCAGTCTCTAACATTAATAACTGATAAATGGGACCTCATGAAACTGAAAAGGTTCTGTAAAATCTACAGAAACCATCAATAGGGCAAAACAACAACCTACAGATTCGGAAAGGATCTTCACCAACCCTACATCTGACAGAGGACTAATATCCAAAATATATAAAGAACTCAAGAAGTTAGACAACATCTATCCAGGTACCCCAATTAAAAATGGGATCCAGAGCTAAACAAAGAATTGTCTATAGAGGAATATCTAATCACTGAGAAGAAATTAAATAAATGTTCAATGTCCTTATTCATTAGGGAAATGCAAATCAAAATGTCCCTGAGATTCCATCTTAGACCTGATAAAATAGCTAAGATTAAAATCTCTTGTGATATCATATGCTTGTTAGGGTATGGAGCAAAGGAACACTACTCAACTGCTGGTGTGAGTGCAAACTTTTACACCCACTTTAGAAATCATTTTGGCAGTATTTCAGGAAACTGAGAAGAGTTCTACCTCAAGACTTGGTCATATATCCAAGTGATGCCCCACTTTACTCAAGGGTCAACTGTGTTTATAGCATCATTATTCATAATAGCCAGAAACTGTAAACAATATAGATATTCCTCAACTGAAGAATGGATAAAGAAAATTTAGTACATCTATGCAATCAAATTCTGTTTGGAAATTTAAACCAAACAAATCATGAAATTTTGCAAGGAAATCGATGGAATTTGAGAATATCATCTTGAATAAGGTAACCCATAGCAAGAAAAACACATGTGGTATATATTCACTTATAAGTAGTCATTCACCATAAAGTGTGGGACAACCATCCTACACTAAAACTAAAGTAACTGGTCCCAAGACAAGATGTATGAATATCTCTCAGAAAGGGAAACAAAAGACAAATTGCAAGTAAATGGAAAAAGGGAAATTTGTAGGAGAGGCAAAGAACCAAGATAGTGTTCTGTTGTGTGGAGGTGGTAGGGGTAACAGAGGGCTGGGACTAAGAATGGAAATCAGTGGGAACCTCTCTGGTAACTAGCTGGAAGCCTGAGATGGAGGAGGACACTGGGATTCTATTGGATTGACCCTAGCTGAAATTCCTACCTGAGGGTGATAGAGACTAAAGTGGCCACCTCCTGTATCCAAAGCAGGACTTCCAAAGGTTGGAGGTAGATATAAATGTATAAAGCCTTCAACCAAAAATGTGTCTTATCTACAATATGTAAAGGGATACAATGGAGCAAAGACTGAGGGAACAGCCAACAAATGACTACCCCAACTTGTGACCTATCCCTTGTGAGAGAGCCAATCCCTGACACTATTAATGTTAGTCTGCTATACATTCAGACAGAAACCTAGCATAACAGTTTCCTGAGAGGCTTCATTTTTCAGCAGATGGAAGCAGATGCAGAGACCCAGAGCCAAATAACAGGCAGAGCACAGGTAGTCCTGTGGAAGAGTGGGCAATAAAAGTGAGAATGTTGGGATCAAGGACACCACAAGAAGACCCACAGAGCCAAATAACTTGGAATAACAGGGGTCCAATGAGCCTGGTCCTCTAACCAGGGAAGCATGTAGTAATTGGACCTAGACCCCTACAGATTTATAAAAAAAACAACAAACAAACAAACAAAAACATGCACTTTGCTCTTCGTGTGGGTATCATTAAAAAGTGGAGGCAAAGGTTGTCTCAGTTTCTATTCCCTGGCATAGGATTGCCCTTCCCTTACCTGGCCTGGATTGTCTAGTTGATCCTCAATGGGACAAGATGTGCCTAGCTAGTCCTGCTAGGACTAGATGTCTGTGGGTGGGGGAGCAGGGGGGTGGGGAGAGTCCTACCCAATGCCAGTCCCTCATTATCTGAGTAGAATGGAATGGAGCAACTGGGGGAACATTTATAAGGGTGGGACTTAATTAAGAGGAGAGAAGGCCCTGTGATCAGTATGTAAAGTGAATAAAAAATAATATTTTTAAAAAAGTTTAAAGAAAAAGGAAATCGTTATGGGTGTTATTACAATCACTTAAACTAAAACCAATTTTTTTCTTTTCTTATTTTTAATTAGATTTTTTTATTTACATGTAAATTTCTCCATCCTCAGTTTCCCCTCCAAAAAACAAAGAAACAAACAAAAACAAACCACTGTTGCCTCCTCCCTCCCCATGCCTGCCACCCCACCCTTTCCCACTTATTGGCCCTGGCATTCCCCT
>NW_022196911.1:21442537-21443994 GCF_008632895.1 Mastomys coucha
TCCTGAGTGAGGTAACCCAATCACAAAAGAACAAACACGGTATGTACTCTCTGGTAAGTGGTTATTAGGCCAGGAGTTTGGAATACAGGAAGAACAACCCACAAACCACAAGGAACTCAAGAAGAAGGAGGACCAAAAAGTGGACATTTCATTCCTTCTTAAAAGGGGGAACCAATTACCCACGGAAGGAGTTGCAGAGATTAACTATGGAGCAGAGATTGAAGGAAGGGCAAGCCAGCCTAAATATAACTAAAACCATTTTTGATCCTTATGGCCACTACTGAATAAATAACAGAAGAATATAAAGATAGTAAAAGGACCTTGGGTGCAAGCTCTGCAGGCAGTCCCACAACACCTATAGTAAGCTCCACTCCCAGGCACTCTAACACACACAAGATCAGAGGTGAGGAGGACACAACATCTGCCCCAACACTGGGAATAACTGGGACCAGCGGGACCAGGCACACAGGAACTCCACCAGGCCAGTGGCTCGGGTTCCTTCTAGTCTGTCTGGGCTGGTACCCTGAGCAGACTTTTGGCGCAAGCTCTGAAGATACTCCCACAACACCTAGAGGAAGCTCCACTCCCAGGCGCTGTAACATGCCCAAGATCAGAGGTGAGGAGGACACAACATCTGTCCCAACACTGAGAGTAACTGGGACTAGTGGGACCAGGCACACAGAAACTCACAGTGACTCAAGTTCTTTCTGGATTGTCTGGGTCAGCCAGTGCCCTGAGCAGACCTTGGGTGCTAGCTCCACAGCAAGTCTCAAAACACCCAGAGGAAGCTCCACTTTCAGGTGTTCTAACAAGCCCAGGATCACAGGATCTCAGAATCACAGGATCACACAGACAGCTTCACTCTGATGAGTTCTGACACAACCAGGATCGCAGGAAGGACAGGCTCCTGTCAGGTTTAGCAAGGGAAGGTAGCACTAAAGATAACCAGATGGCAGGAGGCAAGTGTAAGAATAAAAGCAACACAAACCAAGGTTATTTGGCATCATCAGAACCCAATTCTCTCGCCATAAAAAGACCTGGACACACCATTACACTGGAAAAGTGAGATTTAGATCTAAAACCACTTCTCATGATGATGATACAGGACTTTAAGAAAGACATAAATAGCACCCTCAAAGAAATACAGGAAAACAGCTAGAAGCCCTTCAAGAGGAAACACAAAAATCCCTTAAGAACTACAGGAAAACACAATCAAACAGGTGAAAAAATGAGCAAAACCATCCAGAATCTAAAAATGGGAATAGAAACAATAAAGAAATCAGAAAGAGAGACAACACTGGAGATAGAAAAACTAGGAAAAAAATCAAGATTTGTAGATGCAAGCATCACTAACAGAATACAAGAGAGAAGACAGAATCTCAGGGGCAAAATACACCATAGAAAACATTGACACAACAGTCAAAGAAAATGCAAAAAGCAAAAAGCTCCTAACCCAA
>NW_022196911.1:21444163-21451054 GCF_008632895.1 Mastomys coucha
AAGGATAATAGGTATAGAAGAGAGTGAAGACTCCCAAGTTAATGGGCCAGTAAATATCTTCAACAAAACTATGGAAGAAAACTTCCCAACCTAATGAGATACAAATGAACATACAAGAAGCCTATAGAACTCCAAATAGACTGGACCAGAAAAGAAATTCCTCCTGTCACGTAATAATCAAAACACCAAATGCACTAAAAAAAGAAAGAATTTTAAAAACAGTAAGGGAAAAAGGTCAAGCAACACATAAAGTCAGACCTATCAGAATTATACCAGACTTCTCACCAGAGATTATGCAGATGTCATACAGACCCCACAAGAACACAAATGCCAGCCAGCCCAGGCTACTATACCCAGCAAAACTCTCAATTACTATAGATGGAGAAAACAAGATATTCCATGACAAAACAAAATTTACACAATATCTTTCCACAAATCCAGCCCTCCAAAGGAAAATAGATAGAAAACATCAACATAAGGAGTGAAACTATACCCTAGAAGAAGCAAGAAAATAATCTTTCAACAAACCCACATAAACCTAATTCCACCTCTTATAGCAAAAACAACAGGAAGTAACAGTTTTTCTTAATATCTTAATATGAAAAGTAATATTACCAACATATCCTAATTGATCAAAATCCAAAAATATGATGAATTAGAAATTTGTTTATTGTCATCCAATGGTCTCTCTAATTTTGTAATTGGAGAAATAGGCCCAATATTGTACAATCCCTATTCATTTTCAGGTTGTTTGTGACAGTGTCTTGCTGTGTACAATATAAGGGTCTTGAAATCTTGCATCTTCTATCTCAGCCTCTCTATTAGTAGTATTGTTTATTTCATGTTTTTACACTATACTATGGTTTTCCGAACAGCATGCATATTTCAAAAGTATTTATGTACCCAAAAGGAACGTAGACAATTAAATTGGGAAGGGGCTTGTAAGAGACAAGAGTGTGACTGAATCCTTTGCTTGATGTTTGTAACTCTTGTATCAAGTTTGAAGAAGAGGACTTTATAAGTTACTCTTTCTCTGAGATGAATGCTTTTCTAAATTATCAGAGCCAATGAACCAAATTCTTACCCTCACTTAATGTCTGTGCCACCCTCCAACCAGAATCATTGTTCATTGAAACAGTCGGTGAATGACTTTATGGATAGACCATCTTAATACACACACCATTTCTTAAATGAATATAACCTGTTCTCTGTGGGCTGAAAATAAAGTCACTTCCTCAAGTCAATAGCTTTGACCATAGCAGGAAGTCTGTATCCAAAAATCGTGCCTACAATTCATTCCTTGGTGCAGCAGAACTGTTAACTCGCAGCTTAGCTATGATGGAGGTAAAATCCTTTGGTGATGTGAGGGTCATTGAAGTACAGCCTTATTACAATGAAATCCAATGTCTAAAAATTGTTCTTAGTTTTGGCTTTTCCCACAGTAAGAGCCAAGATTTTAAGCTCCACTAAGTACAGAACAAACAAATGAAAAACTTTATATATTTATGTTCATTTAAGAAAATACTAGCGGGCAGGCGGGCCAGCGGACCGGTGGAGGGCGGCCGGGGCAGCGCGCAGGGGCATGGCGGGTGCGGGACTGCGGGCGACAGCTAGGCGCTGGCTGCTGTGCGGAGGCCAAGGCGGACCGCGGGCCGCCTCGTCCTCACCCTCCTGCCCTGGCTGCGGCCCGCCGGGTCTCGGAGCCCACTGCCCCAGCACCCCACGCTCGGCGCCCGCAGATGGCGGGGACCTTAGCGCGCACTTGTGGGCTCCTTACCAGGACATGCGGAGGCTGGTGCACGACCCTGAGGTCTGCAGTCTCCTAAACCCAGCAGCTATCTATGCCAACAATGAGATCAGCCTGAGCCACGTCGAAGTCTATGGCTTTGACTACGACTACACACTGGCCCAGTATGCAGACGCACTGCACCCTGAGATCTTCAATGCCGCCCGGGACATCTTGATAGAGCACTACAAGTATCCTGAGGGAATTCGGAAGTATGACTATGACCCCAGCTTTGCCATCCATGGCCTCCACTATGACATTCAGAAGAGCCTTCTGATGAAAATTGATGCTTTTCATTATGTACAACTGGGAACGGCCTACAGGGGCCTCCAGCCTGTGCCAGATAATGAAGTGATTGACCTGTACGGTGGCACCCAGCACATCCCACTATACCAGATGAGCGGCTTCTATGGCAAGGGTCCTTCCATCAAGCAGTTCATGGACATCTTCTCACTCCCAGAGATGGCTCTGCTGTCTTGTGTGGTAGACTACTTTCTAGGCCACGGCCTGGAGTTTGACCAAGTACACCTCTACAAGGATGTGACGGATGCCATCCGGGATGTGCACGTAAAGGGCCTCATGTACCAGTGGATTGAGCAAGACATGGAGAAGTACATCCTGAGAGGGGATGAAACATTTGCAGTCCCGAGCCGCCTGGTGGCCCATGGGAAACAGCTGTTCCTCATTACCAACAGTCCCTTCAGCTTTGTGGACAAAGGTATGCGGCACATGGTAGGTCCTGATTGGCGCCAACTCTTCGATGTGGTCATCGTCCAGGCAGACAAGCACAACTTTTTCACCAACCGGTGCAAGCCTTTAAGAAAGCTTGACGAGAAGGGCTCCCTCCACTGGGACCGTATCAGTCGCCTTGAGAAGGGCAAGATCTATCGGCAGGGAAACCTGTTTGATTTTCTTCGTCTGACAGAATGGCGAGGACCACGAGTGCTCTATTTCGGTGACCACCTTTACAGTGACCTGGCAGATCTCATGCTGTGCCATGGCTGGCGCACAGGAGCCATCATCCCTGAGCTGGAGCGTGAGATCCGCATCATCAACACGGAGCAGTACATGCACTCATTGACCTGGCAGCAGGCTCTCACTGGGCTGCTAGAGTGCATGCAGACTTATCAGGATGCAGAGTCACGGCAGGTGCTGGCTACCTGGATGAAGGAGCGGCAAGAACTGAGATGCATCATAAAGGCTGTTCAACGCTCAGTTTGGGAGCATCTTCCGCACCTTCCACAACCCTACCTACTTCTCCAGGCGCCTCGGGCTTTTCTCCGACCTCTACATGGCCTCTCTCAGCTGTTTGCTCAACTACCGCTTAGACTTCACTTTCTACCCGCGCCGCACACCCCTGCAGCATGAGGTGCCCCTCTGTATGGACCAGCTATGCACGGGCTGCATGAAGACACCCTTTCTTGGTGACATGGCCCACATCCGCTGAGGGCACTTTTATTGTCCTGGACAGACCATTGGCCTTTCAGCCACCCTGACAAGCAATAAAAGTAGTCTATGTCTCCCCTGCTCAACAAAAAAAAAGAAAAAGAAAAAAGAAAAAAAAAAAGAAAATATTAGTAGTGATGTATTATTTTGAAATATACAGTTAATATGTTTGGAGTTATTTAAAATTTATATTGAGAAAAATATATGTATTTTCAGTATTGCTGTAGAAAAGCATCTACATAAGTCTGTTAAACTGATTGTTGTTTTATATCAAACAACTTTTATAATGCTCATTTTTATTGTTATAATATCCTATACATTTTAAAGAATATTAAAAAAAATATTGTAGGTATTAAAGGGGGTCTCTGGGAGGAGTTGGGGTACAAAAGGGAAACCAGAATGTGATACAATTCTATTTACTTAAAATATGTTTTTAAATGTTAACAAATTCTGATAAATTGATATCATGTAACTTTTCTCATCCTAATGCAATAAAATTTAAAAGATAAAATAAAAAAAATAAAAATAGTAAAAGTTACTCAATATATTATGTCTTATATTATTATATATTATATTATTATATTATTTATTATATTATTGTTCATACTAGCTATAGCTGATAAGTGTAGGCAGTCAAATACAGTTGTACAAATAGACAAATAAAAAGCATCCCAATCAAACTCACTTCCCATTCCTCCCAGATCCACCCTCTACCCTGTCTTCCCCCACAATAAATGGAAGAAAGTTCAACTTGTACTATCATATACTCATTGGAGCCTGGTTTAACTCTCAATGGCCAAACCTTTAAAGATATCTATGCTCTTCTGTACCACCAGAACAGAAGTGTCAACATTCAAAAGCTACATTTTAACATAATTATTAAGATTTTTAAGGACTCTCTTCAATAGTGTGATGTCTTGGCTGTCCCTTAGTTGGGAAGGCTGGGGATGGTAATTGGTTGGTACAGTAGCACTGAATGTCTCATTCTCAGTTATGGGTCAGCAGTTATTGATGCCACTATTAATGATTCATCCCTGCTCATAGCAGCTGTTAGCAGCATGGATAAGTGTTACCTTCCTTCAGTCTTCAGTCATCCATCGGACTTCTGACAGCCTCTGCTTGGGGGCTAACACCTGGGAACTAAGACATATGCTCTCTGTTGACTGTTGGTTTGTCTTTGAGAAAGCTGCCTGAGCCTGCCCACCCCTTGAGTAAGACAGCTAGCCACCTGAAGATCTTCTGAACCTGGGAACTTTGGCACCTGAACTTTCTTTGTAGTGTATTCTAGAGACTTGTTTTCAGTTTCTCCTGTGACTATAAAAACCCTGGTTTATTCTCAGTAAAGTGGAGCCTTGATTGGGACTCAACTTGGCTTCCTGTTTTCTCTTTGCATTTCAAACCCTTTATTTCAGGTCCTTTATTCCCTCCTGGCTGAGGAGAACCCTGTTCATGAAACTGAGGGCAGTTTCAGATAAGAAACATCAGATGGATTTTAGTGGCAGCAGAGATCATAAACATAAGCATTATTTTCAGTGGCAGCAGAGATCACAAAATGGCTTCTGCAGTAGCACTGAAAACAAATTTGAATATGATTTTTAGTGGGAGAAATGAACAGGGGCATCAGCATGACTTCCAGTGCCTGAAACGAACACAGTAGTCTTTTGAGGAGACAAACCAGAAGATGAACTATTCTTCATCTAGGAAAATTTATTGCTATTTAAAGGCAGAGCTATTGTACGTTTGAGCAGCATATGATATGACAATATCTGAACAAGCTCAAGGCTGCTGTAACCTGCCCTAAGCATCTGCTACCTTACCAGTTCCCGAAGTCCAACCATTGTGTTAGCAACTCTGAAGCAGTGCCAAAGGTCTATGATCTCCACCCTTCATGGAGTGGACAAGCAGTGGGAATGGCAGCAGCAGCTGTTCTTCCATGACCTGAGTTGTACCTGTGAGTCACAGGTGAGGAACCATCCTATTAGATATAAACAGGGTCATCTGTGCCCAGAAGAGGCCTGAGCTTCCTGGCAGTCCAAGGACCAGCTATACTAGGCAACAACACATTCCTTTGTCAACTGCAGCCAGGCTTCCATATATGTAGATAGCCACAATCACAGTTCTAGTTTGATTTCTATCTGGCACATGAGATGCTCTGTTTTGTCATTATTTCTTTTTATCTTCATATCAATGTTTTATTTCATTATGAATGAGAATAATGTACAATGTGTGTACATGACATTAATACAACTCATTCTTCTCTTGATATACATGGATGTTAGTTTCATCACTTGGATGTCAAAATAATTTAATGAATATGGATACACAAGCATCTCTATGATATGTTGACTTGGTTTAATTTGAGTGAGTACCTAGCAAGCTACAGCTGGATCATGTGATAGATCTGTTGTGTTTTGAGGAGCATTCATACTTATTTACATAATGGATGGTACGTTTGATATTAGCTCCAGCCATATATACGGTTTCCTTTCTGCATACTCCTCCTGTTTTAGTTTCTATTTGTCCTCTTAGCTAAGGTCATTCAAACTTAAGAGGAGATGGATTACCAGTATTTTTATAATTTATTTCTTTTATGTATTTTAATTTGATGAACAATTTTTCATATATTCATTTGTCATTGGAAGAATTATTTTTCCTATTGAGAACTATTGGTATATTTCATGATTAAAGTTTACTGGAAACCAACCTCAGTGATAAAGACAGGCACAACCTCAGAGTAAAAGGCTGGAAAACAATTTTCCAAGCAAATAGTCCCAAGAAACAAGATGGAACAGCTATTATAATATTGAAGAAAATTGACTCTCAAACTAAAGTTGAAAAAAGATAAGGACGGACATTTCATAAAATCTACCAAGATGAACTCTGAATTCTGAACATCTATGCTCCAACTACAAGGTCACTCACATTCATAATAAAAACTTTACTAAAGCTCAAAGTACACATTGTACCACACACAATAATAGTGGGAGACTTCAACACCCTACTCTCATCAATGGACAGATCATGGAAACTCAGAATATAAACAAAGACACGGTGAAACTAACAAGTTATGAACCAAATCAATTTAATGGATATCTATAGAACATTTTATCCTAAAACAAAAGAATATACCTTCTTGTCAGCACCTCATGGTACCTTCCACAAATCTGACCATATATTCGGTCACAAAACAGGCCTCAGCAGATGCAAGAAGATTGAAATAATCCCACACATCCTATCAAGTCATCTCGGACTAAGGATGTTCCTCAATAATAAAATAAACAATAGAAAGCCCATATACACATGGAAGCTGAAGAACACTCTACTCAACGATAACTTGGTCAAGGATGAAATAAGAAGGAAATTAAAAACGTTCTAGAATTTAATGAAAACAATTCCTCAATAAACCCAAACATAACAAAAAGAAGCAAATAGACTCAAGAGGAATACATGTCAGGAAATAATCAAACTCAGGGTTGAAATCAACCAAGTGGAAACAGAAAGAACTATACAAAGAATCAGTGATACCAGGAGTGGGTTCTTTGAAAAAATCAACAAGATACTAAACCCTTAGCCAACCTAACTAGAGGGCACAGAGACAGTATCCAAATCAGCAAAATCAGAAATGAAAAGTGAAACATAACAGAAACTGAGGAAATCCA
>NW_022196911.1:21451064-21470949 GCF_008632895.1 Mastomys coucha
AAAAAAAAAAAAAAAAAAAAAAAAAAAAAAAAAAAAAAAAAAAAAAAATCACCAGATCCTGCTACAAAAACCTATACTCAACAAAACTGGAAAATCTGAATGAAATGGACAATTTTCTAGACACATACCAGGTACCAAATTTAAATCAGGATCAAATAAATGATCTAAACAGTCACATAACCCCTAAAGAAATAGAAGCACTCATTAATAGTGTCCCAACTACAAAAAGTCCAGGATTAGATGGGTTAATTCCATCAGATGTTCAAAGAAGACCTAATACCAATACTGCTCAAACTATTCCACAATATAGAAACAGAGGAACTCTATCCAACTCATTCTATGAAGTCACAATTACTCTGATACCTAAACACACAAAGACCCAACAAAGAAAGAGAACTTCAGACCAATTTACCTCATGAATATCCATACAAAAATACTCAAAAAAATTCTCACAAACTGAATCCAAGAACACATCAAAATAATCAGCCATCATGATCAAGTACGCTTGATTCCAGGGAAGCAGGGATGGCTCAATATATGGAAATCCATGAATGTAATTCACTATATAAATGAACTCAAAGGAAAAAAATCATATGATCATTTCATTAGATGTTGAGAAAGCATTTGACAAAATACAACACCCCTTCATGATAAAAGTCTTGGAAAGATCAGGAATTCATAGCCCATACCTAAACATAGTAAAAGCAATATACAGCAAACCAGTGGCCAACATCAATCTAAGTGGAGAGAAACTTGAAGCAATCCCACTAAAATCAAGGACTAGACAAAGCTGTCCACTCTCTTCCTACCTGTTCAATATAGGACTCAAAGTCCTAGCCAGAGCAATTAGAAAACCAGGGGAGGTCAAAGAGAAACAAATGGTAAAAGAACAAGTCAAAATATCACTATTTGCTGATATATGATAGTATATTTAAGTGACAACAAAAATTCCACCAGAGAACTCATAAAGCTGATAAACAACTTCAGCAAAGTGGCTGGATATAAGATGAACTCAAACAAATCAGTGGCCTTCCTCTTCTCAAAGGATAAACAGGCTGAGAAAGATACTAGGGAAACAACAACTTCCACATTAGTCACAAATAATATAAACTATCTTCATGTGACTCTAACTAAGCAAGTGAAAGATCTTTATGACAAGAACTTCAAGTCTCTGAGGTAAGAAGTCAAAGAAGATCTCAGAAGATGGAAAGATCTCCCATGCTCATGGATTGGGAGGATTAATATAGTAAAAATGGCCATCTTGATGAAAATCTACAGATTCAATGCGATCCCCATCAAAATTCCAAATCAATTCTTTCTAGACTTAGAAAGAGAAAATTTCAAATTCATCTGGAATAACAAAAAACCCTGAATAGTGAAAAATATTCTCAACAATAAAAGAAATTCTGGGAGAAAAACCACCCCTGACCTCAAGCTGTACGACAAAGCAATCATGATTAAAATCTGCACGGTATTGATACAGTGTCAGGGATGTAGATCAATGGAATAGAAGTGAAGACCCAGAAATGAACCCACACACCTAGAAAAGAAAGTGGTGAAGAGCCTCAAGCACATGGGCACAGGAGAAAATTTCCTGAACAGAATACCCATAGCTTTTGTTCTAAGATCAAGAATTGACAAATGGGACCTTATAAAATCGCATAGGTTCTGTAAGGCAAAGGACACTGTCAATAAGACAAAACAGCAACCAATAGATTGGGAAAAGATCTTTACCAACCCTATATCTGATAGAGGGCTAATATCCAATATATACAAAGAACTCATGAAGTTAGACTCCAGAGAACCAAATAACCCTATTAAAAAATGTGGTACAGAGCTAAAGAAAAAATTCTCAATTGATGAACACCAAATGGCTGAGAAACACCTAAAGAAATGTTCAACATCACTAGTAATCAGGGAAATGCAAATCAAAACAACCCTGAGATTCCACCTCACACCAGTCACAATGGTTCAAAGCAAAAATTCAGGTGACTGCAGATGCTGGCAAAGATGTGAAAAAACAACTTCCACATTAGTCACAAATAATATAAACTATCTTGGTGTGACTCTAACTAAGCAAGTGAAAGAAGATGTAGAGTAAGATGAACACTCCTCCATTGCTGCTGGGATTACAAGCTTGTACAACTACTCTGGAAAGCAGTCTGGTACTTTCTCAGAAAACTGGACATAGTCCTACCTGAGGAGACAGATATACCACTCCTGGGCATATATCCAGAAGATGCTCCAATATGTAATAAGGACACATGCTCCACTATGTTCATAGCAGACATCCTTCAATAGAGGAATTGTTATAGAAAATGTGGTACATTTATACAATGCTGTACTGCTCATCTATTAAAAACAATGAATTCATGAAGTTCTTAGGCAAATGGAAATACTACTCAGCTATTAATCAAGGGCATCCTGGGTTTTGTTGGCAAATGGGTAGAACTAGAAAATATCATCCTGAGTGTGGTAACTTAGACCCAAAAGTACATGCATGGTATATACTCACTAATAAGTGGACATTAGCCAAAAAAAAAGGGTACAGGATATCCAATATATAATCCACAGAACTCAAAAAGATCAACAAGCTGAAGTGTCCAAGTCAGGAGACTTCAGACCCACTTGGGAGAGAGAAGAAAGAAATCCCAAGTAGGGAGGGAGGGAAGGGCCTGGGAGGGAAGTGAATGAGTGGAGGGGAGCAGGGAGAGAGAGGAACCTGATCTGGTATTGGGTGAGGGAAAGGTATTGAAGGCCTGAGGGCCAGCAGAAAGAATGGAAACAGGCAACCTCAGGAAATAGGAGGCTGGGAGGACCCTCCAGAATACACCATAGACCTGGGAGGTGAAAGACTCTCAGGACTCAAAGGGAGGGACCTTAGATGAGATGCCTGACAGTAGGGAGAGGGAACTTATAGGGCCCACCTCCAGCAGGAAAACAGGGCATCAAGTGAGGGATGGGGTTGCCATCCTATAGTTACAACTCTGACCCATACTTGTTCCTGTCTGAAACAATTACAGGAATGGAAATGGAGAGGAGCCTGAGGAAAAGAAGGTCCAGTGACAGGCCCAAGGTGAGATCCAGCTCAAGGTGGGTCCAGAAGCCTGACACTATTACTGAGGCTATGGAGTGCTCACAAAAAATGGACCTCGCATGACTGCCCTCTAAAAGACCCAAGAAGCATCTGAAAAAGTCAGATGCAGATCTTTGCACCCAACCAATGGACAGAAGCAGATGACCCTTGTTGTTGAATTAGAAAAACTGAGAGAAGCTGAGGAGAAGAGTGACCCTGTAGGAGGATCAGCAGTCTCAATTAATCTGGACCCACCAGATCTCTCAAACACTGGACCACCAAACAGGCAGTATACACCAGCTGATAAGAGGTTCCTGACAAACATTCAGTAGAGGACTTCCGGGTATATGTTCATTCAGAGATGATGAATCTAACCCTCAAGAGACTGGTGGCTCCAGGCAATTTAGAGGTCAGGTGGGGTGAGAGGTGGGGACATCCATGTGGAGACAGTGTGGTGTAGAAGAGGTATGGTATATGAAACAGTCAGAGGGTGAATCAGGGGTTGGGAATAAAATATGGAGTGAAAAAATAAAATAATTAAAATAAAAAATAAATTAATTAAAAATAAAAATAAAAAATAAAAAATAAATAAAAATACAATTTTAAAAATATATGTTCATGGACACAAAATTTAAGCCCCTCCTGAGGTTATTAAACCCATTAATAGGCTTACCAGCATAAAGTATAAAAAAGCCAAATGCAGGCAGTGTTGTGAAACACATGTGTGATCTCAATTGTATAGCATAAAGTTAAAGGATTTTTAAATTTAAAAATTTAAACTTAAAAATTTAAAGTGAAAGGATAATGTTAAAGACTTGTGTTAAGGGTTGTGGTTCCATTTCCATGGCAAATACATAGTCATTGTGAGAGAATATATGAATTATAGCCCTATCCTTTTGGAAAATGAAGGCTTTAGGTATCTGTAATGCAAGTTTCTATTATTCTACTCTTGAGAGATGGCAGCATAGACTGCAGAAATGTTTTTTCAATCTCTGCCATCCTGAGTCCCCTCAGGAAAGTAAAGATTCACAGCCTTGCTTTAAGAATATGCCTTTTATTTTATTTAATATTGTTATGTGTGGATGTATTAGTCTGTGTTTGAGTGTGTATATGATTGTTTGTATGTGAGTGTTTGTGTATCTGAGTGTGTGTATGGTGTATGTGTGTGTGTGTGTGTGTGTGCCTTTTTTTAATCATGCAAACAATATAGCAGCAAGAAAATGGTACTTTTTATTTATTATGTATATATATGTACATATGTATGTATGTATGTATTCAACTTTTGTCTTTGTACAGGATCTCACTATAAACCACTGGATTTTTGGAACTTCATTATATAGACCAAGGCACAAGCTACTGTGAGTAGCCTTAGTATACATGTTTCTAGAGTTAATTTTCTTCTTCTAAAGGTAGTTCTGAGAATGTGGTCTTTGTGCATGTGTGGAAATTTTGACCCATTTAATTATCTCAGTATTCCACAATAGCCCAACTATTGATGAAACCTTTCCCTAGCTTAAATTCTGGATGTTGTAGCCACGTGTCAGCAAAACTCAGTACGTGATCATAGAATAGTGGGTCATGGACATATTACTCCATCCCTAGTATCTCTCAGTTAATGATTTTACATTTGATGCCATATATTCCATGTGCCCTCTAGGACTCCATATGCATGAGCTTAATGTGAATTGAGGAATCCGATTACTCATCACTTGGGACTAGAAGGAGGCAGTTTGTTATGGTTCATGTAACTAAAATGGTTCTTCAGAGACTTCACAGTCTCAGAGGAGTCTCTAAAGACATTTACCGTGATGGAAGCTGCAGTCACTCTCTGGTTTGAGTGTCCTGCCATCTGGTCCATATGCATTGTCTCAATGAACATAAGGAGTCCTTGTCACACTGAAAATCCATTTTGACTCCCTAGGGTAAAACTGTTACCAATTCTTTTGGGTGAGATACAGGGGGAAAAGGTGTTAGAATTAATATTTGAAAAGGCCATGGGCTAAGATGTTCAAGACCAGATGGGGAAGAATTCTGAAGTCCAGGAAAATATGGATAACATGTAACCCTGTCTTAGTGGCAGTGGGACAAATGATCAAGATAGCATCTTCTCAAGGAGGAGTATTGGTGAATTCCGGTGAATCGCTGTATCCTTCTCAAATAGAGCTTCTACATATACAGGATTTCTCAGACAGATGTAGAAATGGCTCAGGCATTGGAAACATTCAGAATACCATCTGCTTTACACACTGGGTGTCCTGGATGTTGTCCTCAGCAGTCTGAAACAACAATATGAAGAAAAGATGAAAATAAAGATCTAGGGGCTGATGAGATGGCTCAGCGGGTAAGAGCACTGACTGCTCTTCCAAAGGTCCAGAGTTCAAATCCCAGCAACCACATGGTGGCTCACAACCACCCATAATGATATCTGACACCCTCTTCTGGTGTGTCTGAAGACAGCTACAGTGTGATTATTTACAATAATAAATAAATCTTAAAAAAAAAGAAAATAAAGATCTAAAGGAGGAAGTGTAGCTGATGTCTCAGCTATTGAATATGAATACTCTATGCTGGGAATCATCTAAATCCAAGACTGCATTAGGTATAGAAACTTCAGGATCTGATTACTGGACAGTGTACCAAAATATCTGGTGAGGCAAGGTTTAAGATAGTATGTACCATCAGTCTGGAGGAACAGGTAGGAGGGCCTAGAGTGCACTATGTGCCAGCGGTACATGGTTTAACACATTATTAAAAATCAAACTAGCCAGAAGTCCCTCAACTGAAGAATTGATAAAGAAAATGTGGTTCATTTACACAATAGAATACTACTCAGCTATTAAAAACAATTCATAATGACAATCATGAATTTTCAGGCAAATGGATGGAACTAGAAGATATTATCCTGAGTGAGGTAACACAGAATCAAATAACAAACATAGTATGGATTCACTTATAAGTGTATATTAATAATAAAAATCATGATAACTATGCTACAATACACAGACCAGAGAAGCCAAAAGGCTAGGAGGGCCCAAGGGAGGATGGTTGAATCTTTCCCAGAAGAGGAAATGAAATAGTTATTGATAGTGGATGGATTGAGCAAATCAGGTGGGAGGAGATATGAGGAGAGAAGTGGAACAGAGTGGGAAGAGATATAGTATAGGGAAAGCAGAGGACAGAGATGAGGAGGGCATCTTATGATATGTCAGAGTCCTGTGATAGGCTCTGCTGCAGGGTGTCTGTGGTGGTGACTCTAGCTGAGACTCCAACTAGTAGGGAAAGTGCATCTGAAGAGGCCACTTCTTGTAGTAAGGCAGGACTCCCAGTAGAAGGATATGGACAGCAACCCATCCACAAATCCTTAGACCCAAAACATGTCCTGCTATAAGGTGTGCAGGGACAAAGATAGAGCAGAGACTGAGGAAACAGCCAACAATGACTGACTCAAATTGAAACATACCCTATAGACAAGAAACAATTTTTGACATTATTAAAAATACTCTGTTATGCTTGAAGACATGAGCATAGTATAACTGTCCTCTGAGTGGTGGATGGAGTTCCATCCAGCAGCTAATGGAAACAGATGCAGAGACCCACAATCAAACTTTAGATGGAGCTCCTGGGAATCTTGTGAAAAAGTTGGGGAAAGGAATGAAGGATTCAAGGAGAAAAGGAACTCCACAGAAACACCAACAGAGTCAATTAACCTGAACTCTTTGGGCTCCCAGAATCTGAACCACCAACCAAAAAGAAAGCATGTCTAGATCTAGGGCCCCTCACACATATGTAGCAGATGTGCAGATTGGTTTTCCTGCAGGTTCTCCCAACAAATGGACTGAGGACTGTCCCTGAACCTGTTACCTGCCCATGGACACAGTTCCCATATGTAGGCCTCTTTATCTGGCTTCAGTGGGGATGTACCTACTCCTGAATTGATATGCCAGGGTGGGGTGAAATCCTGGGAGCATCCACTTCTCAGAGGAGACAGCGAGGGAAGATGAGAAAAGTATCTGTATGTGGGAGTACTGGAAGGCAAGGGTAGGGCAAATATTGGAATATAAAGTAAATTAATACACTAAAAAGGAATAGTCAAATAATCAAGCCAGAAGAAAACAAACCCAGTTTCTGGAAAATCCTAAAAGCCTAAGAAAGGAACATATGGTCACTTCAAACTCAATTTATTATATGGTAGGATCAGAATTTGTGAACAGAGAAATGTATTTTTAAGGACTAGGGATTTGGCTGAACATGGTAAGAGCTTATTTATCATTCAGGATGTCTTGATTGGATCCACAGAAATATATGAAGCAGGCTGGGTAGTATGCACTTACCATCATAATATTGACAAGTTAAGGTTCAAGGTCTGAAGTTCAAGGACATCCTCAGATATAGCCCAGTCTGCACTACAGAACAAAATATTATTTCAGAAAGAGAAGGAGGGAGGAAGAGAGAGAGGGAGAGAGAGAGAGAGAGAGAGAGAGAGAGAGAGAGAGAGAGAGAGAGAGAGAGAGAGAGAGAGAACCTTGTGTGTGCTGCAGATTTCTAATCCCTACATCACAAAATCTGAGGCAGGTGGATTATGCTAGGAAGGACTACATATTGACCTTTAGGCCAGCCTTAGAAAATGAAATTACATGGATAGAAAGATGATAGATGGATAGATAGATAGATAGATAGATAGATAGATAGATAGACAGATGATTAATTACTTACAGTAGCTGGGAGACAAAGATCTATGGTTTCTTCTTTTACAGGAGGGATATGAATATTAAATATTTACATAACATACCTTTGCGATTGCAGCCTCTTTAACAAAGATGCTAGGATGTGTCTTAGATGAAGTAATGCTTATCTAGCATGCTTGAAATCTGAGCTCAACCTTAGAACTCAACAAAAGGGCCATACTTGCCCATTTACAATACCAACATCCCTGAGAGAAAAACAAAGAAGCAGAGAGACACAAGATCATCCCAGGTTACTTTTTAAACTGTACAAAAACCTATCTCTAACAAATAAAGGAAATATTTTTAAAATCAGTAAACAAAGCAAAAATTTAAAATAAATCTAGAGGATACTTTTATAGTGCCTGCCTCACTTCACATACCCTGTATTCAAATCCTATGCCACAAAATTCACATTGTCTTTCTTATCAACAATTTTCTGTATAAGCAATTGATTTCCCATTGGGAGACAACAAAGATTTCTCTTGTCTTTCTTGAGAAACTTCATCATAATAAATGTAAGCATTTTCCTTCTTTCATTGGCTCATCTATACAAGAAATCAAATTCTAAAGTATAACATCCCTGTAATAAAGCATGTATTAATTGCAGCTTTTCAATTATGTAATTTTCTGAGAAATTTCTATTTAAAAGGCCAAATTAAGTGGAATATAAATTTAATCAATGTGAAGAAGATAATGGGGTATATATTCTTCACAGCTGAGCAGAACAACTGATAATATTCTCAGGAATATTGCATAGCATTGTAAGGAGCTTGATTAGTAGTCGGCTCTTTAGGGTTGATGCCAATTGTGATGAAGTAGGTGATCATAGTAATGTTTGGAAAGGATTCTGTCCCTTTACTCTCAGATGTTATTTGCTGTCACACATGAGGGCTTCAATTTCTTCCTTTCTGTTTTACTCTCCTCTGACTCTTTAGCAATCACATAGACATACACAGTCAATGATCTCTCTCATCTGAACCATCAGTGGACACTTTTGGAAATTAGTGAATTCCACAATCTAGAGGAAAATCTTGAATTCTTTCCTGATGTAGGTATCTGGATGCAATCCCTTGTGCTCATAGTCTCTCAGCTCAATGTCTGTCTAAGATAATGAGGAATCTAACTAGCTTGATGTTAGTGGTAGAGTTTCTATCTCTTTGTAGTATAGTCAAGTTCATGTCTCAAAGAGTGTAATACTTCAAATGCTTCCCTTTAAAGCCAACTGGGCACTGTGCTTGAATTTGTGTTCACAGATTATGGCATGGGTATCCCAGCTTCTTTAGCTGTGTCATCAATCCACTGTGAAAAATCTTCCTTGACAACTCTACTATTGCTGTGGGCCATGTTTAGATAATAAATGGGCTAGAAACCCTAGAGAGAATTTTTTAGTGTTCCCCGAAAATATTATGACAAAATAATAAAGCCCTTAGCATAATATCTATATGCTTCCATAATTATGTGATCATCCTTTAATCTTTAGGGTGAAGCTTTTATTTCCAACACTGATCACATTGCATGAAATTACTGGTGATTAGGGTGGAGTTGTTGGTGGCCATGCAGCATCTGCAGGGAATGACATATGAATACTTTATTGATTGAAGTCTACTATGGAAAGGCTCAAGGAAACCCCTTCTCACATGCCAAGAATATGAGGTGAATTTTACTGAACTCTAAGTTTATTACCTAGATCTCATATGATATAAGCCATTCATGATTAACTTATGCTGTTTATACTCAAAGCAGTATTTAGTTTTATTTTGTCAGCCACTTGCAAATCTAGGTTCATGAAGCTGACAACCCTCTGGACAATTCTATGTTTCTCAATACTCTTTTGAGGGTTAAAACCATCTTCTACATTCTCTACCTCAATCAATCCTAAATATGTGACCATTAATCCTGAATACTATCAGATATATAATCATGTCGCTAGAAAAATAGCTACAATCAGACTGAGTAAGCGGGTGGCTGTTGTTGAAAGCAATAGGTCCTGCTTGCATAACTCATCTGAGGAAGCTATGCCTGGACAACTGAGACATAAAACCAGTGGAGCTGGGTCTGATCTATAAAGACTTAAAGTGTTTCTTGGGACGATGGTATCAAATGTTAATAGGCTATAAATATCAGGAAAGTTTGCTTGGTACAATGAACATATTTCTGTCTAAAATTTCAAAATAAGTATCAAAACAAAGGAGTACTGTGTAATAAATGGACTTATACCTACAAATGGCTAATCTGTCTCTCACCTTGAATAATTGTATAACCATATTTGCTGCCAGCTGGGAATGCGATCAAGTCCACAGGACATTTATTTGTGGTTTGCTGAAATTGTGCCTTGTAGTGGAAAATGGAGTTGAGGGAGTAACTGACAGAGTATCAGGGAGAAAGAAGAAGAGAAACTATTTGTAGCGTTTGTAATGACAGGGTTAATATAATACTGATGCTATGGTTTCTTTAAATAAAATAATCAATTAACTACTCAGGTGAGCAAGCTTGTGATTGTATATATAAAGACTGTTTTAGGAATTTGGGGGGGGGTACTTACTTGAATGTCAACAGGTTGTAGTGCCTTCATTTTCTTTGATATCACACCTCTGTCTTCAGGTTCCAGAACCCTCCTAGTGCTGGACATTGGCATGAAGCTATGCTTGAGAAATTCCTTTTGAAAAATGAAAGATGAATGTGTAATACTTTCAACTTACCTACTGTTAAGGAGGCTGATGTGAGAGAAAAGTTAATGACAAAAGCCTATGGATAGCTTTGTTACTAGATATTTTTCTTTGTGCTTCTGGAAGTTGGGCTAAGGGGTGCAAAATTTACCTAAAAGTTTGGGTGAACAAAGATTTTTATAAGTTTTGTGTGGTTTCTGGTTTGTTCTCTCTTGGTTGCTCAGTGACTGATTCCATGTATGAGGACCAATGTTTGACAAAAATCACCATAAAATGGAACAAAGAGTGTATTGCTAAGGATAAAGTAACCTAGATAACAGAAGGTACAGAGAAGAGATTTGTGTCTCTGGTGAAAAAGTACTACCATGAGCTTTGTACTTTTAAATAAAATATTCAAAAGCAGCTTAGAGAAGAAACTAATCATTTTCAAAGTTACTGGCAAAAATAAATGAAAACATTCATAGCTAGGTTTAATGCAGTTGCTCAGGTTACAATATGGTCTGTCATTTTTGGTTATGTCCCTTGGAGAATCACAATAGATTCTAAACACTAAGTAGGTTTCAGTATGACTTAGTCTCACATTATGATTTTAATTTTCACAAAAACCTCTTCTTCATACTTATGCATATCTCCATGTCTGCCTTTATTTGCCATCTCAGTCTTATTAGTCTCATCTTATTTAACCTTGGGGCCTGAGTAGGGTCACCACAGTGTGCTTCAATGACTGTCATCTTTGTACCAGAGGCATTGTCCTGGAATGGTACATTTTGTAAAAGCAAATGGAAAATTCTTCTGCCCCCTCTTTGAGTTCTACAAACACTATAAGTGTGTTTAACATTCTGAAACTGGTGCCTTCACCTTAGGATAACATGATAACCAGTGCATATTTAGGAAAGTATGTATAAAAAAGCTTTAATAGAGAATAAAATATACTTTTCTGCTACAAAAGATGTTACAACAGAAATATACAACTCAAAAGACAGAGAATTAGTGATTGTAGGGCATCCAACACAAATTGAACATTTATTATATAGCCCCTTCATCTATGACATGAGAAAATTTACTAAAGAGTGGATGAATATATTGGAAGAGTCATAGGAGCTGTATATCTGCTGAGAGTTAATGTCTTCTACATAAGGCATGAAAGCTGTACCCAAGAAATTTCAATGATATGGTTTCATAAAAAAGACCTGAACAATGACAACACCAGTTGGATGAGGAATATTTTATGAGAAGTAACTCTAGATATAAATTAGAGATTATCAAAGGCTGGAGAGAGTGAAAGTGTGTGTGTGTGTGTGTATGAGAGAGAGTTACAATATCATTTTACCATATGGAAAACAAATTTGCTAGGTTATCTTTTCCCAAGTGGTCAGTTGTATCCAGTATGCTGTTCTAAAGAACTTTCCTTGTTCAGAATAAAATAATAATAAAGATTATAGACATCACAGATTAAAAAAAAAACAAAAATGCCCGTGGTTCCGTCTTTCTCATCTGTCTTACATTTATTTGTAATGTAATTTAGTTCCATTGTTTCTTTCTTAAAGGTTTTCCAGAACTTCTGTCACATCATTGGTCAGAGTCTGTGTCACCTCATAGTTTATATAATGGTGCAGTTATTTGACTCTAAGGCACTATAATATTAATGGTGGTTGGAGCAGATTTTTGTTGTAGACTAAGTCATTTCAGAGAGGCATAGAATTCAGACAGATATGGATGTTGTGTTGGCAGACCTCAGGATTTCCTAGTCTCTTCTGTGTAAGATGTGAGTATTCTGAAGGGATCATAGAAAATTGAGCTATCCAAATTAATGTATCTATTTCTTAGAAATTACAACATGAGATTTTTAATTCACTGCTCATTAGCACTTTAGAAAAAGTTTTCTGAGTTATGCTGCTACTTCCAAGTCTGCTGGGTCCTGGAGCTGGAGTGTAAATGATGACACTCTGTGGGGAGGTGAGGTCACAGCTCCCCAGGCATATCTCAGATCTGACATCCATTCAGTTCCTCATAAACCATTTTCAGGAACACACACACTGCTTAGTGTTCCAGCTGTTAGATAATTTGTCATCTTCAGTATCAAAAACAGAGTCGAAAAGGAAAGGAGAGGACAGAATGTGTGGGTAAGTGTAAATGGTGGAAAATACTGTTTCAAGGCAAGCATTCATGTAGAGAAAGAATAGTATGTGAGGCAGGAAGTCAGCTGCAAAGTTCCTGTCTGGCTTCATAAGTAACACATTCATGTTTAGCTTCATAGAAGGGAGGATCCTATCTTGATTTTAATGGTGGAAGATGGTAATGCAGACTCACTGTCATAGGCAATCCACCTCAGAACAATCACACATTCCACTTTGTGTTTGCTAGAATTTTGCCTGTGATCCTCTGTACTTGTGAAAGCCTATGAAGGCATGCAGTTCACTGGAGATATACCTGAGTGACAGAATAGACAGAAATGTAGCGATACTAGAACAGTATCTATGACTCAGGTAAAATCTGCTGTGAACAGACAGCTGTATCCATGTTCACATTATTCTAATATGATAAAACAATGGTTGAAGTGAAGGTGACCTTGTGCATTTCCATGGGCTTCTATTGGGATTAGGAAGTTTTGTAAATAATGCTCTTGTTTTAAAATATGGTTGTATAGATATGTTGTATCACTCATATTATAATCTCTTGCAATTTCTCACTTTGGGCTTTCCATTTATGTAATTTCCCTTTATGTAATTTATTTTTAAATTTTCTTTCACCAACCCTCACAATTTATTTCAGTAGTTCAGGGGCTACCTTACCACTATATGACCCAAATTCATGATTAACTAAGCTGTGTTCTCTATTGTCACCTGCATAGTGAATAAAGTTGCAAGTCACAAATCATTCTCTATATCTTTAACAGAAACCATACCCATGATCCTCTGCATAGATCTTTGAAGATAGATAAGAATGCATGATTTCTTAGCATGGATTCAGAAACTTTTAGTTACGTTTAAGTTTGATTATATAATGTTTGAGTTTCTGTATTGATATGTAAAAAATCATTTTGGTATAGAGAAGACTCCCATTTCTCTCTCAGAGATAATTGTTGGTTTAATTTCCTGAAGTAACTGGGGGCATCCCAAACATCTGTATTCTAAATCTAGAGCATCTTAAGCCTTCTTCTTCCCTCTTCATGCTTCAGAACATATGTGGAACATATGGATACACTGAAGCTTACACATATGTACTTAAAATTAAATAAATAGACAAACTTTAGAAAAACTTTGATGTAAATAGTCTTAAGTTTGTAATAATTTTCAATAGGACATTTTATACTTTGGTTAACATGATAAATTTTGCCTCTGTCCCATATGTCCATGTAGAGTCCTCTGGGTCTGAAATCTATGATAAAACAGTGAAGCTGGCAGAATGGAATCCAGGGATCTTGCAATAGGTCTGGTCTACTTATTACAGACTCTCATTGGAATACTTGGAAATTTTTCTCTTATTTTCCACTATGCCCTCCTTTCTTTCACTACATCTAGAGTAAAATCTACAGATTTAATTCTGAAGCATCTGATTGTGGCTAACTCATTGTTCATACTCTCTAAAGGAGTTCCCCAGACAATATCATCCTTGGGTTTGAAAGATTTCCTCAGTGATCTTGGATGCAAAATTGTTTTCTATGCTCACAGAGTGGGAAGGGGTATGTCCATTAGCTCCACCTGCATTCTCAGTGTCTTCCAGGCCATCACCATTAGTCCTATGGACTCCAAATATGCAGGGTTTAAGTTCAAAGCCCCCAGATATGTGGGCATAATCTGCGCACTCTGCTGGGTTTTTTTCATGATATTAAATATAATTGTTCTAATGCATGTGACTGCCAAAAGGAGGAATAGAAATATCACAAACAAAAAGGTTTGGGGTTTTGTGTGGTTGTTAATTATGGAAAGCCTCAGAAAATTCTACATTCAGTACTATTTTCATTTCCTGATGTTCTGTTTCTTGGGTTAATGATGTGGAGTAGTAGCTTCATGGTTTTCATCCTACTCAGGCACCAGCAGCAGGTACAGCATATACACACAACCCATGTTTACAAAAAATTTTCCAGTGTGGATCGAGCTACCAAAACTATCCTTTTGCTTGTGAGCACCTTTGTCAGCTTTTACATGATTTCCTCTATTACACAGATAATTATTATTGTGAATAACAGTCCTAACTGGATGCTGGTGAACTTAGCTACATTATTTGGTGCTGGCTTTCCAACTGTCAGCCCCTTTCTACTCATTATCCAAGACTCCAATGCAACCAAGGTCAGTCTTTGTTGGATATTGAATAGGAAATCTTTGTATCTTATAAGGAGCATGTGATTCCCCTGCTTCCTGGTGGATTTTTTTTAAATTGTTCTATCCAAAATTTCAGTGAACAACATGAGCATGCTGAGGAGAAATTCCCATTCCAGTATAGGAAATCACAACTTTCTAGAGACTCAGGAGTGAACTGGTAACAAGGAAATATTATGCTAATGTTCTCAGCAGGTCCAATTCTCTAATGAAAAACTGTTCTTTTATCTCTTTTTATATATTTCCACCTGTTACCTATTCTCCCTCCATCTACAGTAATATGTATCAAGAACACACTTCATGACCTAGTCAATCAAATATTGCACAGTTTATTTTAACAGTTTTTATATAAATCTAGAGGTTAAAGATGGATAGAATTGGGAAGAAAATCATGTTTCATGAATCAATAGCTGTTCAAGGTGGATGACTGATGCCAAATATGCATCATATTTTCACATAAATTGTAGACAAATAAAGAGACTTGAAAGAAATACTCAAATGTGAGTAGAAAGCAGAAACTATAACAAAATGAGGTAGCCAAGCAGATCAGGGTTTTTAGGAAATACTTGGTCAAACTTCTTAAATTTTGTCTCAGTTGCCATGGATGCCTCAGTAACTGTCTCTGCATTTTCTTCTATACTGTTCTGTAGAGGCCAGTTAGCCCCACATGTTCAAAGTTCATCTTGGGGTCTAATCATCACTAGAACATTTGCCACAAGATTCATGATATACAGAGAAGAAAAAATGGGGTAATTTTGTTTGAATGTCTTAATAGTGGTTCTACTACTTGTTTTGAAAATGTTTCCTATGTTAAATTCAGACTAACAAACCTCCCAGTAATAGACACATTCTATCCTTTACATGGAAGTATTTGTCAAATTCTAGCAAGAATATGGTGTATAAAAATTCAGGTGTCCTTCTGAAAGACCCCCATAACTGGGGAGATCCTTACTCAAGTCTCGGGATGACATGACCACCCAATGACTCATGAGAGACCGAACTTGCTGTAATCACATGAGGTTTATTCCAGATCTGGGGTCGAACTCATAGCTTGGCAGGCCAGAGGGGATCGACCACAAGCACGAGGAGTAAGTGGTATTTAGAGGGAAAAAACACAAACTAGGGGGAGTGAAAGGGTTACCAGGGAAACATAACAAGAAAACAATGGAAAATTCCAAAGGAACCCACTACCTAGCTGAGTCAGGTCACAAGAAAATCATCCTGCACACTCATTGTCTAGAGGAATGTGGTTTGGTCAATGCTGTCTTCTTAATGGCTGACTGCTCCTAGGACTAATTAGATAACTTATATCCTGTTGTTTAGTCAATGCTATCTTCTTTATGGCTGACCGCTGTCCTGTTCCTTATTCTGGGCAATGTTATCTTCTTAATAGCTGACCACTATCCTGTTCCTGGAACTGACCAGTCCACATTCCTGGCTTACAGAGACTTCCTATGCCTTCTTTAAGTAAAGGTTACACATTATACATACATTTCTATTAAATGCCCTCATTTTAAATTCTAAGATTCTCCAGCCTTTCATTTCCTATCTGCTTGATTTGCTGTCTAAATCAATAGGGTTGTCAATGCTATCTATCCATCAAAAGGACTACCTTAGGAGTAGAATACTATTTACAGGAAGTCACTACAGAGTGTATGCCACTATAAAACTACAATAACAGTCTCTAAAGGTAGAATTAACCTTCATAATCCATTGGTTTTAGGAAAGAAAGGAACATAATGACTGTTGTGCTTGCTGGGGTATTAGTTACTGAGAATATAAGAGAAAAAGAAATAAGTAGAGTAAGAATTAATTACTATTAATGTCAGAGGAAAAAGAAGAGGATAGAACTGGAAATGAACAGCAATAGTGACATATGGGGGGCAAAGACATTTTGCTAGGCTAAAGCGGAATGAGAAGGGAAAACAAAATCAGATCAGAAACAAAAACAAAAACTTCAATTTTGAGGAAGCTGAGTCAGGACACCATCTGACTTTATTAAAGTTTGTGTTTCCAGGAGAAGGATAAAATGAGAAAAAATCATAAAAAGGAACATCAAAAACAGTGGGGGAATGTTGGCCTTATTTGCTAAACTGATTTTAGGGGCTAAAAATTGGAGGTAGAAAAAGTAGTTGGGTCTGCTGGTAGAAGTCTTCATTTCTAAATGTGGATTTCCTGAATTTCTTTCCCCAGACTCACAATGATATGAGAAAACTAAATCCCAAAAGAGCTCTGACCTTATACACAAGTGCTACATACATTGGCATATGTACACACACAGTCACACAGACACACAGATACACAGACTCAAATACAACACACACACACACACACACACACACACACACACATACACACACACACAACACAGATTGTGGTTTCTTACGGGGAGCCCTTGTTCCATAGGGTGATGAAAGTTCTGGCCAGGTGCGTGAGGGATTCAGTGCATGACATACAGACACTGAAAGACCCCGGAGCTCGGGAGACCCTCACTCAAGTCTTGGAATGACATGACCAATCCAATAACTCACGAGAGACCTATCTTGCTGCAGTCACATGAGGTTTATTCAGGCCAGATCTGGGGTCGAACACGTAGCCTAGCATGCCAGTGGAGTTCGACCCCAACACAAGAAGTGAGGGGTATTTAAAGGGAAAAACCACAAACTAGGGGAGTGGGGGGTTACCAAGGAAACATAACAAAAAACAGTGGAAAATTTCAGAGGGACCCAACCCATGCTTTAGTCAGGGTCAGGGTCACAAGGAAAACATCCTACACACTCATATTCACAAGAATGTGGTTTGGTCAATGCTATTCACTTTATGGCTGGCCGTTCCCTAGAACCACCCAGATGGCTCATATCCTGCTTTTTGTTCTTGGACCTAACTGGGGGTGGGGGCTTCGTGGCCAACAGGTTCTTGAAACTGACCAGTCCACATTCCTGGCTCATTACAGAGACTTTCTATGCCCTTTAAGTAAAGGTTATACAGTATACATTAATGCATCTCCATTAACATGCTTTTTCCAAATTTGTAAATTCAGCCTTTCAATACTACATAAGAAGTGTGGAATCTGAATGTATTTTTCAAATATGGGGTCAGGTTAATATAGTTGATACAAAAGGGAGAGAAAAAAATCAGGTGGTACAATGGTCAAGATACATCAAATAAGGTGTAGGTACATCTCCAAAAATGGGAGCACAATGGTTCTGCAGGGAAGTATATACATGTAAATTAGCAGGAACTAGGCAGTGGTTGCAACCTGAAAGAAAGTCAGTTTGGCTAAAGTTACCTTGATCTAGAAGCCAGGTGCAAATAGTTCCTATTCATTCTATTGTTTAGACTACAGACTGGCAGGGCCTAGTGAGTCCCCTAACTATGCTAATTTTCTGGGCTAGTGGAGTTGTGCCCCAGGAAACCTATTCTTGTTACCTTTACCCAAAACAAAACAGCAATCTAGTTCCTGGGAATGATTCAGCTCCAAATTGAATGTGGCCTGTCTTATGTGGACTGGGATGAGGATTCTAGTTAAACTTGCCCTGAGATTGTCTACAACCACTCTGAAAATTACAGTGCCCTATCCCCTTCATTATTCCCATAACAATGCCTGGGCATTAGTCTGAATAGGTGACATTCTTTACAAAATTCCAGGCCAAGGTTTAGCTCAGCAAAGATTAGGGTATTGGAATATCAGTGAGTGTCAGTCAGAAGGCAACTTCCAGTTTTATTAGTTATGAATGAATCATATTTAGAAGGCACCTAGCACACAAGTATGAGGACATATCTGGGCTACCTCTGAGTTAGGGAATGCCAGAGGGAGGATGCAGGGGCAGGAGACCGACTTCCATGAAGTCTTCACCTCAAATACTGCTGTCACACAAAGTCTGCGTGGCATACACACACACACACACACACACACACACACACACACACATACACACACACACATCCTCAGAAAATAAAAGAGTGTTGAGTACTGAGCTCTTTTCAGAAACCTTAGGGATCATCAGAGATAGTGGGAAAAATAATTGGAAGAGCCAGAAACTGAAATCTGCAGTGAGCAGAGCTATAAAAACAGTGGCCTTGGTGGAGGGAGTTTGAATGATGGCCTTGGGCAAGAGCAGGATAAAGCTGAGCCATCAC
This sequence comes from Mastomys coucha, assembly GCF_008632895.1. Lineage (NCBI taxonomy): Eukaryota > Metazoa > Chordata > Mammalia > Rodentia > Muridae > Mastomys > Mastomys coucha. The sequence continues at coordinate 21,469,990 of NW_022196911.1, forward strand.
TGGTTTGCTGCTATGTGGTATAGGAATGGAGAGGATGCACTGTTCCCTCTTGCTCTTCCAGAGAGCTAGCCTTGAAGATTTGAGAGTCAGAAAGCTAGCATTGCCCCTCATTGCCTGAAGCACTCCACTGTACAGTGGGCTCCTGCCCCTCTCTGTGGCAACACAGTGAAGCTGGTCATGATAGGAGTGGCTTGGGTGAGCCACCCCAGTGGGTGTGAGAGAAGGGGAGCTTGTCCAGTATCTACAGCCTATAGCACGTTCGATAGTAGGCAGCCCAGTGAAACTGTTTCTGGAGGAGTGAGTGTGGGTGAGCCAGCCTGAAGTCAGGAGAGCCTGAGAGTTGACTCTGCCTCCTGTCAATGGTAGCACTGGGTGGCCTAGTCACAGCAGTGTTGTAAATTTTGTCCTTATGGTTCAGATTTGGGAGAGCTGTAAGGCTGAGAAGTTCAGTTATGACTGAGGTCATGACCCAGGACTATAAGGTGACCTGCTCCTAAAACTATTTCATCTATGTACTGTTGAAACATAAGAAACAGCTGGTTCTAGTTACACTAAGCTGCAGGATCTCTATGACAACAGGATAACTGGGAGCAGTCCGAGTGAGGATCTAATATTGATGGTATTGAAAGGCTGGAGAATCTTAGAATGTATAATGTATAACTTTTACCTAAAAGCAGACATGGAAAACCTCTGCCACAAGCCAAAAAAAAAAAAAAAAAAAAAAAAAAAAAAGGTTGAGTAGCTAGTTCCAGGAACTTTGCTAATCCAGAGCCTCAGGGCTCTGGTTCCCGATACCTGCCCCTCCTGAATGATCCACTATGAGGGGGGAACTAAGAATGAAGGACTAGTGGTTTATGAGACTCTCCACCCTGTCAACCAGTAGATGGAGATGACATTCCTAGAATGAATGTGTTCCCCTCCCTAACTGAATACCTTGGGTTGGGTCCCTCTGAAAGTCTC
>NW_022196911.1:21472067-21472743 GCF_008632895.1 Mastomys coucha
TCCGCTTGGGCCGCTCTTGTTGTGTTACTCTTTGTCTGGTTTTTTGTGTTGTGTTTTGTGATTTTTGTTGCCCTTCTGACTGCGATGGGACGGACGGTAACTTTGACGTTGACTCACTGGACGGAGGTTAGGGACATGTCAGTTCAGGTGAAATAAGGACCTTGGTAAATTTCCAGCTGTCTGTTTTTCTGAAGTAAGTTTGGCTCCCACGATTGAGACGAGTCTTTTTGTGTGTATTTTGTGACCAGTCCATCTTGGCAGCCGTAGCAGGCATGGGCCGAGTGACTCTGTGATTTGGCTTTGATTATCTGTGCACCTGATGTTACTGAGCCCAGTTGTCTTTCTCGGTGTCATGGACCTGAAAAGGTGGATGTCTGTGTGGTGACTGATTTTGTGTGTGTGTGTTTGGACCTTGGACTGACGACTTACACCCCCCCCCCTTGACTGATGGACGGTGTTGGAGCTGGAGCCACTGCCCCTGGGTCTTTGGGCTGCTCCTGGGGGAACTGGGAATAAAAAATGGTGTTGACAGGAATCCCGCGGTTTCCCGAGAGGGCAGTCGGAAACATGGAATAGGCCCCATAGTTGCCAAAGCATTAGAGGCAGGAGCCTGGACCCAGGTGCTGCAGTTCCAGTTCTTTCCAGGCCAGATCTAGATCCCTGGCCTTTTCCCCAT
>NW_022196911.1:21477959-21484778 GCF_008632895.1 Mastomys coucha
AAATATAAGAGAATGTTGCTTTTATGTAAACCATTCAGGAGTCATTAGAGACTCCATGAGTAAGCTCACAAAGAATAAGTGCTGTTTAGATTCTAATGTTAAGTCAGCAATATTTTACTTTGCAAGGCCAAGAAAATCTAAAATATAATGATACTGCTATTTAGTTCTATGATTAGAACTATCTACTAGAAGAAGTGGGGAATGAAAGGCTGGAGAATCTTAGAATTTAAAATGAGGGTATTCAATACAAATGTATGGTGTATAACCTTTATCTAAAAGGACATAGAGGGCCAATGTAGCCAGCCAGTTCTAGGAACTGAGAGCCTCAGGGCTCTGGTTCCCGATACCTGCCCCTCCTGGCTGATCTGCGATGAGGGTGGAACTAGGAATGAAGGTCTACTGGTTTATGAGACTCTCCACCCTGTGGACCAGTAGATGGAGATTACATTTCCAGAATGAATATGTTCCCCTCCCTAACTGAACACCTTGGGTTCAGGTCCCTCTGAAATTTTCCACTGTTTCTATGTTCTGATTTCCTTGGTAACCCTCTCCCTGCCCCCAGCCTGTGGATGTTCCCTTAAATATCCCACACTTCCTGTGTTAGGCGTCGAACTCTGGCCAGCATGGTCACGAGATCGACCCCGCGTCGAACTCTGGCCAGCAAGGTCATGAGATCGACCCGGTACCGGTATCCCCAATAAACCTCATGTGATTGCAGCAAGTTCGGTCTCTCGTGAGTCATTGGGTGGTTGCGTCATCCCGAGACTTGAGTAAGGATCTCCCCAGTTCCAGGGGTCTTTCAGTGGTATCACTTACAAGAGTGGATTCTATTGACTGATAAATGATACTCAAGATAAAGTTTTGTAGAGCAAGAGTCTGGAATGAGTTGAATAGTCTAGGTGATGCAAGTTTACCTAGCCCTACAGATAGCAATTTACTATGCTATTATACTATGCTATTAACTACATTCATTCTAATGCTTTCTGGCAGAAAGAGGATGCATATTTCTTCAACTAAAGATGTATATGTATATAAATATGTATAACTCCATGATTCATATTCTTTATTTCCAATGTACTTATCTGGTGGCGCAAGGACCTTATTGCCTCAAGTATATTGACCTGGAATTTTGGCCTGCTGTTACAAGGGTAAAGTATTCAGAAAAAAATTCTTGGTGAAGTTGTGTATGAAGTAAGTGGGAGGCTGGAAGGTGGGTTAGTGGGTCAACTACTTACTGCATAAGCATGTGACTTAAGTTAGGATCCATAGTATTCATGAAATATCAAAAGTGCTGGTGAAGGTCTGTAACCCAACCAAAGTAGATGTGAGGTAGAATAACACTTTGACTTCAATGGCTAGCCTCTGCACAGTACACTCTGGTTCTGTACACTAGGGGCTGTGAAAGACTTTGCCTCAAAGAAGAACACATACAGTGTGTTTTGATCATAAAATGAGAAAGAGCTATAAGAATATGCTCTGGTGGCATGTGGGGGGAGGGGGTGCCTCAGCAGGCCCATGCCAAGACATCCCTTCCCCCTGGGAGACTACCCATACAGTGGTATAGTAAAGAGTAGAGTTTATTTAGGGCATGGAGAGGGGAGTTAAGAGAGTAGTAGAGGCAGAGAAAGGCAGAGAGAAGGAGAGAGTAGAGAAGTAGAGGCTGGCCTTGGCTACAAGGAGAGAGGGGGAAGGGAATGTGAAGAGAGAAGGAGCAAGGGGTGGAGAGGCAAGAGAGAGAGGAGGGGGGCAAGCAACCCCTTTTATAGAGCCAGGCCTACCTAGCTGTTGCCAGGTAACTGTGGGGAGGAGCATACCTGGCTGTTGCCAGTTATCTGTGGTGGTGGATTCCATTCCTCCATTTTATAGTTTAGTTAAAAAAAAGAAAAAATTAGAAAGATGTGATGGAGAAGTAGGAATAAGATCATTGTGATATCTGACTGCTTTTTGCTGACATTGGGGCAACAGTGTCTCTGGGGAACCTGGAAGGATGGGGAATATTTGTCTAGTCTTAGGAGAGTTGGCTGTTTCCTTGCTGTCCAGGGTCTGTGGAGCCATCTGAGGATAAGTCAGAACAACAGGTCCAGGAAGAATCGTCTGTGTCTAAGAGGAGATTGGAGCATCTGAAGGTTGCTTCTCTGGAGCTGTCCTGGATGTAGCAAGCGCTTGGACTTGACAAAATGTTGGAACACACTATTATAGATAGAGAATAAGATTAAGTACATGGGCTGGAGAGATGGCTCAGTGGTTAAGTCACTGATTGCTCTTCTAGAGGTCCTGAGTTCAGTTCCCAGCAACCACATGGTAGCTTATAACCATCTATAATGGGATCTGAAGCCCTTTTCTGCTGTGTCTGAAGACAGTGACAGTGTACTCATATACATAAAATACATAAATAAACCTTTAAAAAAAGATTAAGTATGTTTGGGAGAAAGAATTTTTTTCAGAATGTACAATTGAAGCTCAGAGGAATCCCACCCTTTAGAATAGGTAGCAAGTGGGAAGTTTGGGTAGGTATACTTGTCTAGAAGGAGTCTATTTGGTTCATGAGAGGTAGCTGAGTGGATTTCTGGTAGCTTACAAGTTTATAAAAGAGATAACACGAGTTAACAACATAAACAGTCTTTAAAATGAGATTTTTGTGAAACAGAAGGAACAAGATTAAAAAGTTGGATCATATAGCACAATCTTTTTTAGAGTTAGGCAAATTTATAAGAACTCATAATATTCAGACAATGGCATAGCAAGAACAGGAAATATGAAGCAATTAATTAATTGAAACAGAGTTTAGGTAAGTAGATAGCTGTCTAGTTGTCAATGTAGTCAGAAGTCTGAGAAATAAACAAATATCTAGCAGTTATATACCAGTTACATATTATTTTAAAAAATGACAGAGTCCACTAGCCAACAGTTCTCTGTGGTCTCCATGGTTTCCATGGCAACTCAGGCAGTCAGTCTGGCTTTCAAGTGCAGAAGATGTGGAACTTTTTCTCTGTGCAATGGATACATGTGACATAAGAACTGTCTTGCCTTGTTTTAGACAATATAATTCATCTGACTCAACCTATCCAGTTTTGTCTACTGCGTATTTCAGTGATTATCATATCACAATCCAGGCAGCATCCTGTAGCTGTGTCCACATCTTCTGAGACCTTGTGGGAGAAACATTAGAGGCTTTTGAGAAATCTGTTTGTCATAAACTTAATAGTTCACAAACTTCTGACAAGATTGAGCACTATATAGATTGGTTATAACTGAATAGAATTTAATAGCAATAGTCAAGACAGGATAACTTTGACAGGTTGTGTAGGCTGTGGGAATGGCCAAACTGTGGAGCGAGGGGCTGGCTGGTACACATAGCTGGCCGGCATCCCACAGGTAGTGGCCTCCAGGGCAGTCGTGGCTGAGGCAAGCCGTGGGAATGGCTAAAGTTGAACTGAGTGGTTGTTTCAGGCTGGCAGCAGGCTTCAGAGTCTGCACTACTGTGGGGAGAGACTTCCTACCAACAGCCAGAAGTTGTGGCTCACCATGGGTGGGGAAAAGCCCAAAGTCCAAACAGAATACCAGCACAATGTGAGAAGGAACCAAACTGAAGCCATTTTGAATAAAACTTCCATTTTTAATAGAGGTCAAATAAAGTTTAATTTCCCAAGACCTCACTGGATAACTGACATCCTTCTTGGCAGGGAGAGACATGTACATGGGTAACTGACATACTAGTTGGCATGAATGTGAGACATAAATGTGAGGCAAGTTGCCCTGCCACAGTTGAATAAACAACCAAATGAGAAGAGGATAAGGGTACCATAAAGACATGTTCCAAAGGAAAGTCCCATATATCCAAATTCCAATTGATGAGAAAATGTAACTATAACTTTGCACAGATGTTTGTAATTTTCAAGCTGAAGAGTTCTGTAACATTCTGTCTTTAGGTCACAGTTAAGCACCTGAGACTGGTCTGAGGCTCTGAATGATCACTTATGGCTTTATTACACTACATTTTTGCCATCTGCATTGGCCTGATATTTGAGTTATGTTAGGCCTAAGTGGACTATATAACATTTGTTATGTTGGCTGGAAATCCAAGCACTCCACCCAACTCCAAATGTAAGCTTACTTTCTGTTATCTAGTTGTCACCTGTCTGAGACTCATGAAAGGAGAAACTGGATGCAGTATATCTTCTAGTTTCAGAGGAGGTTGAGATATATCCTTATTTCTCTCTAGTTCCTATTGCAGGCACACATGATTCCAATTCTGGTTTCTGTTTCTGTGATAATTGTGTCACACTGGAGAGACATCTGGTTCTTTTTCATCTCTCCCACTATTCTATTGCTTGTCTTGGCATTCTAGTCTGTCTATGTCTGTAGTTACTTTTAGTTTGATATTTCTCTGTGTTTCATATTCACACAAATGTGTTAAACTTCATCTACTAGATGTTCACCACTTGAATTCCACTTAACTAATTTCAAGGATTTTCAGAGGAAAAAAAGCAGCTGAATTGGGACAAGAAAACTGATAACTTGGCACTGTTCCAGGAGTGCTAAACATAGCTAAGAGCTAAGCACCAGTGGCATAGACCACCTTCTGCCTCATCAAGCTGTTGGTGAAGTTGGGGCCATGAAGTCTTTCACCCCCATTACCACTGCTGCTGCTGCTGCTGCCACTGCCACATCTGTTGAGACCAGAGATGTGATCTAAAATTCAATGGTAATTCAATTCAATTCAGTTCAATTCAATTAAATTCAATTCTGAGGATGGTGCCTGGGATAGTGAGCAACATTCTCTCATAGGAAAACCAGCAGCTAGGCCTGCTATTGAAAAACTATGTCCATGAGAATTAAATGCAGCAAATAGCAAGGCATTTCTCCCTTGAAATTAAGGCTGGAAGAATTATGAAAGGTTTTATCAGTCTATTTTAAATATATAAATGTATGAGGCCATTACAGGTTTGTTTCTGACTTGTCTTAAATGTATGAGTTTACATGTTCTGTATGTCTTGACTATAGACTATTAGCTTATAAATTATTGGGTATGGTTAAAAAATCTATAACATCTCTAACAAGAAGTTAGCTTAAAACTCATAATTCAGAGTTGGAGCCATTCTGGGTAGCAACATATGGCATGATCTGACCAAGGAAACAAGTCCCCAAAAGTTCTTTTAAATTGGGATAAGATTTTTGTATAATTCTTATTCTGTCTAAAAAAATGATGTTTATAAAATATAGAATTTTAAAAATGTTTGTTTAATGATATATTAATGTCCCCCTATTAAACTATTAATGCCCCCTGTAAACTATTAAGGATGATTTTTTAAAAATCCAAGTTAATAGGTAATCATATTATTAATTGCCAAATTTTTTGATATTGCCAGAACTATGCTTATAGTCATGTTAAAACTAATTACAGGAGGAATAAGGCTGATTTATCATCCTGTTTCAAGAAATAGCTTAAAGAAAATTTCTGAAATCAGACAAGGATTAACTCAGACATGCTTAATGAATATTAACCCTCAAACCTGTCAGAAATCTGTCAAATATCATATTTAAGATATTTAAACTTAACATGACAGGCAAAGATTATCAGAGTGTAGCAGTCACCCACAAAGATCTCCAAGAAGATAATGAACATGGCGACCAAGGACTCTACCTGGATTATGGTAATGATAATCACATGACAAGACTGACTCAATGCCTTACACACTGCTAGGGCCCAGCCCAAACTATAAAGAAACAAGACACTGGAGATTTATTTGCCCACTTTACTGGAACAAGGTGATGTCAGTTGCTCCCATGTTCTTCCTCCACAAGAAAACCTTCCATAGTTTGGGCCTGGTGCATGAAGACTGAGGCTGTCCAGGTATCTCTGTCCCCAATACCAGGGAGACCACAGGAATCTGGAACAGCTGTCTGGGTAGTGGACAAAGGGCTACTCTGTATCACTCTTATTGATACATAGGTCATTTAGACTATGATTTATATTATATTGAAGACTAAGATAATGTGGTTTTGTTAGTCAACAGCAGACAATTGGCTTCTTACCCCAATATTACCACTATATTTTTAGTTCATTAATTCATTCCTTAGTTAAATAAAGCTACTGGGTCTCTTTTTATGAAAAAACAAAAAGCTTTATCTTCCTCTCAAGCTTCAAATAAAAGAAAAAAACAGGGTTCAGGTTTAACTTTTGATTAAAAGAACATGCTTTCCATGATTGTTTTTAATAATATGTACTTATGACTTTTGTTAATGATTACAATTTTAAAAAATGATTCACACTGTATCCTACACAGTCCAAGGATACAAAAAACTTATGTAAGTTCTAAGGGTCTCAAAAATGATAGAAAATGTATAGAGATAAAAACAGTAAAGATTCCTATCCCCTTCTGTGCTGTTATTACCCTGAAATTTGGGAGATTCACAATTAGATGGAGCACGGACTATTTAGTACTCAGTCAAACACTCAAGATTTTGAGTATTATTTGGTTGTCTTCTAGATATAGATTTAGAGAAGATTTTAATCAAATGTAACATCTGTCCAATCTATATATAACTTGCTATCTGGACACAAGAGAACAATTTTATGCTGTTTAATCTAAACCTACAGTTTTTGCCCGTACTAAAAAGCATGAGTATACTTCTATTGTTCTACAGACACCTGTTAACTGCTTTTTCTTTTTTCTTTTTTTTAATTAGATACTTTCTTTATTTACATGTAAATGTCTCCTTCCCAAGTTTCCCCTCCAAAAAACAAAACAACAAACAAAAACAACAAAAACAAACCCCTGTTGCCTCCCCCTCCCCATGCCTGCCACCCCACCCTCT
>NW_022196911.1:21485037-21485372 GCF_008632895.1 Mastomys coucha
CTAACTTCTTCAGTTCTTTGTATACATTGGATATTAGCCCTCTATCAGATATAGGGTTGGTAAAGATCAGGTATTCAAGGCTCATATTTGAACATAGTAAAAGCAATATACAGAAAACCAGTACCCAACAACAAACTAAATGGAGAGAAACTTGAAGCAATCCCACTAAAATCAGGGACTAGACAAGGCTGCCTGCTCTCTCCATACCTATTCAGTATTGCACTTGAAGTCCTACCATAGCAATTAGGCAACAAAAGGAGATGAAAAGGATATGAATTGGAAAGGAAGAAGTCAAATTATCACTATTTGCTGATGATATGATAGTGTACTTAAGT
>NW_022196911.1:21486170-21502705 GCF_008632895.1 Mastomys coucha
TGCATGGTATTGGTACAGTGACAGGCAGGTAGATCAATGGAATCGAATTGAAGACCCAGAAATGAACCTTTGCACCTATGGTCACTTAATCTTTGATAAAGGAACTAAAACCATCCATTGCAAAAAAGACAGCATTTTCAACAAATGGTGCTGACTCAACTGTCAGCTAACATGTAGAAAAATACAAATCGATCCATTCCTTTCTCCTTGTACAAAGCTCAAGTCCAAGTGGATCAGGGACCTCCACATCAAAGCAGATATATTGAAACTAATAGAAGAGAAAGTGGGGAAAACCTCAAGCAAATAGGCACAGGGGAAAATTTCCTGAAGAGAATGCCAGTACCTTCTGCTCTAAGATCAAGAATCGACAAATGGGACCTCATAAAGTTGCAAAGCTTCTATAAGACAAAAGAAACTGTCAATAGGGCAAAACGGCAACCAACAAATTGAGAAAAGTTCTTTACCAACCCTATAGCTGAATCCATTCTTATCACCTGACTTTCAATGATAGACATAGACATTAAAAAATAAGAATCTAAAATACATAATGAACTAAATATGTAACATTAAAATATGAATAACTCAATTAAAAGTAGGGTATAGAAGTAAGCAAAGACTTCTCAAAAGATGAAAAGCAGATGTCTGTGAGACACATAAAGAAATGTTCAACATCATTAGTTATCAATGAAATTAATATTAAAACAAATATTATATTTTATCTTACAAAACTTAGTATGTCCAAGCTCAGGAAAAGAATTGATAGCTCATTATATCAGGGATGTAAGGAATAGGAGAACTCATCTATTACTTGGAAATGTAATCATCTTCATCCACTATTGAAATCACTGTTCCAAAGACAACAGTCACACTATCCTACCTAACTTCTAGCTTTTACAATCTTTCCACACTCTTTTGACAGTGTTCCCTGAGATTCACAGAGGAACATTGATGCAAATGCTCCATCAATAGCTTAGCATTAACAGCTTATTCTCTCACTTTCACAAGTAATATTTTCAGTATTCATCACTACCTACTACAATAACAAGCTTCTCTTGACTGAGTTGGGGAGAAGCACAAATAATTTATACTTATGAACAACATGAACATTTAGAAAAAAATCATCAATATGTATCTCAATTCGACTAAACATGGACTTTGTTTACAACCTCACTCATGAAATTTATTCTGTGGAGCAGTATTCCAATCAAGAGATCAGTAGGTTATCATTTAAACCTTCTTTCCAATATTTTCCAGTTAAAACATTTGTCTCAAGTTCAATCATGTAGACTTAAGCATCCAATGCTAGTTAAGGTCATTGATATATTGTGTTTATAAGCACCCAAGGCAACCTCTTGGACTACTGTGAAATCTATCAAATGGTAGTTTTGTTTTTATCAGTTAAATATTGATATTTCTGTTCCCTATAGTCAAAATATTCCCTTTCTACAGCAATAAGATCTTAGCATCCATTTGTGAAAGGGAATCAAGATCAATGGCAAAGTCTTACATTTATTGATTTCTACTGGGACTTATCTGGACAGTAACTAATATGAAGACAAGCTCATAAGTTAGAGTTCTTCTGAATAAATAATGTGAAGTAGATGATTGCTGTGCTTTTACATCTTTGGAGAGCTTCAGAATGAATGATTCTATTCTGAAAAAAATGTGAGTGATGTGACTAGGTGGGAAAGACCCACCAATGCAATCTATTCCTTAATCTTATAGGATTTGGAAATAGGGGGCAAGTTATAAAGGTAACAAATGTACAGATATCCAGATTCTGGAAATACTCACACTGAAAACATTCAGAAATTCAATGACACACATAGCTCATTCTCAGTCCTCCCCATTTCAGACCTCAGTGTTTCAGTTCTTTCCCTATACAATAATGTCTGCTTCCAGGGAACAAGGTTAAGTAAGGAAGTATCTCCAGTCTCTCCACCATTTACTTGAGTCACACTATAAAGAGACTTTTAATTGCCTTAGCTAAGCTTGATAATAGCCAGAAACTGGAAAAAACCCAAATGTCCCTCAACAGAGGAATGGAGACAGAAAATGTGGTACATCTACACAATGGAATACTACTCACCTATTAAAAACAATGAATTCATGAAATTCTTAGGGAAATGAATGGATCTGGAGAATATCAACCTGACTGTGGTAAGCCAATCACAAAAGATCACATGTGGCATGCAATCTGTGATAAATGGATACTAGCCTAGAAGCTCAGAATACCCAAAATACAATCCACAAACCACAAGAAATTCAAGGAGAAGGAAGAATAAAGTGTGGATGCTTCATTCCTTCTGAGAAAGGGCAACAAAATACCCATCTAAGGAATTGCAGATACAAACTATGGAGCTGAGACTGAAAGAAGGACAATCCAGAGACTGTTCCACCTGGGAATACTTCCCATATTCAATCATCAAATCCAGACACTATTGTGGATGCCAGCAAGTGCTGGCTAATAGGAGCCTGAAATAGCTATCTCCTGAGAGGCTCTGCCAGTGCCTGACTAATACAGAAGTAGAGACTCACAACCATCCATTGGACTGAGCATAGGATCCCCAATGAATGAGCTAGAAAAAGGACCCAAGGAGCTGAAGGGCTTGCAGCCCCTTAGGATGAACAACAATATGAACTAACTAGTACCTTCAGTGCTCCCAGGGACTAAACCATCAGCCAAAGAGCACACATGGTGGGACTCATGCCTTTAGCAGCATATGTATAACAGATGATGGCCTAGTCGGCCATCAATGGGAGGAGAAGCCCTTGGTCCTTGGAGGTTTATGCCCCAGTGTAGGGGAATGCCAGGGCCAAGAAGTGGGAGAGGGTGGGTTGGTGAGTGGGGGTGGGGTGAAATAGGGTTTGTTTTGTTTTTGATTTTGATATTTTTTTACAGGAGTAAGCAGGAGTGGAGATATCATTTGAAATTTAAATAAAGAAAATATCTAATTAAAAATCCAACATTCTAACACAATGTAAAAAAAATGTCATGGTTAATCATGGCACATGGCTAATGTAAATGTAAATGTAAATAAAATGATAATTGTAGGTCTAAGTGGAGATGAGGTCACAGAGTCACAGACTCATCTCTTAGGCACAAGCTGACTAATTGCTCATGATCTCCTGATATGGCTGGCCATGACACTGTGATCAACATTCTAGTTAGAAGAGATCAGTGAGTATAAATGGCTTGATTAGATACTTCAGTATCTGAATAAATATTGGTATATTTCAGACATTATAATGTAATATGAGCCTGAAGCTTATTTGCAAAGACTCAACTATCTCTCAATGACAGAAAACGCCCTGATGCCTCACACAACTGTGTTACAAATAGAGGTAATTACCTCAGTCCAAACAATTATCTTTGCCATGTATCATGGACTTAACTTTGTAGAAAAATGGTTAATACATTTAAAATCATGTATGATATTGTCAAAGACCAGCATTGAAAAAGGTCAGGGAACACTTAGGAAAGGATTTCAAGTCAGTGATTGATCACTCAGCAGTATTTTCTCCAGGGAATAAAGTTTGGATCATTAGGGCCAGCATTCTCTGTGACAAGCAAGAGACTCCCTGTACTCATTGAGTCTTCAAGGGCCAGCAAGAAGGAAAAAAGTAAAAAAGGAGAAAATCAGACACACACATATGCACTGAGTAGATGAAGCAAGCAAGGCAAGGATGACATGTTTCAACAACTTTACAACATATATATATATATCCATATATATATATATATATGTATATATATATATATATATGGATATGTGTGTGTGTGTGTGTGTGTATGTGTGTATATATCTAAAACATTCCCTTTCTTTTTCTTCTCCAAGATCTCATATTAATATTAAACACTGATATAACAATATCCCATATTCCAAGTTTGTAATCTCCTGTGGCCTTTAAAAATTTGTATATTTTAATAGTTCAATCCATTTAAAGTATCCAATGTCTCTTTCATAGTTGATATTTTTCTAAACCACTAACACTCTCTAAATTATTCAGAAATCACTCTATAATAACCATAATTTCTCTCAAACTCTGTTATCTGTAGAATTCTATGGTGACATTAAAAGTTCAAAGACTTTCATCTGTGTACTCTATAACACCTAGAGTAAGTTGAAATTTTCATACTCCAGCAAGGAAGAATCCATGGAAAGAATCACAGTCTGAACAGAGCAAATCCAAACTACAGGCATCATACATAACTAGGGGTTCAGTGTGCGAAATTCACACATGGTTTGTACTTCTCCTAATGGCTAGATTATGTTCTCTGGCACTGTCTGCTGTAGCAAGCACAGATTGTCTCCTGGGATTAGGCAGCTCCATTCTACAGTTGCTGCTCTTCTTGGTTTTCGACCCATTATATAAACATCTCCAAAATGCAACAGTCTCCTGCTGCATCTTCACTTAATTTTCACCATTACCCTGTTCTGGATTTCTTCAGAAACTCTAACTCTGTTGCAAGGTGCCAGCAATCAAATGATCCACATTGCCCCTTAAACCTTTCTTCTTCAACTACAACTGGGCTGTACTTTAATCAACTCAAGAAGAAGGAAGACCAAAAGGTGCATTCCTTCTTAAAAGGAGGAACCAAATACCCATGGAAGGAGTTGCAGAGATTAACTATGGAGCAGAGACTGAAGGAAGGACAAGCCAGCCTAAATATAGCTATCTCCTGAGAGGCTATGATAGTGCCTGACTAATACAGATGTAGAGGTTCACAGCCATCCACTGAACTGAGTACAGGGTCCTCGATGAAGGAGTTAGAGAAAGGACCTATGGAGCTGAGGGGTTTGCAGCCCCTTAGGACGAACAACAATATGAACTACCTAGTAACCTCAGAGCTCCCAGGGTCTCAACTACCAACCAAGGACTGCACATGGATGGGTCTGATTGTTCTGGTAGAATGTGTATAGTAGAGAATTGCAAAATCGATCATCAATAGGAGGAGAGGACCTCAGCCCTGTGAAGGTTCTGTGCCCAGTGTAGTGGAATGCCAGGGCCAATAAGTGGGAGAGGGTGGGGTGGCAGGCATGGGGAGGGGGAGGCAACAGGGGTTTGTTTTTGTTGTTTTTGTTTGTTTTTTTGTTTTTTGGAGGGGAAACTGGGAATGGAGAAATTTACATGTAAATAAAGAAAATATATTGTGGAGAGTGGTAGAGCTGGAGAGGCATTCGCCTTGACAAGATGGCGCCTACATCCGCTGTCGACTCCTGGTAAACAACTGTTTGCGCATGTGTGTAGAGTGAAAAGTCGCCAAGTCACGGCTGATCCTGGGGCGTCACATGGGGTGATGAGCAAACAGCCAATCATGGGCGGACACGCCACGCTGTGGTGTATATAAGCAGTGCCGATTATTGGCTCGGGGTCTTCCTCTTCATGATGCAATAAATGCTTGCTGCAGAAGGATCCTAGTGTCTGCATGTCTTCTTGCTGGCGAGACGACTGCGCGGGCTACAATATATAATGATAAAGAAAAAAAAGATTACCTGGAAAAAAAACCAAAAAAACAAAATAAAGTTTGTAGAATTTAAAAAAAAAATATTGCATGGTGGTGGTACAGGGACAGGCAGGAAGATCAATGCAATAGAACTGAACACCCAGAAATCAGCCTACAACTCATGTAGTCCTTTTATCTTTGATGAAAGAGCTAAAAATATCCAGTGGAAAAAAAGACAGCATATTTAACAAATTGTGCTAGTTCAACTCTCTGTCTCCATGTAGAAAAAATGCAAATCGACCGACTCTTATCTGATTATACAAAGCCCAAGTCCAAGTGGATCAAGGACCTCCACATAACACCAGATACACTGAAACTTTTAGAGGAGAAAGTGAGGAAGAGCCTGGAACACATGGCCACAGGGGAAAAATCTTGAACACAAAAGAATGGCTTACTCTGTAAGATCAAGAATTGACGAATGGAATCTCATAAAATAGCAAAAATTCTATAATCAAAGGACACTGTCAATAGGACAAAAAGGCAACCAATAGATTAGTAAAAGATCTTTACCAATCCTATATCTGATAGAGGGCTAATATCCAAAATATAGAAAGAACACAAGAAAGTATATGTCAAAGAACCAAATAACCCTATTAAAAATGGATTATAGAGCTAAACAAAGAATTTTCAACTGAGGAATATTGAATGGCTGAAAAGCACCTAAAGAAATGTTCAACATCCTTAGTCATCAAGGGAATGCAAATCAAAACAACCCTGAGTTTCCACCTCACACCAGTCAGAATGGTTAAAATCAAAAACTCAGGTGACAGCATATGCTGGTGAGGATGTGGGAAAAGAGGAACACACCTCCATTGCTGGTGGGATTACAAGCTTGTACAAATATTCTGGAAATCAGTATTATACTTTCTCAGAAAATTGGACATAGTACTACCTGAGAACCAAGCTTTACCACTCCTAGGCATATACCCAGAAGATGCTCCAACATATAATAAGGACACATGCTCCACTATGTTTATAGCACTATTATTTATAATAGCCAGAAGCCGGAAATAACCAAGATGTCCTTCAACAGAGGATGGATACAGAAAATGTGGTAGATTTACACAATGGAGTACTACTCAGCTTTTATTGGGGGGGGGGGCTTGTGACAGGGTTTCTCTGTGTCACCCTGGCTGTCCTGGAACTCACTCTGTAGACCAGGCTTGCCTCAAACTCAGAAATCTGCCTGCCTCTGCCACCCAAGTGCTGGGACTAAAGGTGTGCAACACCACTGCCTGGTTACTCAGCTATTAAGAATGATGAATTCATGAAATTCTTAGGCACATGAATAAAACTAGAAAATATAATCCTGAGTGAGATAACCCAATCACAAAAGAACACACACAGTATGCATTCACTGATAAGTGGATATTATACCAAAATCTCTAAACAAACAGGATACAATTCACAGACCACATGGAGCTCAATAAGATGAAAGACCAATGTATGTGTGCTTTAGTCCTTCTTAGAAGGAGAACAAAATACTCACAGGAGCAAATATGAAGATAAAATGTACACAAAAGACTGAAAAAGAAAGTCCATCCAGAGACTGTCCCACCTTGGGATTCATCCCATATACAGTTCCCAAACCCAGAGACTATTTTGGAAGCCAAGAAATGCATGCTATAAGGAGCCTGATATGGATGTCTCCTGAGAGGCCCTGCAAGAGACTTACAAAGACAGAGGTGGATGATCTCAGCCAACCATTAGATTGAATGCAGAGTCCCCAGAAGAGGAGTTAGAGAAAAAACTGAAGGAATTTCAAGAGGTTTGCATTCCCATAGAAAGAACAATAATCTCAACCAACCAGACCCCACAGAACACCCAGTGACTTTGCAAAACAAAGGAGTACATATGGCTACAGCTGCGTTGATGGGAGGGAAAGTACTTGGTCCTGTGAAGGCTTGATGCCCCAGTGTCAGGGAATGCTTGCATGGTGAGGTTGGTGTGGGTGGATGGATGGGGGAGCACTCAGAATTGGGTTGGTGCAAGCATGCCTTGATGATGTATGCAAGACATATCAAGGAATTTCATCACAATTATCAGTATGTAGGGACATGGGAAGATAATGATCAAAGTCAATTGCTTCATTTCATTAAGAAGATAGCTAAAAGTTGTTTTTGATGCAAGACACCTGGGGAAAAGATTCTCAAAAATGTTTCACTTTGCCTCATGCAAAGTTGGGTACCAACTACTACCGAAGGTAAAATTTAATTGCATGTCTGTGTGGACATAAGGTCATAGAATTCCATGCCCATATCTCAAGTACTGGCATGCTCCTTCTAGTACATGTCAGGGTACATAAGACCTTCACACTAAGATCAGTATTCTGGCAAGAGAGACAACACTTGGAGTGCATCCAGTGGAATTGAAAATGAATTTATGTTTGAACACCACATGAAGAACTGTATTAAGGTATTAAAGCAATAGGAAGATTGAGGACCACCACTTTCAAGTTTTAACAAATTCTTCCTATCATGGGAGATTCTCCTAATAATGACTTACTTAAGATAATTGAATATTTTAAGGTTTGTATATTTTATAAGTAACTCAGCACACTTTCATTTAATTCTTTGGTTTTTACCCAAAAATCATAAGAAAGGACAATTCAATAAGCTTATTTATCATTTCCATTTCTCCTACTTTCCTGACAAATCAGACTTTTTCAGAAGTTAGTACAAAAGTCTCCTTATCCTTTTGTAGTCACTTCCTTCCGCATTCATGTTGTTCTAGCAGATATATAACCTTCTGTTTTGTGTCACATTACCCTGAAAAGAGCACGTGTAATAGTCAGAACAACCTGCAATATTGTCCCAAATGTGATACTTTCAGGAATTGCAACATGTTTTTGGCAAATCTGCTGCTTCATTTACATTGCATTATTCTTGTGGCAGACACCATCCTCATAAAGAATGCCACAACCTGCCATGTAGAGGAAAATTGGTGTTGTGATATACCAACTAAAGATTTTCCGTGCTCAAGTAGCTCAATTACTTATCAGTTGTTGAGGTAATATGCAATTGCCAATATGGCAATAAGGGACACCATCCAATATAATTCAGGCATATCTAGCTACATCCATATGGCTACCTCTATGTCTTATCTCTCCATGCAGCATCTCAAAACAAGCAGATATTTTGTCTTTCTCATCCTATCAAGATGCCAATTATTTTTGCTAATAATTCCTGGAGGCATGAAAACATATATTCACTGCAGATAGAGTATTTCTAATAAGTGAGGAAAATTGTCTCAACCACATCTTGTTTAGTAGACCGATGAGCTCAGTGTGATTTCTTACAAGATCACAGAGAAAGGGTTATCATCTTATCCTGTTGCAACATCTTGGAGGATGTCCTTTCAGAACATTCTGTTTCTTGAATGGAAAATGATCTGTTTCTCTCCTGTTGCTGATATAAACCACTACAGATAAATATGTCTTCTGCAGCTATAAAAGCAAAATGAAAACAATTACCTTAAAAGACAACACTTGATCTCAACATTTTCCAAAGTAAATAAAAATTATCCACATCCTGTGTTGAGAAAATGCAATTTCTCCTCTATAATAATTGAGGCAGAACTCTAATTTTAGGAATGGATAATCTGGATTTGGAACTATAACATCTCAGGTAATCATGAAATGGGTTGGTGCAAGCATGCCTTGGTGATGTATGTAATGCATATCAAGGAATTTCATCATCCTTACCAGTCTTCATGGGTATGAGAAGATAACAGTCACAGCAAGCTGCTACATTTCATTGAGAAGATAGCGAAAAACTTGTTTTTGATGCAAGACACCTAGGGGAAAGATGCTCAGAAAAGTTTCCCCATGCTTCATGCAGAGTTGGATACCCACTATTACTGAAGGTAAAGTTTTAATTGCATGTCTGCGGGGAGTTGAGGTCACAGAATTACATGCCCATATCTCAGGTACTGGCTTCTGCACTCTACTACATGTCAAGATACATAAAACCATAGTAATAAGATCAGCATCCTGGCAAGAAAAAACAGCACTTAGAGGGCATCCAGTGGGCTCTGTGAGTCAGAGTCCACAAAGAAATAACCATCAGAAGACTCTAGATAAGCAAGACTTCAAGAAAACTCTAAGTTGGAATTGAACTATGTCACACAACACTAGCAATTGGAGAAGCAGCTGAATCATGGACTCAGGGCACAGGTAACATGTACAAGAGGTAATACACACATAAGACAGTCTCTGATAGTCTCACATTCATGAGTCCTTCCCTCACTGGAATTCTTGGGATTTATTTCACAGATAATGAAAATTGGAATACAAGGTCATGAAAACTTGTTTTAAAATGAATCCACTGTTTAGCCATGATGCTGAGAATCTTTTTCATTGATGATCTGACTCTACTGCTTCAAGAGGTGTGTTTCAGAGAGTGGATGGAACGTAAATGAACCATAAAATCCCAACCTGACAGCATTGCCAAATGTTGAGTGTTTAAGTAGAAAGACTTAAATTTTTAACATGAGGCCCTTGGTGGAGACAGGTACTGCATCTACCCTGTCAAGAATTTAGTCTGAGTTCATACTGAGGCTAGTTCCCTCCTAAAGTATGCTCAGAGAACTTTACATAAAAATAAGAGCAATTGTTTCCCAATCCAAATACTGCCATTCAGATGTAGACCATCTTGTTTTCACATATATTCTTAATTCTACCTTGGACAGAAACATATAAATATTGGATGAATTTTACAGTTGAAGATACAATGATGTGAAGTAACAAATTGAAAGTTGCTTTACATATTAAAATTTAACTGTGAACTTGAATGATTTTTTTTAAGAACAGCTATATTTTATTTGTTCTTTTTAATTTTAGGAAGCTGAAGAAGGGAATGTATTCATTTTAGTGTGAGAGTGTGTGTGTGTGCATCTGTGTGTCTATGTGTCTGTCTGTGTGTGTGTGTGTGTTAGTATGAATGCAAAAGGGTACATCACATGTGTGCCTGGAATGTTCAAAGCCCAGAAGAGGATCTTGGAACCCTAAAACTAGAGCTACAGTTGTTTTAAGCTACCATTTATACTAAGAACACAACCCAGGTTCTCTGAAAGAGCAGCCAATGCTGTTAAATCATGAGCCATCTCTCTAGCCTCAAGTTCTTCATTGGTTTTAAGGCGCAAAACATGATTCTGAAAAAAGACAGTGTGTACACAACATGCTGGAGTAGGGTGGTTTGCAAAACTTACAATCCTGTACAGAGATCACTGTTTCAGGTACCAAGTAGCACTGAAGTATATCATCAGGTCCACAATCATAAATTTGTGAACCACACCCTTCTACCTTGTGCTTGCTTTGTTTCTGAAAATTAATATATGACATGGGAGTAGGATTGGTTTCTATTAGGTAACCATTTCATTTGCTTTACGAACATAAGTATAAATAAACCATTAAGCAGCATCTTAAAATGGACCATTTTTAATGTATAAGCATCCTTCACCTGAGACTGGTTCCTAGTGGGTCATATTATTTGCTATACATTAAAATTCCCAGTGTTTACTAGGAATTGATATTTCATCCTGGAAAAAAAAACCGGTACTCATACATACAAAATTAAAGTACAAAAATTATACCACATCAGTAATTTTGAAAATGTAAAATATATAATGCATAAAATCTATGAGGCTGTTCATTTAACAGATGACCTTGGATGATTTTTCAGGTAGTTGTGGATCCCAGTACCCTAACTCTCAACTTTGTACACTTAAAAGTCCTCAATTTCATCACTAACCGACCATGGATGTATAAATACTGAACTCACACAACCTTATCTTATTTTTTCTAATCTGCTTAACTAAAGCCAGAACAGAGATTTCTCAGATGTGCATACTGACTAAGTTGTATACAATTCCTATACATTTAGAGTTGGTACATTATATACTCTCAGAGTATAATGAAGTATTTTGAATTCTTATAGTTAAATCAAGGAAGCATTCTCCATAAGCCTTATTATGAATATAGAATGTGGATAAAACATAGTATGTACAGCCTATATCTCACCATCTCATGTCAGAATTTTAAAAACACAAGATTTGAGAGCATGGAAACCAGTGACATTGTAATAAGTGTGATCTTCTTATCACAGACTATATTTGGAATCCTGGGCAACTCCTTCTTAGTCTACCATTTTCTCATGCTTTACTTTGTGGGGAGCAGATTAAAGTTCACAGACTGGATTCTGCAGCACTTGATTGCAGCCAACTTCTTAACTCTCCTGTGTAAAGGAGTTCCCCACACTGTGTCAGCTTTTGGGATGAAAGACTTCTTCAGTGACAGTGAGTACAAACTGATCTTCTATCTTCACAGAATTGGGAGGGGTGTGTCCATCAGCAGCACCTGCTTTCTGAGTGTCTTCCAGGCCATCACCATCAGTCCAAAGGCTTCCAGGTGGACACAGCTTAAAGTCAAGTCTCCCAGTTACATTGCTTCTTGTGTGTACATGAGCTGGGTCCTGTCATTCATAGTAAACATACCTTTTGCCATGTACATGACAGCAAGATGGTACAATAAGAACATAACATGTCTAAGGGTATATGAATTCTGTGCTTCTGATCAACACGACATCTCTCCTGCTATTTTCAGTGCAGTATTTATCTCTATTCCTGATGTGTTGCTCATGCTGCTGATGTTTTGGTCCAGTAGCTACATGGTTTGCATTCTCTACAGACATAAGCAGAGAATGAAGCACATTCATAGGAGCAACTTTTCCTTCAGGTTTTCTCCTGAGATCAGAGCCACAAAGACAATTCTTCTTTTGCTGAGCACCTTTGTCTTCTTTTACACAATTTCTTGCCTCTTACAAATTAATCTGGCTCTTACACTTAATCCAAACTCTTTATGGGTGAACATGGCTTCAGTAGTCTCTGCATGTTTCCCAACTGTGAGTCCCTTTCTGATGATCAGCCATTAACACTGTGAGTCTTCACTCTGTTCTTCCTGTGCAGGGAACAGAATATCCTAACCATATCACTAATATCCAGTTTGTATGGTTTTTAATAATGTGTGTATTTATTCAATTATGTATAGAAACTCAATCATGTCACAAAAACAGGAGTTGGGCATTCATGAACTATATTGTAAAATACAAATAGTGAATATGTTATAAAGTACATATTTGCATATCTTATATTTTGTCACATAAACAATATTAACCAATTTGTATATATACTGTCATACTTTGTAAAAATTTGATTTGGTTTAAAATATATTTTGTTGTTATTTATGTTCTCTTTTTCTACAGCAACAAACTGAAATTTATTGGACAATTACTTTTAGATACTTCTCTTGCCAAAAAAAATTTCAAATGAAAATAGTCAAATAGTTTACTTACTCATATGCTCTGAACAGAAAACTTTAAGAAACATAATAGTATTTGCCTAATAAAGGATAGTCTGCATGTGAGTATAGTAATAAAGGCACTAGAGAAGGTTTTAGCAAGCAGTGGGCATTTAGTCTGACTTCTCTCAATTCTTGTTTTTTTTTTTATTATTTTGAATATCATTTAATTCAAGAATAGCTGTACACATGTGAGAAGCTTTTTGTATATTTGTTGTTTGTTTTCCATTTTTAATGTTTTTGTTGGTTATTTTATATTTTTACATTTTATTTCATTCCACTTCCTAGTTTCCCCTCCACAAACCCAATATCCCATCCCTCCTCCACACAATACCACCCCCCCGATTTATTCTTCTTATTTTACAGCCAACACCATTTCAGATTTATTAAAGTAGAATTGAAATTAAAACTTCATTTTTAAATTATAACTTGTGATAGTCTCTTACATTTATATTATATATCCTAGTATATATATATACTTATAAATTCAAGAAAAATGTAATTACCTTAATGAAATTATGTTACATTTTAGGCTGGGTAGTTTATGTCAAAAATACAGCTCTAGTAATTTGGAAGAAGAGAAACTCAATTAAGAAAATAACACCAAACATCTTTTTTTATACCAAACAACTTTTATAATACTTATTTTTATTGTTATAATATTTTATAAATTTTAAGGAATATGACAAAAAACATATTGTAGGTATTGAAGGGGGGTCTCTGGGAGGAGTTGAAGTACAAAAGGGAAACAAGAATTGATTTAATTCTATTTACTTAAAATATGTTTTTAAATGTCACCAAATTCAGATAAATTGAAATCATGTAAATTTTCTTATCATAATGCAATAAAAGTTTAAATGAAAAAATACCACCTACATATTGTCCTATGATCAGTCTGTCAGGAGTTATCTTGATTAGTGTGCAATGTGAAATGGCCTTGCTCTCAGTGAATGATGTAATTCCTTGGCAGTTTGTCTTCACAGGTATAAGAAAGCAGACTATGCAAGCCATGGGATGAAAGCCCTTAATAACCTTTCCTCCATGTCTTCTTCAATCTTTGACTTTAGGCTCCTGCCTTAGTCTCTGCCTTTCCTCCTATCAGTGATAGGCTGTTGTTCAGAAGTGTAAGATGAACATAAATCCTTTCCTCCACAAACAGTTGTTTTGTCATGGTTTTTTATCAGAGCAACAGAAACTTTGAACACACATAATTATAAAAAATTTTTTTTGACATATACGCTTTTAAGATCTGTCTTAATATCTTCCACATGCAAAAAAACAGTAAGTATAGACACCACTGTTACTTTAGAGCCTCAGAGCTTGCACATCTTTGTGACTATATGTGTTAGAGAACCTAAAGTTCATCATTTTAGCTAGAATGAATGTAGTCAGACTCAGAGATCCTACTGTATACGCCTCTGTAATGACAAGTGCATGAGGCTTCACTTAGGGTTAGAAAAGTTTGGAGGTGAAACTATCTTCTACATAGATTCCACAGTAAGCATTTTAGAACTTGAGCCATCTCTCCAGACAGAAAATGGATTCATATTATAATTGAAGACTTGTACATTTAATAAGCATTTCCTTCTTAATGTTTCTCATTCCTCTGCTTCTGAGTTTTCCACTCTTCTACTGTGGTTCTATAATTAAACTGTCCAAGATTCTGCATGTTAGTATAAATGTCCCATTACATCTGGATCATCTTGCTTTTCATATTAGCTAGTGTATGCTGCCTGGTTTGTGGTCCAGTGTTTGAGAACTCTCAGGGATCCAGATTATTTGAGATTGCTGGTCCTCCTACAGGGTTGCCCTTCTCCTCAGCTTCCTTATTTTTTTCTCAAATTTAACAACAAGGGTCAGCTGCTTCTGTCCAGTGGTTGGGTGCAAAGATCTGTTGGGTGTCAGTTATCCTGCAGCACTCAGAAATTTTCAGGTTCATAATTCCATCAAATGCCACAAAGTGGCATGATAGGCCATTTCTGTGTGTTTTCTTCCATTGTTAGAGAGCTGACCTATAAAAGCTATCTTTCTTCTGGTCCATACCTCTGCCTGAAGTCTCATATCTGCACCCCTCTCTCCAGCCAAAAGCTGTACCTGCCTCCCAGGAGGTCTGCTCCCTACTGGGACATGCAGGTGAGACATTCATGCCCAGATCCCCTACACCAGCCAGCCCAGGAGCTCTGAGGTATGCTTAGTTCTTTTGAAGCTACATCGATTTCCTTTCCAGTAGACACCTCTAACTGAAATCTCAGATCAATATCCCAATATCCTCAGCCCAAAGCTCTGTCAACTTATTGGGAAGCCTACTGCCACCTGGGTCAACCAGTCCCAGAGGCCTATTTTTCTTTCTTTTTTTTTTTCTTTATTTAAAGTTTTATTGCAATATGATGAGAAAAGTTACATAATTTCAATTGATCTGAATTTGTTAACATTTAAAACATTTTAAGTAAATAGAATTAAATCACATTCTTGTTTCCCTTTTGTACCACACTCCTCCCGAGACGCCCCTTCAATACCTACAATATCTTTTTTGTCATATTCCTTAAAATTTATAAAATATTATAACACTAATAATGAGTATTGTAAATGTTGTTTGATATAGAAGAACAATAAATATAACAGTCTTACGTAGATGCTTGTCTACGGCAATACTGAAAATACAAATGTTTTTCTTAATATAAATTTAGAATAACTCCAAACATATTAACTGTATATTTCAAAATAAGACATCACTACTAATATTTTCTTAAATGAATATAAATATATAAAGTGTTTTTGTTTGTTTGTTTGTTTTGTTTTAGTAGAGCTTAAAACCTTGGCTCTTACTGTGGTAACTTGATATAAGAGTTACAAACTTCAGACAAAGCATTCAGTCTCACTCTTTGTTGTTCTCTTACAAGCCCTGTCCCAGTTTAATTGTCTACATTTCTTTTGGGTATATAAATACTTTTAAAATAAGTAAGCTGTTCTGAAAAGCATAGTATAATGTAAAAGCATGAAATAAACAATACTACTAATAGAGAGGCTGAGGTAGGAGAAGCAAGATCTCAAGAAAATTATGTTATACACAGCAAGACACTGTCATGAACAAACAAGCTGAAAGTGTATATGGATTGTATAATTTTGGAACTATTTCTCTAATTACCAAATTAGATAGACCATTGGATGACAATCAACAAATTTCTAATTCCTCATGTTTTTGGATTTCAATCGCTTAGGATATTTTGGCAACATTAATTTTCATATTAAGATATTAAGAAAAAGTATTTGTTACTTCCTGCTGTCTCTGTTGTAAGAGGTAGAATTAGATTTGTGAAGATTTGTTGAAAGATTACTTTCTTGCTTCTTCTAGAGTGTAGTTTTGCTCTTTTTGTTGATTTTTCCATTTACTATCCTTTGTAGGGCTGGATTTGTGGAAAGATATTGTGTAAATTTTGTTTTGTCAGGGAATAACTTGTTTGCTTCATCTATGGTAATTGAGAGTTTTGCTGGGAATAGTGACCTGGGCTGGCATTTTTGTTCATGTATGGTCTATATGACATCTGCCCAGGCCCTTCTAGCTTTCATACTCTCTGGTGAAAAGTCTTGTGTAATTCTGATATGCCTGCCTTTATATGTTACTTGACTTTTTCCCTTACTGCTTTTAATATTCTTTCTTTGTTTAGTGCATTT
>NW_022196911.1:21503571-21506895 GCF_008632895.1 Mastomys coucha
AAACTATACCCAGCAAGATTCTCAATAACTTTAGAAGGAGAAATGTAGATATTACATTACAAATCCAAATTTAAATAATGTCTTTCTACTAATTCACCCTGACAGAATATAATAGAAGAAAAACACAAGAAGGGAAGTACACACAAGAAAAAATTAATCATCATTATCATCATAATAATAATAAGATCAATTTTTTTAACTAATCCAAACACTGAAAGTCAGAGGTGGAATATCTGGTTTTCACATATGTTCTTAATTTTAGTTTGGGCAGCAATATATAAATGATGGATGAATTTGAAGTTCAGAAAATGATGATGTGAAGGAACAAATTGAAAGTTGATTTACATGTTATAATACAGCAGTGAACCTGATAATTTTTATAAGGAATGTTATATTTCATTAGTTGTTTTTAATTTTAGGAAACTGGAGGTAGAAATTATTCATTTTATTTTTAGTGTGTGTGTGTGTGTGTGTTTGTGAAACATGAATGCACACATGTGTATTACATGTGTGCCTAGAATATTCAAAGGTCAAAAGATGGTCTTAAAATCTTAGAATTATATATACAGTTCATTGTAAGCTACCATCTGTACTGAGAACTAAAGTCAGGTCCTTTGAAAGAGAAGCCAGTGTACTTAAATACTGACCCATCTCTCTAGCCACAAGTTCTTCATTGGTTAAAAGCACAAAACATGATGCTAACAAAAGGCAGTGTGTACACATCATCCTGAAGTTGGTTGGTTTGCAAACCTTACAGTCCTGTTCCAAGATCACTGATTCAGTAAAGATAGCACTGAAGTATTTCATGAGGTACATAATAATAATGTTGTGATCCATGGTCTGTTAACTTGTGCTTCCTTTCTTTTGGAAAATTAAGAAATGGCATGAGAGTATGACTGGTTTCTACTAGGCTATCATTTTATTTGCTTTACTATCATAAGTATAAATAAACCTTTGGGTAGAATCTAAGAATTGGACCATTGTCCAAGATACACATACCTCTACAGAGACTGGTTTCTTCAGGGTCATATATTCTGTTTTATATTAAAATTCTTAGTGTTGACTAGAAACTGGTATTTCATCCTGCAAAAAACAGGTACACACACACAGAAAATTCAACTACAAAAATCATACCACATCAATAATTTTAAAAACGTAAAATGACAAATGCATATAAAATATACAAGGCTATTCATTTTATAGATGGCCTTGAATGATTTTTAAGGTAGTTGTGGATGCAAGTGGCCTGTCAACTTTGTGTACTTAAAAGTCCTCACTTTCATTACTAACAGTGCATGGATGTATAAACACTTGACTCACATGAATATATTTTTCCTTAGCTTCTTAACCAAAGCCAGAGCAGAGACTTCTGTTCAGATGTGAATACTGAATAAGTTGTGTACACTTCTTTCAAAATTAGGGATGATATTTTGTATACTCTCTCTTAGATTATAATGAAGTTTTATGAAGCCCTATAGACAAATCAAGTAAACATTCTGCATAAGCCTAATTATGAATATAGAATATATGATATTAAATATAGCACACACCCTATGACTCATATACCCATGTCATAATTCTAAAACCAGAAGAGCTGAAAGCATGGAAGCCAGTGACACTGTTAAAAAGTGTGAGCTTATCACAGATTATCATTGGAATCCTGGGCAACTCCTTCTTAGTCAACCAATATCTGATGCTTTACTTCATGGGGTGCAAGTTAAAATTCGTAGACTGGATTCTGTAGCACTTGATTGCAGCAAACTTCTTAATTCTCCTATGTAAAGGAGTTCCCTAAACTGTGTCAGCTTTTGGATTGAAAGACTTCCTCAGTAATATTGGGTGAAAACTAATCTTCTAACTTCACAGAGTAGGAAAGGGTGTGTCCATCAGCAGCACCTGCTTTCTGAGTATCTTCTAGGCCATCACCATCAGTCCAAAAGCTTCCAGGTAGACACACCTCAAAGTCAAGTCTCCTAGTTACATTGCTTCTAGTGTGTACCTGAGCTGGGTCCTGTCATTCATAGTAAACATAGCTTTTCCCACGTACATGACAGCAAGATGGAACAATAAGAACATTACATGACTAAGGATGATCCAATACTGTTCTACTGTTTATCATGACAAGGCCCCTTACATTGCCAATGCAATATTTCTCCATATTCCTGATATGGTGTTCATGTTGATGATACTCTGGTCCAGGAGCTACATGGTTTCATTCTCTACAGACATAAGCAGAGAGTGAAGCATATTCATAGAAACAATTTTCCTTCAGGTCCTCCCCTAAGTTCAGAGCCACAGAGACCATTCTGCTTTTGGTGATCACCTTTGTCTTCTTTTACACAATTTCTTGCCTCTTACAAATAAATATATCTCTTATTGATAATTTCAGCTCTATATGGGCAAATAAAGCTTTACTAGTCTCTGCATGTTTTCAAACTATGGGTCCCATTCTGGTGAGCAGTCATTAAATCTGTGAGACTTTACTTCCTTTTTCCTGTACAGGGAACAGTATATCCTATCCAAATCAGAAACAGTAAGATGATGTGGTCTTGAATAATGTATTTATTTCATTCAAGTACATATACATACTCAACCATATCACAAAAGCAGGAATGGATATTTGTGAACAAAACTATAAACATACAAATTGTGAATATATTATAAAGACTATATTTGCTATCCTATAATTTGTCACATAAACAATATTAATCAATTTGTATAGATGCCATATTTGCAAAACAATGTTTTGGTTTGCAATATATTTTGTTGATATTTATCTTCCCTTTTTCTATACCAACAGGCTAAAATTTATTGGACAATTTTTTCTTAGATACTTCTCTTACCAAAAAAAAAAAATCTTGCCAAAACCAATCTACACATTCAATACAATCCCCATCAAAATTACAACTCAATTCTTCATAGAATTAGGAAGAACAATTTGCAATTATTTGGAATAACAAAAAACCTAGGGTAGCGAAAACTCTTCTCAACAATAAAAGAACATCTGGGAGGAGCACCAGCCCTGACCTCAAGCTGTATTACAGAGAAATAGTAATAAATATTGAATGGTGGGGGTACAGGGACAGGAAGGAAGATCAATGGAATAGAACTGAACACCCGGAAATCAGCCTACAACTCATAAAGTCACTTGATCTTTGATGAAAGAGTTAAAAATATCCAGTGGAAAAAAAAGACAGCATACTTAACAAATTCTGCTAGTTCAACTGTCAGTCACCATGTAGAAAAAATGCAAATTGACCGACTCTTATCTGATTATACAAAGCCCAAGTCCAAGTGGATCAAGGACCTCCACATAACACCAGA
>NW_022196911.1:21506928-21516230 GCF_008632895.1 Mastomys coucha
AGATACACTGAAACTTTTAGAGGAGAAAGTGAGGAAGAGCCTGGAACACATGGCCACAGGGGAAAAATTCTTTAACACAAAAGAATGGCTTACTCTTTAAGATCAAGAATTGACAAATGGGATCTCATAAAATAGCAAAGATTCTATTAGTCAAAGGATACTGTTAATACAACAAAAAGGCAACCAATAGATTAGGAAAAGATCTTTACCAAGCCTATATCTGATAGAGGGCTAATATCCAATATATAGAAAGAACTCAAGAAAGTAGACTTCAAAGAACCAAATAACCCTATAAAAATGGATTATAGAGTTAAACAAAGAATTTTCAACTGAGGAATATTGAATGACTGAAAAGCACCTAAAGAAATGTTCAACATCCTTAGTCATCAAGGGAATGCAAATCAAAACAACCCTGAGTTTCTACATCACACCAGTCAGAATGGTTAAAATCGAAAACTCAGGTGACAGCATATGCTGGTGAGGATGTGGGGAAAGAGGAACACACCTCTATTGCTGGTGGGATTACAAGCTTGTACAAACATTCCTGAAATAGTGTGGTACTTCCTTAGAAAATTGGACATAGTACTACCTGAGAACCAAGCTATATCACTCTTGGGCATATACCCAGGAAATGCTCCAACATATAATAAGGACACACGCTCCACTATATTCATAGCACTCTTATTTATAATAGCCAGAAGCCGGAAATAACCCAGATGTCCTTCAACAGAGGAATGGATATAGAAAATGTGGTAGATTTACACAAAGGTGTACTACTCAGCTTTTTTTGGGGGGGATTATTCATCAAGAATGATGAATTCATGAAATTCTTAGGCACATGAATAGAACTAGAAAATATAATCCTGAGTGAGATAACCCAATCACAAAGGAACACACACAGTATGCATTTACTGATAAGTGGATATTATCCCAAAATCTCTAAACAAACAGCATACAATTCACAGATCACATGGAGCTCAATAAGATGAAAGACCAATGTATGTGTGCTTTAGTCCTTCTTAGAAAGAGAACAAAATACTCACAGAAGCAAGTATGAATATAAAGTGTAGAGAAGAGACTGAAGAAGGAAAGTCCATCCAGAGACTGTCCCACCTTGGGATTCATCCCATATACAGTTCCCAAATCCAGACACTATTGTGGAAGCTAAGAAATGCATGCTATAAGGAGCCTGATAAGGCTGTCTCCTGAAAGGCCCTGCCAGAGACTTACAAATACAGAGGTGGATGTTCTCAGCCAGCCATTAGATTGAGTGCAGAGTCCCCAAAAGAGGAGTTAGAGAAAAAACTGAAGGAATTGCAAGAGGTTGGCACTACCATAGAAAGAACAATAATCTAACAACCAACCAGACCCCACAGAACACCCAGTGACTTTGCAAAACAAAGGAGTACATATGGCTACAGCTGCATTGATGGGAGGGAAAGTACTTGGTCCTGTGAAGGCTTGATGCCCCAGTGACAGGGGATGCTTGCATGGTGAGTTTGGTGTGGGTGGTGGGATGGGGGAGCACTCTCAAAGAGGCAAAGGGGAGGAGTATGGGATGGTGGTTGGCGAAGGGGAAACACTGAAAGGGGACAACATTTAAAATGCAAATAAATAAAATAAGAAATAACAATAAATTAATTAATTACTCAGTTAATTAATGAATGAAAAATAGCAGGAGCCACATCTAGTTTAGTAGACCAATGGCATCAGTGTGATTTCTTACAAGAACCCAGAATCTTATGGATGGAGAATCTTATCTTGCTCCATCACCTTGGAGGATGTACTTTCAGAAAATCCTGTTTCTAGTATGGAAAATATTGTTTCCCTCATGTTACTGATATCAAGCAGTACTGATAAATGATGCTTTCTTCAGTTATAAAACCTGAATAAAAATAATTAAGTTCAAAGACAGCACTTGATCTCAATATTCTCCAAGGTGAAAGTAAATTATTCACATCGTGTCCTGAAAAAATTAAAAGACACAAATAAGATATTTCTACCACTGTCTTTGTCCTCTATAATTAATGAAGCAGAACTCTCATTTCAGGAATGGATAAATTGAATCTGGTCTTATGAATTTACACATCAGGTAATCAGAATTGGGTTGGTGCAAGCATGCCTTGATGATGTATGCAAGACATACCAAGGAATTTCATCACAATTATCACTAAGTTGGAATATGGAAGATAATGATCATAGCCAATTGCCCCATTCCATTAAGAAGATAGCTAAAAATTGTTTTTGATGCAAGATACCTTGGGAAAAGATTCTCAAAAAAGTTTCACTTTGCCTCGTGCAAAGTTGGGTACCAACTACTACCGAAGGTAAAATTTAATTGCATGTCTGAGTGGACATAAGGTCATAGAATTCCATGCCCATATTTCAAGTAATGGTATGCTCCTTCTAGTACATGTCAGGGTACATAAGACCTTCATACTAAGATCAGTATTCTGGCAAGAGAGACAACACTTGGAGTGCATCCAGTGGAAGTGAAAATGAATTTATGTTTGAACACCACATGAAGAACTGTATTAAGGTATTGAAGCAATAGGAAGATTGAGGACCACCACTTTCAAGTTTTAACAAATTCTTCCTATCATGGGAGATTCTCCTAATAATGACTTACTTAAGATACTTGAATATTTTAAGGTTTGTATATTTTATAAGTAACTCAGCACACTTTCATTTAATTTTTTGGTTTTTTACCCCAAAATCATAAGAAAGGACAATTCAATAAGCTTATTTAACATTCCATTTCTCCTACTTTGCTGACAAATCAGATACTTTTTCAGAAGTTAGTACAAAAGTCTCCTTATTCTTTTGTAGTTACTTCCTTCAGCATTCATGTTGTTCTGGAAGACATATGAGCTTCTGTTTTGTGTCACATTACCCTGAAAGAAGTACGTGTAATAGTCAGAACAACCTACAATATTGTCCCAAATGTGCTACTTTCAGGAATTGCAACATGTTTTTGGTAAATCTGCTACTTTATTTATATTGCTTTATTCCTGTGGTAGACACCATTCCTCATAAAGGATGCCACAACCTGCCATGTAGAGGAAAATTGGTGTTGTGATATACCAACTAAAGATTTTCCGTGCTCAAGTAGTTCAATTACTTATCAGTTGTTTGAGGTAATATGCAATTGCCAATATGGCAATAAGGGACACCATCCAATATAATTCAGACATATCTAGCTACATCCATATGGCTACCTCTATGTCTTATCTCACCATGCAGCATCTCAAAACAAGCAGATATTTTGTTTTTCTCATCCTATCAAGATGCCAATTATTTTTGCTAATAATTCCTGGAGGCATGAAAACATATATTCACTGCAGATAGAGTATTTATAATAAGTGAGGAAATTGTCTCAACCACATCTTCTTTAGTAGACCGATGAGTTCAGTGTGATTTCTTACGAGATCACAGAGAAAGGGTTATCATCTTATCCTGTTCCAACATCTTGGAGGATGTCCTTTCAGAACATTCTGTTTCTTGAATGGAAAATGATCTGTTTCTCTCTTGTTGCTGATATAAACCACTACGGATAAATGTGTCTTCTGCAGCTATAAAAGCAAAATGAAAACAATTACCTTAAAAGACAACACTTGATCTCAACATTTTCCAAAGTAAATAAAAATTATCCACATCCTGTGTTGAGAAAATGCAATTTCTCCTCTATAATAATTGAGGCAGAACTCTAATTTTAGGAATGGATAATCTGGATTTGGAACTATAACATCTCAGGTAATCATGAAATGGTTGGTGCAAGCATGCCTTGGTGATGTATGCAATGCATATCAAGGAATTTCATCATCCTTACCAGTCTTCATGGGTATGAGAAGATAACAGTCACAGCAAGCTGCTACATTTCATTGAGAAGATAGCAAAAAACTTGTTTTTGATGCAAGACACCGGGGGAAAAGTTGCTCAGAAAAGTTTCCCCATGCTTCATGCAGAGTTGGATACCCACTATTACTGAAGGTAAAGTTTTAATTGCATGTCTGCGGGGAGGTGAGGTCACAGAATTACATGCCCATATCTCAGGTACTGGCTTCTGCACTCTATTACATGGCAAGATACATAAAACCATGGTAATAAGATCAGCATCCTGGCAAGAAAAAACAGCACTTAGAGGGCATCCAGTGGGCTCTGTGAGTCAGAGTCCACAAAGAAATAACCATCAGAAGACTCTAGGTAAGCAAGATTTCAAGAAAACTCTAACTTGGAGTTGAACTATGTCACACAACACTAGCAATTGGAGAAGCAGCTGAATCATGGACTCAGGACACAGGTAACATGTACAAGAGGTAATACACACATAAGACAGTCTCTGATATTCTCACATTCATGAGTCCTTCCCTCACTGGAATTCTTGGGGTTTATTTCACAGATAATTACACTTAGAACACAAGGTCGTGAAAGCTTGTTTTAAAATGAATCCACTGCTTAGCCATGATGCTGAGAATCTTTCTCATTGATGATCTGACTCTACTGCTTCAAGAGGTGTTCTTCAGAGAGAGGATGGTAGGTAAATGAACCATGAAATCCCAACCTGACAGCATTGCCAAATGTTGAGTGTTTAAATAGAAAGACTTAATTTTTTAACATGAGGCCCTTGGTGGAGACAGGTACTGCATCTACCCTGTCAAGAATTTAGTCTGAGTTCATACTGAGGCTCGTTCCCTCCTAAAGTATGCTCAGAGAACTTTACATAAAAATAAGAGCAATTGTTTCCCAATCCAAATACTGCCATTCAGATGTAGACCATCTTGTTTTCACAAGTATTCTTAATTCTACCTTGGACAGAAACATATAAATATTGGATGAATTTTACAATTGAGGATACAATGATGTGAAGGAACAAATTGAAAGTTGCTTTACATATTAAAATTTAACTGTGGGCCTGAATGATTTGTTTTTTTAAGAACAGCTATATTTTATTTGTTCTTTTTAATTTTAGGAAGCTGAAGGAGGGAATGTATTCATTTTAGTGTGAGTGTGTGTGTGTATGTGTGCATCTGTGTGTCTATGTGTCTGTCTGTGTGTGTGTGTTAGCATGAATGCAAGGGTGCATCACATGTGTGCCTGGAATGTTCAAAGCCCAGAAGAGGATCTTGGAACCCTAAAACTAGAGCTACTGTTGTTTTAAGCTACCATTTATACTAAGAAAAAAACCCAGGTTCTCTGAAAGAGCAGCCTGTGCTGTTAAATAATGAGCCATCTCTCTAGCCTCATTGGTTTCAAGGCGCAAAACATGATTCTGAAAAAAAGGCAGTGTGTAACAACATGCTGGAGTAGGGTGGTTTGCAAAACTTACAATCCTGTACAGAGATCACTGTTTCAGGGACCAAGTAGCACTGAAGTATATCATCAGGTCCACATTCATAAATTTGTGAACCACACCCTTATACCTTGTGCTTGCTTTGTTTCTGAAAATTAATAAATGACATGGGAGTAGGATTGGTTTCTATTAGGTAACCATTTCATTTGCTTTACGAACATAAGTATAAATAAACCATTAAGCAGCATCTTAAAATGGACCATTTTTAATGTATAAGCATCCTTCTCCTGAGACTGGTTCCTAGTGGGTCATATTATATGCTTTACATTAAAATTCCCAGTGTTCCCTAGGAATTGATATTTCATCCTGAAAAAAAAAACCGGTACTCATACATACAAAATTAAAATACAAAAATTATACCACATCAGTAATTTTGAAAATGTAAAATATATAATGCATATAAAATCTATGAGGCTGTTCATTTAACAGATGACCTTGGATGATTTTTCAGGTAGTTGTGGATCCTAGTGCCCTAACTGTCAACTTTGTACACTTAAAAGTCCTCAATTTCATCACTAACCGACCATGGATGTATAAATACTTAATTCACACAACCTTATCTAATTTTCTCTTATCTGCTTAACTAAAGCCAGAACAGAGATTTCTCAGATGTGCATATTGACTAAGTTGTATACAATTCCTATACAACTAGAGTTGGTATGTTATATACTCTCAGACCGTAATGAAGTATTTTGAATTCTTATAGTTAAATCAAGGAAGCCTTCTGCATAAGCCTTATTATAAATATAGAATGTGGGATATAACATAGAGTGTACAGCCGATATCTCATCATTTCATGTCAGAATTCTAAAAACACAAGATTTGAGAGCATGGAAACCAGTGACATTGTAATAAGTGTGATCTTCTTATCACAGACTATATTTGGAATCCTGGGCAACTCCTTCTTAGTCTACCATTATCTCATGCTTTACTTTGTGGGGAGCAGATTAAAGTTCACAGACTGGATTCTGCAGCACTTGATTGCAGCCAACTTCTTAACTCTCCTATGTAAAGGAGTTCCCCACACTGTGTCAGCTTTTGGGATAAAAGACTTCCTTAGTGACATTGAGTGCAAACTGATCTTCTATCTTCACAGAATTGGGAGGGGTGTGTCCATCAGCAGCACCTGCTTTCTGAGTGTCTTCCAGGCCATCACTATCAGTCCAAAGGCTTCCAGGTGGACACAGCTTAAAGTCAAGTCTCCCAGTTACATTACTTCTTGTGTGTACATGAGTTGGGTCCTGTCGTTCATAGTAAACATATTTTTTCCCATGTACATAACAGCAAGATGGTACGATAAGAACATGACACATCTAAAGGTGTTTCAATTCTGTGCTGCTGTTCAACATGACAAGACCTTTAATATTATCAGTGCAGTATATATCTCTATTCCTGATGTGTTGCTCATGCTGCTGATGCTTTGGTCTAGTGGCTATATGGTTTGCATTCTCTACAGACATAAACAGAGAATGAAGCACATTCATAGGAGCAACTTTTCCTTCAGGTTTTCTCCTGAGTTCAGAGCCACAAAGACAATTCTGCTTTTGGTGAGCACCTTTGTCTTCTTTTACACAATTTCTTGCCTCTTACAAATTAATCTGGCTCTTACACTTACTACAAACTCTTTATGGGTGAACCTGGCTTCAGTAGCCAGTGCATGTTTCCCAACTGTGAGTCCCTTTCTGGTGATCTGCCGTTAACTCTGTGAGTCTTCACTCTGTTCTTCCTGTGCAGAAAACAGAATATCCTAACCATATCACTAATATCCAGATTGAATGGTTTTGTATAATGTGTGTATTTCATTCTATTATGTGTACATACTCAATCATGTCACAAAAACAGGAGGTGGGCATTCATGAACTATACTGTAAAATACAAATAATGAATATACTATAAAGTACATATTTGCATATCTTATGTTTTGTCACATTAACAATATTAATCAATTTGTATATATACTGTCATACTTTGTAAAAATTTGATTTGGTTTGCAATATATTTTGTTATTTTTCTTCTCTTTTTCTACAACAG
This sequence comes from Mastomys coucha, assembly GCF_008632895.1. NCBI lineage: Eukaryota > Metazoa > Chordata > Mammalia > Rodentia > Muridae > Mastomys > Mastomys coucha. The sequence goes on from NW_022196911.1 coordinate 21,514,310, forward strand.
CAGACTGAAATTGATTGGACAATTACTTTTATCTACTTCTCTTGCCAAAAAAATTTCAAATGAAAATAGTCAAATAGTTTAATTACTCATATGCTCTGAACAGAAAACTTTAAGAAGCATAATAGTATTTGCCTAATAAAGGATAGTCTGCATGTGAGTATAGTAATAAAGGCACTAGAGAAGGTTTTAGCAAGCAGTGGGCATTTAGTCTGACTTCTCTCAATTCTTGTTTTTTTTATTATTTTGAATATCATTTAATTCAAGAATAGCTGTACACGTGTGAGAAGCTTTTTGTATATTTGTTGTTTGTTTTCCATTTTTAATGTTTTTGATGGTTATTTTATATTTTTACATTTTATTTCATTCCATTTCCCAGTTTCCCCTCCACAAACCCAATATCCCATCCCTCCTCCACACAATACCACCCCCCCAATTTATTCTTCTTATTTAAAGCCAACACCATTCCAGATTTATTAAAGTAGAATTGAAATTAAAACTTCATTTTTAAATTATAACATGTGATAGTCTCTTACATTTATATTATATATCCTAGTATATATATGCTTATATATTCAACAAAAATGTAATTATGAATTTATGAAATTATGTGACATTTTGTGCCGGGTAGATTTCCATTAAAAATACAGCTCTAGTAATTTGGAAGAAGATAACATCAATTAAGGAAATACCACCTACATATTGTCCTATGATCAGTCTGTCAGGAATTATCTTGATTAATGTGCAACGTGAAGTAGCCTTGCTCTCAGTGAATCATGTAATTCCTTGGCAGTTGGTCTTCACAGGTATAAAAAGCAGACTGTGCAAGCCATGGGATGAAAGCCCTTAATCATCTTTCCTCCATGATGTCTTCTTCAATCTCTGACTTTAGGCTCCTGCCTTAGTCCCTGCCTTTCCTCCTATCAGTGACAAGCTGTTGCTTGGAAGTGTATGATAAACATAAATCCTTTCCTCCACAAATAGTTTTTTTGTCATGGTGTTTTATCAGAGCAACAGAAACTTTGAACACATAGCTATACAAACAATTTTTTGAGATACAAGCTTTTAAGATCTGTCTTAACATCTTCCACATGCAAAAAAACAGTAAGTATAGACACCACTGTTACTTTAGAGCCACAGAGCTTGCTCATCTTTGTGACTGTGTGTGTTATGAACCTAAAGTTCATCATTTTAGCTGGAATGAATCTAGTCAGGGTCAGAGATCCTACTGTATATGCCTCTGTAATGACAAGCGCATGAGGCTTCACTTAGGGTTAGAAAAGTTTGGAGGTGAAACTATCTTCTACATAGATTCCACAGTAAGCATTTTAGAACTTGAGCCATCTCTCCAGACAGAAAATGGATCCATATTATAATTGAGGACTTGTATATTTGACAAGCATTTCCTTCTTAATGTCTCTCATTCCTCTGCTTCTGAGTTTTCCACTCTTCTAGTGTGGTTCTATAAATTAAACTGTCCAAGATTCTCCATGTTAGTATAAATGTCCCATTACATCTGGATCATATTGCTTCATACACTACCAATCAGATCCATATGGGGTTTTTGATTACAGTAGAAAATTTATTCAAAATTATACATAATATTAAATTGTAAGTGGGTAAAAGGTCGCACTTAAAGTACTACAGATTCATTGGCCTGTCTAATTAAAACCCTAAAAATTGTTCTATATCATAAACCATTGCAATTCCTTTCTTCAGAGAGAGAAAATGAGAAAGACTTGGACTGTGTTTATCTGAGGCCTCTGACCAATTATTGTTGGTCCATTGGAAGGAGGTTTTAAGACATTATTAGAAATTACTTACGATAAAGGGAAGACTACTAAACATCTTATGCTTGCTCCCAAGTCTTATATAACACACAAAACTGATCATCTACTTGGTCCTCTGGACCACTTTGGCAGAG
>NW_022196911.1:21517973-21518970 GCF_008632895.1 Mastomys coucha
AGCACTCAGAAATTTTCAGGTTCATAATTCCATCAAATGCCACAAGGTGGCATTATAGGCCATTTCTGTGTGTGTTCATTCATTGTTAGAAATCTGACCTATAAAAGCTATCTTTCTTCTGGTCCATACCTCTGCCTGAAGTCTCAGATCTGCACCCCTCTCTCCAGCCAAAAGCTATACCTGCCTTCCAGGGTGTCTGCTCCCTACTGGGGCATGCAGGTGAGGCATTCATGCCCAGATCCCCTACCCCAGCGAGCCCAGGAGCTCTGAGGTATGCTTAGTTCTTTTAATGCTCCATGGATTTCTCTTGCAGTCTACACCTCTAATTGAAATCTCAGATCAATATCCCACTCCTCAGCCCAAAGCTCTGTCAACTTATTGGGAAGCCTACTGCCACCTGGGTCAATGACTCCCAGAGGCCTATTTTTCTTTTTTTTTTTTTTTAAGTTTTATTGCAATATGATGAGAAAAGTTATATGACTTCAATTTATCTGAATTTGTTAACATTTAAAAACATATTTTAAGTAAATAGGATTAAATCACATTCTTGTTTCCCTTTTGTACCACACTCCTCCCAGAGACCCCCTTCAATACCTACAATATATTTTGTCATATTTTTTAAAATTTATAAAATATTATAACAATAAAAATGAGTATTGTAAAAGTGGTCTGATATGAAACAACAATAAATGCAACAGTCATATGTAGATGCTTGTCTATGGTAATACTGAAAATACAAATGTTTTTCTCAACATAAATTTTAAATATCTCCAAACATATTAACTGTATATTTCAAAATAATACATCACTACCACTATTTTCATTTTTTTTCAGATATTTTCTTTATTTACATGCGAATTTCTCCATTCCCAGTTTCCCCTCCAAAAAACAAAAAAGCAAACAAAAACAAACCCCTGTTGCCTACCCCCTCCTCATGCCTGCCACCCCGCCCTCTCCCACTTTCTGGCCCTGGCATTCCCCTACACTAGGGCACAGA
>NW_022196911.1:21518981-21520111 GCF_008632895.1 Mastomys coucha
CTAAGCTATTTAATTTTTTCATAGAATACATTGTAACTGTGGTCATTAGCATGAGAAAAAAGTGACCCACTCACTGTAAGACAGTCTGGCATCCAGAGTTTCACATTTAACCAGCAGGAAAAATCCCAACCAGACCCAGTGTCTGTCTTTAAAAACTTGTGTATTTCTCCATAAGTTGCACATTGCTCTTTGGATAAACCTCAAGTTTGTGAAAAAAGACAAACTTTACGTGTGACAAACATATTATCTGAATTTGGTCCAGAGTCTTGTGACAGTGGATTGGTGCTTCACCAAAACCAAAGGGCTGATGGTTGGAAAACATGTAGAAATTAAGGCAGAGGTATTCATTAGCCACTTACTAGAAATATTAAAGACAGCAATATAAGCATAAAAGGTGGATGAGAGTATATACAAAGACACAAAGGTACACACCAAGGTCAGGATATTTTGGGTAGCTCTGGCCTCAGGTGAGGGTCTGGAAGAAAGCCTTGCCTTGTGTATGTACTGCATCTGTTTTCTGTGCCTGTATAGGATGCAAATCATAGTACTGCTAGACCAGAGCATGAGCCCTGAGCATGAAACTTCAGGTAGTAATACCAGTACTATATACAATGACCTTCCAATTCCATCTTGAAATCCTGCAAAACAGTATCCAGAATCTCTTGTCCATGTGATATTTTTTATATTCAATCTGCTGTGAGTGTACACAGGGAAAATTAAGTTTATCCACATGTATAGAACCCAACAAAGTAAAATAGAGACACCAACATACTTAGGAGCTTTTGCTTTAAGCTCTTTACAGCTGGAGTCCATGGAGCTCATCTTAATAGCCTGAAAAACACTGAGTATGCAGGTTGTTCCAATTGACACACCTCTGGCCACTCTGTAAATATAGAGAATGGCTATACATGCAAACTCATGAAGGAAGTATTTTACTTCAAATGCTGCCACTGTCTGTAGGATTCCTTTGGAAAGCATTATAAGGGAGTTTGCTATAGTCAGGTGCTGAATTATTTTATCTGTGCACTTGAACTTAAATCCAGTGACACACAGATAGACATAATGATAAAGAAATGAGAAATTTGCTAAAATTCCACATAAAGTTTGTAATGAAAACATGGTTCCTGCTA
>NW_022196911.1:21544696-21545660 GCF_008632895.1 Mastomys coucha
TATTCCATGCACATCACTAATCAGGTCTATATACCAATATTAAATGGTTTTCATTTCAGTGATTTTAATGTATTATAAAATGATGAAAATTAATATCTCCAGGTATATATATTGCTTTCAGAATTTTCTAGCTTTTAGTATTCTAGGTCATTATATTCCCTTTAGTGGTAATTTCTCCATTCCTGAAAATAATGCCAACAGAGTTTTGATAAGAATCAGGAATTGTCTGTTGTCATGACAATTCCAAGTGGTTTCCGTTGCTTTAATTTTAACACACTGTGACATCACTTCTAGGTGTATCCTCTTAGCGCTTTCCAGCTCTGTCCTGCTCCTTGGTACTTTCAGGACTACTTTCTGTAAAATATACAAATAGATTTTACTAGGAATTGTTTGGAGTCTTAGAGAAGACAAACCTCCTTGTAGACTGTCTTCCCATGTTTGAAATGCACATGAAGCAATGTGCCAGTTTTCACATTTCATGTAATCTCCTATTTTCTGTCTGCTGTGGATGTCTGCATTCTGGGTTCTGTGACATACACATGTGTTGACCCAGGACTACCTATCTAACGGATCATTTTATTGTTTGATAATACTCTTTATTTTGTATTTTGATACTTTTGTCTTGGTTGACTTTATCACTAATGTAATTGTAATCATGAGTATTTAATGCTTTTCATAGTCATGGTGTTTAAAGAAAATTCCTTCTTTCTCAGTATTTTATATCTTTAAATATGAAATATTTTTATAGAAAATATGTTTTAAATTCTTTCCTTTTTTTCTTTCTTTTTTAAAGTGCTGTAGTCTGCTTATATCATTTGCTTCAGAAATATTATCCATTCACATGTCAGAAAATTACTGAAAGAAATGCATTTTTTATTGTTTAGTGCCCTAATTATGGACACTTTCTATGCAGAATTTGAATCTCTATATACTGAAATTTACATTATCTTATGACCTATAATGT
>NW_022196911.1:21546746-21547958 GCF_008632895.1 Mastomys coucha
TTTCATTATAGATATTATAAATCCATTCTAGTCATTTATTTTTTTTAATGTAGATGACATTACGAAGGAGTATGTCGTTGTTGTTGTTGCTGCTGTTTGTTTTTCAAGATAGAATTGTTTTCTATATATCCATGTTTTCTCTGGAAGTTACTCTGTGGACCACACTGGCCACAAACTCAGAAATCCACCTGTCCCTGCCAAGAGTACTGGGACTAGGGCATGCACAACCATCACCTGGCTCATTTAATATTGTTCCAACCTTTTCTCTTTTACGGTTGTTGAATGTTTGTGTGCCTTGTTGTCTTCTGGCCCCTTCATCCCCTACACCTGCTTCTCTTTCCCTACAGTCCCATAATTGCCAGCCTTTCCCTGCTTGCTTCCTTGACGATTCCCAGTCCAACTTGGTGATCCCACGCCTCTCCTTTATCAGCATTTCAAAGTTTCCCAAGCCCACATTTCCCTATTGAATCCAGGGAGACTCCACACTTTCTGTTTCTGGAATGGCCCACATTCCGTATTGGATGGCCACCAGAGGGCTCTCTTAACATGTCACTTGGGGACACGCAGACAAGATCCCCTATATTCTGGAATAGGAAAGCTTCCTTGAGAAACCTCCCCCTCTTGGTTGTCCTCACCATGCATATTTTTCCTTTCCTGCCCGTTTGTGTCTGTGGTTTCCTTTAATTTGATTCTTATTCTATGTTTCATATTCGGGGAAATGGGCAAACTTCATCTGCCAGCCTTTTTCCCCTTGACCCAGTCAAGGATTTTTTTTTTCTAAAGCGGATGAAAATTGAGACAACAAAAACTTACAAACTGACACTGCTCTTGGAGCTTTGCTCCTGCAGCTTTGAACCTAACACTGCTGGCATAGCTGATGAAGCTGATAGCAAAGCCAGACAGCCAGGTCTGTATAAGCTGCTCTTAACAAAGCCCCAGCAGCTAGTCCCGCTAGGAAACCATTGGGCCCGTGAGAATTGGATTCAGCAGAAAGTAAAACTCCTACCTTGCACTTACACCTGAGGAAATAAAGAATGTTTTGTCTGTCTAAATATATAAATGCATGTGCCCACTACATGTTTGTTTTTTGACTAGACTTAAATGTATGACTTTACTGTTTGTTTTTTTAAATATGTCCTGGTTCTGAATTATTGGTTTGTAAGTTACTGGATATGGTTTAAAAATCTATAATAAAAAGTCAACTTAAAACTC
>NW_022196911.1:21549225-21589064 GCF_008632895.1 Mastomys coucha
TGGACTTCTCTCCCCTCTCTTACTGTACATGGTCCTGCCCCTACCTCTTTTTCTTCTCCTCCCCTCCCTGACTCAGGTCCCTTCCTGGCTTTGCCCCCATGATTATTTTGTTCCCCCTTCTAAGTTGATTTAGAAGACCATACTTTGGCCTTCCTTCTTGTTAAACCTCATATGGTCTGTGAGTTCTATCATTGGTATTCTGAGATTTTGACTAATATATACTTATCAATGATTGCATACCATGTATGTCCTTTGGGGTCTGGGTAGTCTCACTCAGGGTGATATTTTATGGTTCTATCCATTTGCCTACAAACTTCATGAAGTCATCATTTTTACTAGCTGAGTAGTACTCCATTGTGTAAATGAACCACATTTTCTATATCCATTCTTCTGTCCTGGGACATCTGGGTTGTTTCCAGCTTCTGACTATTATAAATAAAGCTTCGATGAAATAGTGGAACACATAAACTTGTTATATATTGGAGCATCTGTACTGGCTGGTTTTGTGTGACTTGACACAAGCTGGAGTTATCACAGAGAAGGAAGTTTTCAGTTGAGAAAGTGCCTCCATGAGATCCAGCTGTGAGGCATTTTCTCAATTAGTGATCAAGGGGGTAGGGCCGCTTGTGGGTGGTGCCATCCCTGGGATGGAAGTCTTGGGTTCTATAAGAGAACAGGCTGAGCAAGCCAGGGGAAGCAAGCCAGTAAGGAACATCCCTCCATGGCCTCTACATCAGCTCCTGCTTCCTGACCTGCTTGAGTTCCAGTCCTGACTTCCTTTGTGATCAACAGCAATATGGAAATGTAAGCTGAATAAACCCTTTCCTCCCTAACTTGCTTCTTGGTCATGATGTTTGTGCAGGAATAGAAACCCTGACTAAGACAGACAGCATCTTTTGGGTATATGTCCAGGAGTGGTATAGCTAGGTCCTCAGGTACAGCTATTTCCAATTTTCTGAGGAACCACCAGATTGATTACCAAAGTCGTACCAGCTTGCAACCCTACTGGCTTGCAATTCTACCAGCAATGGAGAAGTGTTCCTCTTTTCTCCACATCCTCACCAGCACTGGCTGTCACCTAAGTTTTTGATCTTAGACATTCTGATTGGTCTAAGGTGGAATCTCAGGGTTGTTTTGATCTGCATTTTCCTGATGACTAAGGATGTTGAACATTTCTTTAGGAGTTTCTTGGCCATTTGAGATTCCTCAGATAAAAAATGTTTAGCTCTGTACCCCATTTTCAATATGGTAATTTGGTTCTCTGGAGTCTAAATTCTTGAGTTCTTTGTATATATTGGATATTAGCCCTCTATCAGATGTAAGGTTGGTAAAGATCTTTTCCCAATCTGTAGGTTGCCATTTTGTCCTATTGACAGTGTCCTTTGCCTTACAGAAGCTTTTAGATTTTATGAGGTCCCATTTGTCAATTGTTGATCGTAGAGCTTGAGTCATTGGTGTTTTGTTCAGGAAAATTTCCCCTGTACCAATATTATCGAGGCTCTTTCACACTTTTCTACTATTAGATTCAACATATCTGGTTTTATATGCAGGTCCTTGATCCACTTGGACTTGAGATTCGTACAAGGAGTTAAAATGGATTAATTTGCGTTCTTCTACAAGCAGACCACCAGCTGAATGAGCACCGTTTTTTGAAAATGCTGTCTTTTTCCACTGGATGGTTTTGGCTTCTTTGTGAACGATCAAGTGACCATAGGTGTGTGTGTTTATTCCTGGATCTTCAATTCCTTTGATCTACCAGTCTGTCTCCATTCCAGTACCACGTGGTTTTTATCACTGTTGCTCTGTAGCACAGCTTGAGGTCAGGGATGGTGATTCCCCCTAGAAGTTCTTTTATTGTTGAGCATTGTTTGCTTCATCCTGGGTTTTTTTGTTATTCCAAATGAATTTGAGAATTGCTTTGTCTATCTCTGTGAAGAATTGTGTTGGAATGTTGATGGGATTGCATTGAATCTGTAGATTAGTTTTGGTAAAATGGCCATTTTTAATATGTTAATTCTACCAATCCAGGAGCATGGGAGATCTTTTCATCTTCTGAGGTATTCTTCAGTTTCTTTCTTCAGAGACTTAAAGTTATTGTCATACAAATCTTCCTCTTGCTTGATTAGAGTTATGCCAAGGTATTTTATATTTGTGACTATTATGAAGAGTATTATTTCCTTAATTTTTTCCCTCGGTTCATCCTTTGTGTTGAGAAAGGCTACTTATTTGTTTGAGTTAATTTTATATCCAACTACTTTGCTTACGTTGTTTATCAGGCAGGTGTAGGAGCTTTCTGGTAGAATTTTTGGGGTCCCCTTATTTGTATTATCATATCATCTGCAAACGGTGATACTTTGACTTCTCCTTTACCAATTTGTATGTATCCCCTTGATTTCCTTTTGTTGTCTAATTGCTCTAGCTAGAACTTCAAGTGCTATATTGAATAAGTAAGGAGAGAGTGGGCAGCCTTGTCTGGTCCCTGATTTTACTAGGATCACTTCTAGTTTCTCTCCATTTAATTTGATGTTGGTTGTTCATTTGCTGTATATTGCTTTTATTATGTTTAGGTACGGGCCTTGAATTCCTGATCTTTCTTTAACATGAAGGGGTATTGTATTTTGTCAAAGGCTTTTTCAGCATCTAATGAAATGATCATGTGATTTTTTTTTTAAATTTGTTTATATAGTGGATTAGGTTAGTGGATTTTCACATATTTGAACCATCCCTGCATCCTTGGGATGAAGTCTACTTGATCATGGCGAATGATCATTTTGATGTGTTCTTGGATTTGGTTTGCAAGAATTTCATTGAGTATTTTGCACCAATATTCATAAGCAAAGTTGATCTGAAGTTCTTTTTCTTTGTTAGGTTTTTGTGTGGATTAGGTATCAGCATAACCATGTTTCCATAGACTGAATTAGGTAGTATTCCTACTGTTTCTATTTTGTGGAATAGAAGTACTTCTATTTTGAGAAGTATTGGTACTAGGTTTTCTTTGAAGGTCTGGTAGAATTCTGCACTAAAATCATCTGGCTCTGGGCTGATTTTGGAGGAGAGGTTTTAGTGACTATTTCTATTTCCTTTGGGAATGTTTAGATAGTTTACCTAATCTAGATTTAACTTTGGTAGGTGGTATCTGTCTAGAGGAGCATCCATTTCATCTAGATCTTTTATTTCTCTTGAGTATAGGCCGTTGTAGGGCTAAGTGCTGAGGATTTTTTTAATTTCCTCAGTTCATGTCCTTATGGCTCCCTTTTCATTTCTGATTTTGTTAATTTGGATACTGTCTCTGTGCCTTTTAGTTAGTTTGGCTACGGGTTTATTGATCTTGTTGATTTTTCTCAAAGAAGTAGCTCTTAGTTTTGTTGCTTCTTTGTATTATTGTCTTTGTTTCTGTTTGATTTCAGCTCTTAGTTTTAGTATTTCCTGCAGTCTATGAGGTTTGGGTGTGTTTGTTTCTTTTTGTTCTAGTGCTTTCAGATGTGCTGTTAAGTTGCTAACATAGAATCTCTCCGATGTCTTTATGAAGGTACTCAGTGCTATGAATTTTCCTCTTAGTACAGCTTATATTGTATCATATAAGTTTGGATATGCTATTCCTTCATTTTTGTTAAATTTTAGAAAGTCTTTAATTTATTTATTTATCTCTTCCCTGACCAAATTATCATTCAGAAGAGAGTTATTCAGTTTCCATGAGTATGTGGGTTTTCTGTTGTTTTTGTTGTTATTGAAGACCAACCATAGTCCATGATGATCTGATAGAGAATCACCACAACGTTTCACTAAGTGAACATACTTTGCAATGTCTGTTCTCAATAACAAGTTCTATGTATATGATAAATGATTTTTTTAAAAAAGGATAAAGTCCATTAGAGGTCTAAGACTATAAAAACTTAAATCCTAAGAATCTCAAATATGATTTAAGATAAATAAAGATGAGGAATGTTTCATATTTCTTTCCCTTTATGTGCTATTATTTCCCTAAAATTTTGGAGGTTATAGATTTGAATGGAGCACTGAAGCTCAGGATTTTAAGTTTTCATTGGTTGTCTTCTAAATATAACTAAAAGATGGTTTTCATCAGGTAAAACATTCCTGTCCAATCTACATACCTTCCTCTCTGAACAAAAGAAAAACATTTTTCCATGACTCTTTAACATAAAACCATAGTTTTTGCTCCTGGGTCCTTGTATGCTGGCAACTCCACTTACCTGGTTTGAATAACAAACTTTTTGCTATTTCATGAGCCCACTGATTTTGTATTCTCTCCTCTTCTTTGTGGCACACAATAGTAGACACTGCACACCACTTTTCTGTGAGAGTGATTTGCTGCCTTGAGAATGGATAATTACTTCCCAGTTCTCCTGTATATCTGTATATACCTATTCTTCACATGAAATTTATGTCATATTCTCATGCATAATTTCTATGGTTTTCCTGTGTATGTTTTTCCTCTAATTTATTATGTACTGTGCTGCTTCAGTGGAGTTATGTCAATTGCTGACTATCTACATATGCACTTGTGTCTCCATAAATTTTAAGGGAGTAGTTTTTTTGGTGTGGCCATATTGTTGATGGTGCTTTTCTGTCCAAGCTTTGAATGCCATTCCATGCTCTCCTGGCTTTGGTATCATTAACCAGACACCTGATAGAGTTCTGTTGCTTTCATGGGCCTTTTCATGTGTTTGATGTTGTGGTTTAACAGTGTTCATTATATTTTGCTTTTCCTTTTTGACTCCTTTATATGAAAGGGCAGGAAGTCAGCTATTCATCCTTACTGAAAGACAAACTCAAAGAAGACAAACAACAGGAAATGCCTGATTCTCCAGGAAATAAGTCCCAGGTCAGTGGTCATGTCCACTATTTTTCTGGAAATGTTATATTTTAAGACAACAAAATCATTTAATTTTCTGCTTCTGAAAATTTTTACTTGATTACATATTGAAAATAAAGTTCTAACAAACAACAAAAGAATTTACATACTGAAATTAACCACCCTAGAGACTATGCAACTCAATTCACTTTCTGCAGTTACAATAGTCATTGGGAACAGAAGTTCTTAAGCCTTAGATGTAATTTGATGTTTTCACTATTGAATATATCTTTATGAACTGATACACAACTGTCTTAAGAGTTTTACTGCTGTGAACAGACACCATGACCAAGGCAACTCTTATAAAGAACAACATTTAATTGGGGCTGGCTTACAGGTTCAGAGGTTTAGTCCATCATCATCAAGGCAGGAGCATGGCAGTGTCTAGGCAGACATGGTCCAGGCAGAGAGGAGAGTTCCACATCTTCATCTGAAGGCTGCCAGCAGAAGACTGACTTCCAGGCAGCTAGCATGTGGGTCTTAAAGCCCACACCACAATGACACACCTACTCCAATAGGGCCATGCCTTCTCATAGTGCTACTTCCTGAGCCAAGCATATACAAACCATAACAACAACCAACACTCCCCAGGAAAAACTTGTAACAGAATTAGAACTAAAAAAAAATTAGCAATTATGAAAATATCCTTTTTATAAATGGTGTTCATTACCTGCATTCAGATCTAATTCAACCCCTGATTTTTAACTTCTTATTCTCTTTTCTCCATGTTCTACTGTATCCACATGTACTTTACTTCCATTTACATATATTATTGGCTAGGTTCTGCCTATGAGTGGGAAATGTGGTTTCTGATTTCTGACAATCTATGATCTCACTTACTATTACACATTCTAAATCCATCCATTTTTCTGCAAAATTTTATGACATTTGTCTCCTCAGCTGAATAGTATTGCATTATATATATAATTTTCATTATACACTTATGTGTTGATAGACAATTAAGTTGATTCCAATACTTTGCTCTTGTAAATAAAGAAGCAAAAAAACATGGCAGATGAAAATGTTTGGAGGTGGGTGTGGTGTTTCCTGAAAATATGACCAGGAATGAAGGAGCTGTGTCCTATGTTAGCTCTGTATTCAATTTTGTGGTAATTCCCAAGCTGATTTCTACAATGGCTGTAATAATGTGCAGCACACACACACTAGCATACACACACAAACTGTGAATAAGACTTCTTCCTTTATCTCCACATCCTCGTTACCATTTATTGTTAGACTGGTTGATGACAGCCCTTCTACCTGGAATGAGGTACTATTTATTTCAAAGAAGTTTGAATTTCCATATCTCTGATGGCATTGTAAGGATCATGACACTTTTTGCAATACATATTGGCCATTTATCTTTCTGTGCTTCAAAGGTTTTTATTCAGGTTCTTTATCTGTTTGCTAATGGTCAGTTTTATGTCCTTAATATTTAATGTCTATAATTCTTGATAAACTCTAGATATGAGCCCCTACCAGAGCCTCGCTGGTACAGATTTTCTCCCATTCTGTGGGTGTCTGTGTTCCCAATAATTGTTTCCTTTGATGGACAGAAACTTTATATTCATGTCATTCCATCTGTTGATATTTTCAGTTGGTTCATATGCTGTTGTTGTTCTTTCTACTCAGTAAGTTTTCACCCATCTTACCCTAAAGGATATTCACTATATTCTCCAAATTTTTATGTATTTGATTGTTAATAAAGTTTTTATCAGGAGCCTGATATAGCTTTCTCGTGAGAGGCTCTGCCAGGGCCTGACATATACAGGGGCAGATGCTGGCAGCCATCCATTGAACTGATCACAGGTTCCCAATGGAGGAATTAGAGAAAGGACTGAAGGAGCTGAAGGGGTTTGCAACCCCATAGGAAAAACAACAATATCAACCAACCAGAGCCCCCAGGGTCTAAACCACAAACCAAGGAGTACACATGGCGGGACCCATGGCTCCAACTGTATATGTAGCAGAGAATGGCCTTATTGGGCATCAGTGGGAGAAGAAGCCATTGGTCCTGTGAAGGCTGGATGCCCTAGTATGGGGGAATTCAAGGGCGGGAAGGCAGGAGTGGGTGGTGAATGGGGGCATACCCTCATAGAAGCAGGAGGAGGGGGGATGGGATAGGGGGTTTCTGGAGTGGGGGGGGGAATTGGGATAACAGTTGAAATGTAAATAAATAAGATATCCAATAAAAAAGTAAAGTATTTGATCTATATTAACATTATATACAGGTACAGAATTTAAAACCACATTTGTTCATGATGAATTTTCCTTCTGAGCCACGTGCACTGTGATCCTGTGGGACGGACATAAACAAAGCATCCATACAAGATAGATAACTGTGTCCAGACATTTACTGTGTGTCATGTTTCATGGACATGCTTGTGAGACTATTGTGTCATCCTGTTTTCAGAGTTAGAACATTTATTATGTTAGAAATCAGCTTTTTGAATTATTGTCTCTGCTCATCTAGATCCCTAATTTCCTTATGTCTCCTTGTATCCAGAAAAATACTGTCCCTGGAATCACATGGCAAAACTGTACTTTTTTCTGTTTCAGGGTGTGTTGACATTCGGGATGTGGCTGTGGACTTCTCTCAGGAGGAGTGGGAATGCCTGGACTCTGCTCAGAGGGCTCTGTACATGGATGTGATGCTGGAGAACTATAACAACCTGGTCTCTGTGGGTAAGAACATTTGGTTGTAGAATTGCTAACTCATTCCTTATGTGCTGACTGTATATGCTGTAAACTCTGTTAAGCTGTCTTGGAAACAACAGGAGACTAAGGAAAGTTTGGTTGTAGAAAGGGACTTTTTCATGGTATTTGGATTTTTTTCTTTCCATTTTTCATTTACAGGTGTCATGCACCCTTCATTTAGGTTCCAAGATGCACTCCAAAACTCAGTAACTTATAATATTGCCACACATATCATTTTATTTCACTTTTTTTCTTTTATTGAAATGAGTTCTTTTCTCATACAATGTTTCCTGACTATACTTCCCCCTTTCCCCCTCTCGCTCCCCTTCTCAGTTCCTATTTAAATGATTCTAGTCTCAGGAGATCTAGAGCCTTGTATATCTGGCAGAATACTTGTTTTCTATCCATTCCTTCTGAAGGCCTAATGTGGTTTGATTTCTTCTTTTGTTTCATTTGTTTTTTGAAAAAAAATTATACCCTTTCATACTTTGAGGTAACCTTTCATCTTCTGTCTTCTGAACTAAATATAAATGTTGTAAACATGATATTCCTTCATCATCTTTATCTGAGAAAAATATTTAAACAAAGAGATGTGTTTTCCACATGTAATCAGTTAGAGTTCCATCTCAGAGCTACTTACTAATTCCTCAATTATATATGCTTCATTTTCCTTGAAGGATGTCAGTGGTTTTGTGAGAATCCATTTAATTATAGTTAAAGGGTAGTCTAGTGTGAGTTTTATTCTTAATAATTGCTGTTTGGCTTATCTAAGAGAGGAAGTCATAGGCAGACAGTCATTTATCAAATAGGATGAGCCCAATTAATCCAAATTGTATTCATTTTCAGAGAACTACTGCACACTTGATACTGTCCATAAACATGTAAAGACTGAAAAAAAAATCTTGTCAATATAATGTTCTTGGTGAAATACCACATGAACCCTCCAACTGTGCATGTCATAAAACAAGTAAAACTACAGAAAATTCTTATAACTACAGAAGCTATGATGACAAAGAAGCCTCTATTAACTCATCAAATCCAGATAGACATATAAACATGTATACTAGAGAAGAACCTTGCAAATATGAAGACAATGGGAAGTCTTTAAATTTGTTGTCCAACATTATTCAAGATCAGAAACTCTACATTGCAAAGAAAGAACACAAACAAGAAGAATATGATGACATTTTTGGCTCAACATACAGTCTTTTGAAACAAACAATCTACATTGTAGAGAAACCAATACAGTGTGGGGAATGTGGGAAATGCTTAAGTAGTGCCTCAAGCCTCATTATACACCAAAGAATTCATACTGGAAAGAAAAACTACAAGTGCAATGTTTGTGACAAATCTTTTGAGCAGTTCATACATCTTAAAATACATCAAAGACTTCATACTGGAGAGAAGCCTTACAGATGTATGGAATGTGGCAAATCCTTTACTGTGAAGTCAACTCTCACAAAACATCAGCGAATTCATACTGGACAGAAACCCTACAAGTGCAACACTTGTGAAAAATCTTTTACCCAGTGCTCAAGTCTTAAAACACATCAAAGACTTCATACCAGGGAGAAACCTTACAAATGCAAAGAATGTGGAAAGTCATTTCCCCAGCTATCAGCCCTTAAAAGCCATCAGAAAATGCATACTGACAAAAGACATTCTGAAGAAAAGCTTTACAAATGCAGTGAATGTGACAGAACCTGTAGACACTATTCATCATTTAGAAGGCATCAGAAAATGCATTCTCTAGAGAAGTTGCACAAATGCAAAGAATGTAGTAAGTCCTTTCTTGAATTATCACATCTTAAAACACATTTCAGAATCCATACTGGTGAGAAGCCTTACAAATGTGAGATATGTAACAAATCCTTTACAACAAACTCAACTCTTAGAACACATCAAAAAATTCATACTGGAGAGAAACCTTACAAATGTGTGGAATGTAACAAAGCCTTTACCCAGGATTCACATCTTAGAAGACACCACAGAGTTCATACTGGAGAGAAGCCTTATGAATGCAAAGATTGTGATAAATCTTTTTCTAAGTGTTCAACTCTTAAAGAACATCAGAAAATTCATTCTGGAGAGAAAAGTTACAAATGCAAAGACTGTGACAAATCCTTTACCCAGTATTCAAATCTGAGAAAACATCAGAGAATCCATACTGAAGTAAGACATCACTTCTGTCAGGAATGTGGCAAATCCTTTACTAGGAGCTCATATCTTAGAACCCATCAGAAAATTCATACTGGAGAGAAACCTTACAAATGCAAAGACTGTGGCAAGTCCTTTATTCAGCTTTCAAATCTTAGAACACATTGCAGAGTTCATACTAAAGGCAATACCTTGCATATGTAAGGAATGTAAGGAATGTGATGAAATCTTTTACTAAGTAAGGAACTCTTCAAGCACATCAGAAAATTCATAATGGAGAGAAAAATACTGTTATAAATAATATGACATAGCATTTGTCTGATATTCTTTACTCACCAATCACATTATACATAATATAAACCTAAAGATAAGGAATTTGTGAAAAACCTTAAAAGATGGTTTAAGTGTTTGAAGAGTATCATAGAGTTTATATTAAAATAAATTTCTGCAAATGTAACTGTGTAAAAAGCTTTATTTATTGTTTTAGTGCATAAGGGTAATTTGACATGTGTATGTATACACTACATGTATGTCTACAGCCTGTGAAAGCCAGAAAAGGGTATCAAATTCCCTAAAACTGTGGCTATAGGGAGTTGTGAGATGCTGTGTATGTGCTGGGAATTGAACCACTGTTCTCTGAAACAGTAGCCAGTGCTCTTAACCACTAAGACATTTCTCTAGCCCCTGGCAAATGCTATAATAAAAGCATCTTGTTCAATATACTAAAATTCATAATGATACCAGGCATTATTGTACTCACCTTTAATCCTAGCACTCAGGACATGGAGACAGATTTCTATGAGTTCAAGGCCAGTCTCATCTACAAAGTTCCCTGACAGGCAGGACTACATAAACCCAGTATAAAAAAAAAAAAAAAAATCAGCTGGGCAGTGGTGGCCTAAACCTTTAATCCCAGCACTTGGGAAGCAGAGGCAGGCAGATTTCTGAGTTCGCGACCAGCCTGTTCTACAGAGTGAGTTCTAGGACAGCCAGGGCTACACAGAGAAACCCTGTCTCGAAAAACCAAAAAGAAAAAAAAAAATCATAATAAGGACAAAATATATTGACAAGGGAATCTTTTGTGCAATGTGTGGAAACTTCATCTATCAAAAGAATGTTAGTCTATGAGCTTGGGCTTGAAATAGGGAAATAGAAGTTCTGGTATAGAAAGCAGATTTCTGGGATAGAATGTAAGGCAAAGGAAAAATTCACTCCAAATACTGCTTGAGATGGTTGAGTGAACCTGAGGAGAGGTACTAACCCCATGGCAGCACATAGAATAGAAGAAATGAGTTAGTAAGTTATGAAGCTGCAGGACAAACCCACATTTTTGGCCTAGGCAATTATTCATAAATAATTCAGTCTCACAGTTGGTATTTCTGTGAACGTTGGTGTGGGTGGAAAACTCATGGTTACAGATGGCATCCACTGTCAGGAATAAGATCTTAACTTAGAAAGAATCAGGCTTAGAGCCTGAAACATTCTGGGTGCAAGACATGAACAAGCATTCCCCAGAAACAGCTCATTCCTAGGTAGGTACAAGGATCTGAAGCCGAATGCATTTCACAAGCACATCTCCTTTAAGAGAAATGGTCTCTTTGCTGTAAAGCCAGCAGAGTTTATTAAGCAGAGGCTGCTCCTCACTCTCTCATGGACCAGAGGCTGAGGGCACAATAGCTTCAACTTCTCCCAAGCACAGCAGGGTTTGAAAGCACTCAGAAGGCCCACTAGAGAGAACTAGATGGCTGAATTGGGGTCCAACTGTGAAAAGCCTATGATCACACAGAGAAAAGAGGGGGATGCAGCCAGGAACCAACAGTCGCCACAATCTGCTACCTGAGCTGCAGAGAGAAGCCAGCTACATATTCTGTTTGTAAAATGGAGAAAAATGCAATGACACAATGCATTGGAATCCTGTATGATTTTGTTTTACTAATCAGCATACAAGTAATTGTTCTTCAGTAATTATTGCAATTTTACGTAGCCTTTTAAAGAGAGGTTTAAAACAGACTTAGATAAGAAGAGTACTGAAATATGAAATGCTAGATTGGAGATCAAAGGACAGATGTTAGATGATTAAGTCAGACTAAAGAACCTTCAAAAGAATCGAAACTGGAACAAACAAGAGCAACCAAAGTGATGGTTCCAGATGAGAGAGATCCGCAAAGGTTTGAGAAGTCACAATGGCAACCCACAGAGATACAATCTATTAAGAGTACAGATTATGTTTGGTGCTACCCTAGAGCAATCTCATACTCATAGATTGTATATTTCATTTTATAGTGTGGAGGATTAAGATATGTTCAGTTGTTGCTATATCATACTATTGATACATCTTCAGAATTTCAATGGGTTTCTGCATTGAGATCTGAAAAGGCTGATTCTGAGATTGGACATTTACTAGAGATGGTAGCTTTACGTAACCTTTCTTCAAAACAGTAATTTGAATGCTAGGATACACATTTTTATTTACTCATGTGTCAGTTGATGGACATCTATGGTGATTTCATTTCCTCAGTGCTGCCAATAAAGCAGCAATGAACATGATGGGCAAGTGCTTAGTATCAAGATGGGAAGATTTTGAAGTTAATAGCATGACCAGCAGCACTTACTGTATTTCAGCTTTCTCTGAGAAATCTTGGACAAATCTCCTTAAAATACAGGATATGAAAGAGTAATAAAGGGATGAAATGAGGCAATGGTTCTCAAACTTCCTCAAAACATAAAATTGTATTGTTGTTACTTCATAAATGCAGGATAGCTGGTGTTAGGAATCATAGCATAATATCTAATATGCAAAGTATGAGATATACTACCCCAAAAGATCATGACACGAGGGTTGAGAGCCACTTCTATAATGGAGGTGATACATTCAATCCTGCAGAGAATCTCCCAAAGCTCATAACTAGACAACTTAATAGTTTTAGGAAGTCCTTGAAACTGGCAAAGTTTACTAGTGCCCTCCTCTGTATATTGCCACCTGTCTGAACTCACTATGTTGACCAGGATGACCTTGACCTTGACCTTGCATTCCCCTTGCTTCTGCCTCCTGAGTGCTAGGTTTGAAAGCTTACATGACCTTTTCCAGCTATACATAACTTTTTCTTATCATGTCTTGACAATTACCCAAGGTAACTAACTGTGCAACCTAATTGATAGACATGAGTAATGAAGTGGATCTTATTTCTACTATTCCACTTATGTGGCAACGGAACTACAAGTAGCAATGAGACTGAAGCTGTAACAAAACATCCCTCCACCACCACCACCACCACATAAGGTGACCCCAGCAGCAGATTGACAGGAGTCTAGCAAAACTTCAAAGGAGATCTAACTGCAAAGCTATTTAAAATACTTCTTGACAGTATTACCTGATATAAAACCAGATATGATACAATCAAAAAGAAATTACAGACTTATGTGGTCATTTAATGTCTTTAATTATTATTATTATTATTATTATTATTATTATTATTATTATTATTTGGTTTTTCGAGACTGGGTTTCTCTGAGTAGCCCTGGCTGTCCTGAAACTCACTCTGTAGACCAGGCTGGCCTCGAACTCAGAAATCTGCCTGCCTCTGCCTCCCTCCCAAGTGCTGGGATTAAAGGCATGCGCCGCCACCACCCAGCAATGTTTTTAATTATTATTTCATACATGCACACACACATGCACACACAGTGTGCATGTGTGTGTGTGTGTGTGTGTGTGTGTGTGTGTGTGAAATGCCGCTCACTCTCATCTCCTACCACTCTGCTATAATAGTCCACAATTCCAACAGTTCTCTGATCTGTTCATCTGTAGTCATATTGCCTGGGACCCACTGAGATGAAGCAGAACCATTTGTGAGACTGTAGGTTTGGAGCTATGTGCTGAAGCCTGATGTGCTCAGCACAGGATGACAACTAAAGGCAATGATTTTTCTCCTACAATTTATCCTGTAGCTGTAAAAGTAGTTTTTATTCACCTAAAGTGATTGGTCTCTCCAAGGCTTACTACTTCCATCTACTAACCTAGGCCTACACCTGGATGCTTCTAGCCTCGATACAATCCAATCTAGACCTAGAGTATATTCAGCTTCTGAGATTTGCTACTGAGTAATCTCACCCATTTGTAGTTTTTTTCTGATCTCTTACTGGCTGGTTCTACTCAGCTGTTCTGGCTCAAGCCCTTCTCTAAGCTCACTGATTTAATCTAGCTTCTCTCTTTCTTGGCCTCTACTGATTGCCTCTGCTTGGCTTCATACTAATTTTGGGAATATGTTCTAATCTTCTGACTCCTCATTTTCTGGCTTGTTCTGTCTTCACCTGTGTGTAACTTGTTCTCTCTTCAATCTGTCTCTGTAAAACTCTCCCAATAAAAAACTGCCTCCTTCCTCTCCAACTGCCCCTTATATATTTTCCCTTTCCTTCCTCCCCTCTCTCTCTCTCTCTCTCTCTCCCTTTCTCTCTCCCTCTCCCCTCTACTCCCCCTACCCCCTACCCCTCCACCACTCCCCCTCTACCTCTACTGATTGCCTCTGCTTGGCTTCATACTAATTTTCTGCTTGGCTTCATACTAAGTTTGGGAATATGTTCTGATCTTCTGGCTCCTTCACATTCTCTCGCTTGTTCTCTCTTCAACCTGTCTCTAAAATTCTCTCACTAAAAAGTGCCTCCTTCCTCTCTCACTGCCCCTTAGATAGCTTCCCTGTCCTCCCTCTTCTCGTGAGAGTTGGGCATATCCTATTCTGTCAGATCTTTCTCTGATTACTCACTTTGTCTACCCATCAATTAGACATCACTTTCAGATATGGGTGCTTCCTTCTACAAATTAACTTTACCTTCGTTGTTTGGGATTAAAGGAGTGTACTACTGATGTGTGTATGTAAGAGCTCTTAAAAAATGGGGGAAGGATCCCACACTCAGGGCTCGCTCGGGAATGGCGACCCCAAACACCACCAAGACATGTACTTGATGCAATCAGCAAGAGGTTCTTTCATTCAGCACTGGGTGAGACTCATATCCCTCGCAGGGGTAGAGGAGTCTGGCATCAAGCAAAACTTTAAACAGGTTTTTATACCCACACAGTTGCTAGGGAAAAAGGGGAAACCAAGGCAGGGGAAAGTACGGGGTAGTCTCTGATTGGTGCTGGCTTGTGCTAGGGTTCAGAAGCAGGTTAGCCACCTGGCAATTGTTTGCTACCTCATTTTTCTTTCTTTTCTTTCTTTCTTTCTTTCTTTCTTTTTTTTTTTTTTTTTTTTTCTGCCAGGCTGCTCCGGTCTCTAAGCTCTGGGAGCTGGTCTCCCATTCTTCTATGTTCTGGGGGCTGGTCTCCCATTCTTCTATGTTCTTGGAGCTAGTTTCTCATTCTTCTAAGTCCAGGGAGCTAGTCTCCCATTGAGTTCAACTAACAGCTAAGTTCCCACAGTACAGTTTAAAAATTTTAACCTCTCATGTATATACTAGCCAGAGGGATTAGTGTGTTTTAAGGGCAGAGCCACTCTATTGCACAATCCCAGATTCACAATGTGATCAAATATCCTGCAACACTTGGCCAATATCTGAGGGGTAACGTGTGCCTTTTCCCTTTCCTAAATTGCCTATGGTCTTGTGTGAAGCTAGTGTGTGTAAGTACAGATGATGTTGGTTACCAATTACAATCCTATGTATGGAGTCTAGAGAATGGCATGTTTTAGCCTTTCCTTCTCTTTCCCTTATTTCTTAACCACCTCATCTTCCTCAGTATTCCCAGAGCTATCGATCAGCTGGTTTTATAACGTCTTTTGTAGGACTAGAGCTATATATACGTTACTTATTTGCTGCATCTGGGACAAGGAATATCTCTGGATCCACCAGAACTCTGCTTTACCTCACAGCACCTGGATGAGTCACGGAAGACTAACTTGTTTCTGAATCAGTACTGACAAGACCACCATCTACTGGAGAAAGCAGTACATCGCGGGATGAATTCAGCTCTGGGCTAGTAGCAAAGGGCTGACCACTGACTTCCCTCAGTCTTTCAAAATCTAAGCTATTGAAATGACCCTCCCTAAGGCAAAATTGCTGTAAGGAAAGACAGCCTGAGCTGGGGTGGGAGGGACCGGCTTCCTCGGGGCGGGGCCGGGCCGCTCACCCGGAAATTGAAGGTGGATGTCCATTCTGTGGTTGTTGCGGAAGTGTGTCCAGCGGGCGTGGTTAGAGATGTGAAGTAAAAAGCTGGTACAGCTGAGTGAGTGAGTCCAGGCTAGCTGAGCTGAAAAGACTAAATCCGAATGGCGACGACCCATTACCGAAAGGAGCTGCAGGTCTGCATCGTGTGAGATCCCATGGTGCAGACTTGAGAATAGAAGACACAGGTTGGGGTCCTGTGGGGACCCAAAAACTCCCCTATGCCGCAGGTTGAACATCCTGTGAGACTCAGCAGCCTGTGGCTCAGCAGGGGAACCGCTGCCCGGCGGCCCTGGAACCTCCCAGGTCAGAGGAGCTGCTGGGCTGGGAAACGAGGGTCGGGTGGTGGTTATCCGCGGGCGGAGATACTCCCTTGACCCGGCGAGAGGCAGAAAAGAGAAAAGCTGAGTGGCCTCTACAACAGTAATTAAAGAAAAGAAAGCCCCAACCTTGAAAGAGTTTATGGGCACCACGTGACCAGAACCGGGGCGTAGTGGGCGGGTTTACAAGAGCCCACTAAAGATCAGAGCCCCAGTGACAAAAAAGAAAAAAAAATCCACTATTCCCTGCCTTACGTGGGTGAACCACCTGGCACCCTAATCGCGCGAGGGCCAGTTACCGTGGCCTGATTCTCTCCAGAAACCTGAAAACTCCTGAAATGCAGTCCTGGTTGCAGCCTAGAAGAGTCTGCAGTGCAGCTCAGGGAACCAGAGCCCAGCGAACCTGGATCTCCCCAAATGTTCTATTAAAATAATCTAGAATATTTGAGTTTATCTGTTGATATTTCAAATGCAGATCACTTTGTTAAGGTAAAAAGGACAGAGCTCTTGAAATTTACATTCATCCACCCTAACTCTCCTGTCACACCCAGGGACTACTTAACTTGGTGACTTGGCATCCCCGAGAGCTTTCAGATACTAGTCATAAAAGCAGTGGCTGCAAAGGTAATAGAATCCAAAAGTGTGCACCAACACAACTGTTCAAACTGTAGTTTTTAATTTGGTTGTTACTTGACAGTGGCGTGACTGTGAAATTCTTCCAGGAAGAGGTGGAATGTCTGCACCCTCCTCAGAAGGTTTTGTATAGAGACTGGATATTGCAGAATTAAAGCAGTGCGTTTTTTTGTGCGTGAGAATACTTTACTTGCTCTCTCCCTTATTCCTCTTCAGGGTCCTGGGAAAATAAGTGTGCATCTGTGTGACCCTTGCATGATGAAGTCTTGCTTGGTTCATGCTATATTAAGAACCTCACAAGTGTATAGTGCTGTCATCACAATCATTCAGTTCCACTTCTTCCAGTCAGTTTTAACCGTGATTGGATGTGGGCTTCCAGGTATGTTAAGTGGAAATGAATTCCAAATATTTTTAGTATGGGGGGATCACTGTAAAATCCTCTTTATCTACTGAGCATAGTACTGTGGTAGAACTCCAGGTGCATTCTGAAGAATCTCCTTCTCATGTACAGGGCTCACTGATCACCCACATGTGCTCACCTGTGAAGCAGAACAAAGAGACCTAGAACATAGAGAGGCAGGAGACAGTGGCTAAGGATCCAGGTATGTTGGAGGACTGCTGAAGGGATGGTAAGGGCTTCAGGTAAATGTGGAAGTGGGACATGAAATCAGTTTTGCCACATTCTGTTTCACTAGAAATAATTCTAGGGACTTCCACTGAGAAAAGTCCCCTCAGGATTATCCTGTTGTACAAATAAGAAGACTGTCTACAGAAGAACTGATCCTAGGGGGAAATAAAATTTTATTTTATGCATGTTGAGTGATGCTGTCATTATTCCATGCACAGCACTGATCAGGTCTACATTCATCAGTATTAAATTATTTTCACTTCAGTGATTTTAATATATTATAAAATGATGAAAATTAATATATCTAGGTATATTTATTGTTTTGAGATTGGGGGCTTTTGGTATTCTAGCACATTCTCTGCCTATTAATGTTAATTTCTCCATTCCTGAAAATAATAAAAACAGTGTTGATAAGAATCAGGAACTATATTTACAGACAGGTAAACAAAGTCTATTCTGTCTTCCCAGAGATATCTCCTATGGTCTGTTGTCATGACAATTCCAGGTGGTTTCCATTGCTGTGATTGTAACACACTGTAACATCACCTCTAGGTGTATCCTCTTAGTGCTTTCCAGCTCTGTGCTGCTCCTTGGTACTTTCAGGATTACTTTCTGCAAAATATGCAAATGATTTTACTGTTGTCCATAGTCAGGGCAATTAAAGGAAATTCCTTCTTTTACAGTATCTTATATCTTTGGATATGAAATCAATTTATAGAAGAAAAATTATTTTAAAGGCATCTCTTTTTTCTTTTTTTTAGAGCTATATTCTGTTTACATTATTTGCTTTAAGAATATTATCCATTTACATTTTAAATATACTAAAATAAATGAATTTGTTATTGTTTAGGGTCTTAAGTGTGGACACTTTCAAGGCAGAATTGAAATTTCTGTACAGTATCCTCTGCCCTACTACGAAGAAGTTTTCAATGTGTACATATTGGCCATTTCAACTGCTGTTAAGCATGGTGTGTTCAATTCAGTTGCTTATTACTTGATTATTTTATAATTTACTTCCTTTGTAATTTTTTGATAGGTGTTTTTATCCATTATTCTATAAATACATAGCTAAGAAATACCTGATGTGTACAGTTTCTCTTCATACTTTTAATTATTGCTATTCCCATGGATTTTTTTTGGATTTTATACAGTTTCAACTGACAGTATCAAAGACTTTCAGAAATACTACATATTTTACAACATTATGTACACCTTTAATTTTTGTAAAGCATTTCTGTGTTCTAGTTTACATCTTCCTCAATTCCTTCAGCAATTTTTCGTTTTACTGAACTTCTTCACTTCCTTCAATCACATTGTCATTGTAGAGACCTTTCATTTGCCTAGTAAATTCATTCAAGGGGATTATACTTTGTTTGTTTCTTTCTTTCTTTCCATCTATTTATCTACCTATCTACCTATTAATCTATTTCTTTCCCTTTCCTAATTTTTATCTAATATCCAGGGTTTTTATATTTACATATTAGATAGATAGATAGATAGATAAATAGATAGATAGATAGTTTTCTTGCATGAATAACTATATATCCTTTGCATCCTAGAACTGTAGTTGTGGAGTATTAGGATCCAAACTTAGTCTGCATGTGTTCAGTGATGAACACTTGGTATAATCATACAGTGTACTATTCTATGGGGAAGACTCTTTCTCCAACTCTCAGAATTTTTTAGTGTTTAAATTCAAGCCTTAGTATTAGGCTTGAAGATTAGTGAGCTTGCTCCCTTCCACACTAGCATGTCCTTGTTCAGTTCCTGTTTAGGCAGCCGTATTTGTAAGGTTTCATGTATGTAGCAGCGTCTTTGACATTTCTAGGAAACACAATGTCACAACAAAACTCCTGTTCCTCTGGCTCTTACAGTATCCCTGCCCCTCTTTCTCAGTGATCCCTGAGCCTTAGTTCAGGAGTTGTGTTGTATCGGTTGGGACTGGAGCATACTCACAGCTCAGCATTTTGACTAATGTGTGTTTTCTGAAATAATCTCCATGATTGCAAAATGAACTTTCCTTGATGAGTGACAACTACGTTTGTCTGTTGGAATGAGGATAACTAGAATATAGTAAGGGATTATGCTGATTGAATAAACTAGTGGTTGTAGGTTCTTTTCTAAGATCCTTGACTTCACTAACCCTAGTAAAACTGGCTATTTTCCGAGTACCAAGCATGATTTCCCTCTTGTTGAGAGGGTCCTAAGTCCAAGTAGAAAGCTGTTGGTTGCCACCAAGGTATGTATACCATACTTGCACGTGTGGAATTATGCTTCAGTACAAATTATTGTTGTGCGTCATAGGTGTCAGACCTGGGAAGGACTGTTGATTGACTCCCTCCTTTGGAAGCTTGCATATTGCCTTATGATACCATGAAAGCTAGCCCCCAGGAGGCTTTAAAGTCAGATCTATCTTGTGTCCTCTGAAATCTCTGTCCAAAATGCACAGCTTCTTCAATAATAGGGACTCACCTACCTCACAATCATGGGCAACAGCCATAGTCTATGTTTTGGGAGTCTCTTGGACAGCTGTGACCAACAACTTCAAAGCAGGACTTTCACCCCTGGTTTTGGTTGTTTTGTTAGAAAATTACGGCTCTTGTGAGAAGCACCATCAGCCCAGATGCGAAGTTTTCATTTATATTTTAAATGTGTATGCATACACAGAAGTATATGTATCATTGTCTTTTTTGCTATATGTATAAAGATGATTCCTTACGATTATATGAAACATCTTTTGTTGGGCTTTATTTGGC
The DNA here is from genome assembly GCF_008632895.1 of Mastomys coucha. NCBI lineage: Eukaryota > Metazoa > Chordata > Mammalia > Rodentia > Muridae > Mastomys > Mastomys coucha. The sequence continues at coordinate 21,569,440 of NW_022196911.1, forward strand.
CCTGGTTTGGGCCTTGAGGACAAACCTGAGCCTGGCTCGAGTTTTGTAAACTGTCTCAGTCATTTCTGTACTGGAGTGACTCAACACCAACCTGCTTAAGCCTGCCTTTGCCTAGCTCCTGCTGACGTAGAGTAACCTTGTTGGCTCCATCAGTCACCCCATACTCCTCCTCGTCAACTTCCCCTCCCCCTACATCATCTCACCTCAGCAGAAAACTCCGCCTCCTCTCTCAGCCCTTTATAAAGAAAAGATTGATACATAAAAATGAGTTCCTGCTTTGACAGACTCCCTGCCTCCAGAGGCAGGAGATCTGCAGGAATGGGTTCTCTCCCTCTCGCCTTGTTCTGTCGGCAGAGAGCCTGCCTGGCAATCTTTCCTGTCCCTTCTTCCTAATTAAATCCCTTCCATGTCTTTTCATTTCCTTATTCAAAACACTTCTTCTCTGTTATTCTCTCTATTACACTCCCACATGCCTCAGTGTTATTTTTAAATTATTTTTATTTTTTGTTTTCCTGGATTACTATATTTACTTTAGGTGTACTCACTTCTGAAGATTTGGAGCTAAGAACTTCATATGGGAGTAAACATGGCAGTGTCTGTCTTTCTGTGACTGGTTTATGTCACTCCTATGATCTTTTCTAGGTGTATCCATTTACCTGTAAAGCTCATGATTCCAATTTTCCTTACACCAGAATAATATTGCACAGTGCATATGTACCACATTTTCACTATACACTTAGCAGTTGAAGTATGCTTAGGTTGTTTGCCTTTTGACACTATTTGAATGTGTCTGCAATGAACTTAGGTGAACACATATCTGTATAGTAGAATGAGGAACCCTTTGAGCATTTGCCAAGATGTGGTATTTCTGTGGTATATGCTAGATTTATTTAACTTGAGAATTTGTTTATTTAATTGAGGATTCTATATTTTGATTTCTAGACTGGCTACATGTTTTGTTCATAGGATTTTTGTTGTTGTTGTTCATAGGGTTTTTATTCCATATGATTATGTTTTTATGCCATTCTGATTTGTATGAGGTGGAATCTCAGGATCATCTTTATTTGCATTTCCATGATGACTAAAGACATTAAATGTTTCTTAAGTGCATCTCGACCATTAGAGATTCTTCTTTTGAGAATTCTGTTTAGCTCTGTACCCCATTTTTTTAATTGAGTTATTTGTTTTGCAGTGTCTAATTTCTTGAGTGTTTTATTCATGTGTATATGGCTTTTTACTGGATGGATAAAAGTGTGACTCCTTATAACTTTCAAATATCTTCACTATTATTTTGCTGTTATTCTGTGTTTGTATCTGTCGCTTCTCCAAATGAAGTCCTGTCTCTATTTTTTATTTCCTTCTTCAAATATCTTGTGCTCTGTAAATCCCTCTTTATTACTCCCCCCACATGCCACAGTGGTCTCTCCATCTTTCCTGGGTTACTGTATTTACTCCAGGTTATGAATTCACATCTGAAGATTTGGAGTTAGGACCTTCCTGTGAGAGAGAACATGTAATGTCTGTCTTTCTGGGTCTGGGTTACTCTACTCAGTATGATCTTTTCTAGGTTTATTCATTTCCGTGCAAATCTCATGATTTCAATTTTCTTACAGCTGAATAATATCACATTGTGTGTGTGTGTGTGTGTGTGTGTGTGTGTGTGTGTGTATTTATATATTTGATTTTCTCTATCAGTTGAAGTTTGTTCAGGTTATTTTCCTTTTGTAGCTACTTTGAAAATAGCAGTAAAACATGGGTGAGTGGAGTAGGATGTTGAACCCTTTCAGCTTCTGTGCTACCTGATTCCACTTCTCCTCTCCAGTTGTCCAGAAACCGCTGCCTGACTATACACTGGTACACCATTGCTGGGCCACCATCTGGGAGAGGGCAGGGCAAAGTCGGTGTGGGTGGGGTCTGCACTTTGCCACTTCGCTCTTGGGCATTGGATGCTATAGCCAGCCTGCCCAGGAAGGGGTGAAGCAGAGCCAGGAAGAGCAGGATCAAGGTCCAGTTGGGACTTAGTGGGGGTTAGGGGGATGCCTTATTCGACAGTCTTAGTGATATAGCTCCTTTAGGTGAAGGCCTTCTCCAACAATCTTTAGTGAAGGTCTCAGAGGTGATCTTAACTTGTTCGAATTTCTTTATTGGGGGGTAGGTTTAAAAGTAAATACTTTATTCAGTGTGAATTAAGGGTTATATAGTTTTTAAGGTTTGAATATTCAGGATGGAAAAAGGCCATTTGCTGAAAGCTAAAGTACTGAGATGCATCATTAACATGGAGAAATATTCCAGGTGCTGTGCTAGTGATTGGCTAGTTGTGACCACCTGGTTGGGGGAGCGGGGTCTGGGTTATGTGTTCTGAGGCAGGCATAGGAGCAGGGAGGGATTCTCCACTTTGGTTCTCAAAGTGGCTATATTTTTTGGTAATACTGTTTTTATTCCATGTTCTTGTTTCTGGTTGGATTAGTGGTAACATTCTTCTTTAGTGTGAGAATTAGTGGTTTACTCTTTTTTAGCAAGGATGACTATTTCCTGTTTCTCGTGAATCTATCTATTCTTCACATTAAATGTATTATTTGTCATATTCTCATGCATAATTCCTCTGATTCTCCTGTGTACATTTTTGCTTCTAATTTATTATGCACTTTACCACTTTAGTGAACTGAAAATTGTGTCAGTTCGTGACTATCTTCAAATGCACCTGTGGGCCCATCAGTTCTAAGAGTCTTTTTCCAGGTGCAGCCATATTGTTGATGGTTCTTTTCTGTCCAAGCTTTCAATGTCATTTCATGCTCTCCTGGCTTTGAGATCATTAACTGGACAGGACATGTGGTAGAGTTCTGTGCCTTCATGGGCCTTTTCATGTATTGGACATTGTTCTTTAACAGCATTCATTATGTTTCGCTTTTCCTTTTTGACTCTTTTATATGAAAGGGCAGCAAGCCAGCTATTCATCCTTACTGAAGACAAATGCAAAGAAAAAAAGAAAAAAGACAGCAAGAAATGGCTGATTCTCCTGGAAATAAGTCTCAGGTCAGTAGTCATGTCCATTATTTCTCTGGAAATTTTTATATTTAAAACCATTGAAATCCTTTCATTTTCTGCTTCTGAAATTTTTTCCCTGTATTATATTTAAAAAGTTGCAAACAGATATTATAACAAAATATTCACATACTGAAATAAACCAACCCAGAGACTATACAACTGAGTGCACTTTTATGCAGCTACTGTAGTCATTAGGAACAGGAGCTCTGGAGCCTCAGATGTGATTTTATGTTTTCACTATCAAGTATACCTTTAGGAGCTGATCCGCCACCAAAAAACAAACAAACAAACAAAAAAGTGTGACAGAATTAGAACTAGGAAAACAATTAGCTTTATATACTTTTTCGTAACTGGTGGTCATTAACTGTAGTCAGTCCTACTTCATCCCCTTATATCTAATCTTTCATTTTCTCTTTTCTTCATCTTCTACTGGATCTACATGTACATTGTTTCCATAAATAAATATTATTGTCTATATTCTGTACTTGAGGGAAAACTTGGTTCCTTTCTGTTGATCTATGATGTCAGCATTGTACATTCTAAGTACAATCATTTTCCTATAATTTTTTTTATCTTCACCTCAATAATATTTCATTTTTATATGTATAACATTTATCTGTTGATAGACAATTAAGATGGTGCCAAAACTTTGCTGTGGTAAATAAAGCAGCAGTAAACATAGGGTATAACTGTCTCTAGAATGAGATGTGGAGTTCTCTGGTATATTCCCCAGAGTAAAAAAGCTGATTGTGCTGGGCGGTGGTGGCGCACGCCTTTAATCCCAGCACTTGGGAGGCAGAGGCAGGCGGATTTCTGAGTTCGTGGCCAGCCTGGTCTACAGAGTGAGTTCCAGGACAGCCAAGGCGACACAGAGAAACCCTGTCTCGTAAAAACCATAAAAAAAAAAAAAAAGCTGATTGTATATTTCATTTTCAATCATCTCCAAACTGATTTCCACAGTGGCCACATTAATTTGCAAGACAGACAGACATACAGACACACACACACAGACACACACACACACACAGTGAATAAGGCTTTGTTCTATCCATATCCTCTCTAACATTTGTTGTCAGACTAGATGATGACGGCCCTTCTCCGTGGGCTGAGGCACTATTTCAAAGTATTTTGAATTTCCATCTCTGATATCATTTTAAGGATCATAACCACTTTTTACATAACCAATATGTATTGTCAATTTGTGTTTCTGTCTTCTCAAAATATCTGTCCAGTACATTTGCCAATTTGTTGATTGGCAGTTTTATTTCCTTAAAATTTAATTTCTGTGATTCTTGGTAAATTCAAGATATGAGCCCCTATCCAGAGTGTCACTGGTACAGATTGGCACCCATTCTGTGGGTGTCTGTGTGCCCTGCTGATTGTTTCTTTGATGGACAGAAACTTTATATTCATGTCGTCTCATCTGTTTATACTTGGGGATAGTTTCTGTGCTGTTGGTGTTCTTTCTAGTTAATAAATTCTCACCCATCCCCATATCCTGAGGACTATTCCCTAGATTCTCTAAATTTTTATGTTTCTTATCTTCATTAAGATTTTTGATGCATTTTAGCATTATCTAAAGGTACAGCTTTTAAAACCACATTTCCTCATCACAGATTTTCCTACTGGGACATACACACTGTCATCCTGTCGGACATAAACACAGCATCCATAACTGATAAATAACCATGTATGTGGTGATTTGAATATGCTTGGCATAGGGAGTAGCATTATTTGGAGGACTGGCCTTATTGGAGTAAGTGTGACCTTGTTGGAGTCACTGGGTGTCACTGTGGGCATGAGCTTTAAGCCCCTCCTCCTAGCTGCCTGGGAGCCAGTCTTCTCGTAGCAGCATTCAGATGAAGATGTAGAACTTTCAGTTCTGCCTGCAACACGCCTGCCTGGACACTGCCATGCTCCCTCCTTGATGATAATAGACTGAACCTCTGAACCTGTAAGCCAGCCCCAATTAAATGTTGTCCTTAATATAAGAGTTGCCTTGGTCATGGTGTCTATTCACAGCAGTAAAACCTAAACTAAGACAATGTCCATACCTTAAATGTGCATCTTGTTTCATGGATATGCTTGTGAGACTACTGTGTCATCTTTTTTTCGCAGAATGAGAAACTCTGTGAAACAGATTGTGACTACATTAGAAATAACCTTTTGAGTAATTGTCCTTGCTCTTCTACACTCCTAATTTCCTTAAGTCTCCTTATATCTAGGAAAGCACTGTGCCTGGTATCACTTGGTTGAGCTATACTTTTCTGTTTAAGGATCTGTTGGCATTCAGAGATGTGGCTGTGGAATTTTCCCAAGAGGAGTGGCAATACCTGGACTCTACTCAGAGGGCTTTGTACATTGATGTAATGTTGGAGAATTACAACAACCTGGTGTCTGTGGGTAAGAACATTTTGCTTGTAGAATTCCTATCTTATCCTTTATATGTGAGGACTTAATTGTAAGCTCTGTTAAGCTGTCTTGAAAATAATTGGAGATTAAAGGCAGTTTGGTAGTAGAAAAGAACTTTTTTATGGTATTTGGGTTTTTTTCTTTCCACCTTTCATTTATAGGTGTCACACACCCTTTGTTTTATCATTTCTTTTTTTCATCAATTTATTTAATCACTTCACATTCCAATCACAGACAGCACCCCCCTCATAAAGCCCCTTCCTCCACCAACTCTCCCTTTAACTTCTGAGCTAGGGGAGGTCCCACACACACACTGAGTACCAAACCACCTAGGCACTTTAAGTCACTACAAGAGTAGACATATCCTCTTCGACTCAGGCCAGACATGGCAGCCCAGTTAGTGGAACAGGATCCACACAAGCAATAGAGTTAGAGTAAGTCCCTGCTCCAGTTGTTGGGAACCATATGAAGACCAAGCTGCACATCTACTACTTGTGTGCAGGGAAGGGGGTAGGTCCAAACCTTGTGTACTCTATAGTTAGTGGTTCAGTCTCTAGGAACCCCTAAGGGACCAGGTTAGTAGACTCTTTTAGTATTACTGTGGAATCCCTGTACCCTCCATGTATTAGTCAGGGTTTCTATTCCTGAACAAACATCATGACCAAGAAGCAAGTTGAGGAGGAAAGGGTTTATTCAGCTTACATTTCCACATTGCTGTTGATCACCAGAGGAAGTGAGGACTGGAACTCAAGCAGGTCAGGAAGCAGGAGCTGATGCAGAGGCCATGGAGAGATGTTTCTTGCTGGCTTGCTTCCCCTGGCTTGCTCAGCCTGCTCTCTTATAGAACCCAGACTTCCAGCCCAGGGATGGCACCACCCACAAGGGGCCCTACCCCCTTGGTCACTAATTGAGAAAATGCCCCACAGCTGGATCTCATGGAGGCACTTCCCCAACTGAAGCTCCCTTCTCTGTGATAACTCCAGCCTGGGTCAAGTTGGCACACAAAATCAGCCAGTACACTCCAGATTCCTCAATCCTTTCCCCAAACTTTTGACAAGATTTCCGGAGCTTGGTCTAATGTTCGACTATGTGTCTCTGCATCTCTTATGGTCAGCTGCTGGGAGGAACCTCTCAAAGGACAGTAATGCTAGGCTCCAGTCTGTGAATCCAGGATGACAGTTTCAAACATTGCCTGAGGCTCCAAGGTAGTTGAAAGAGAGGAAGGCAGGCCTGCAGTGTGTCGCTATTGATCCTCTGAGGACAGCTCAGCACATGCTCCCCAGAATTGTCAGGGGTTTCTATGGCCTTTATTTATGTCTGTCTTGTACAGGATACTTATTTATCCAGGCCAGCAGTGACAAATATAGCTGTCAAGAGTGTCTTCACATATTCTATCATTCTGACAAGACTTTGACTAAAAAAGAGGCATCAAAGTCTCACAATGTGGTCCTGTCAATCCACTCCCCATGCAGTCATAGTAGTAGTTGTTTCCTCTATTCACATATAGATCCCCATGGACATATGGATGACTGGAACGTTCATCAAAGTTGAATTCACAAAGATCTCCAAGGAATCCTGGTTTATAGTCACAGAAGTGAGCACCAAGAACATCCTGATACATGGGACCATGTAGACATGGTGGGGATCCACACTCATCAATTTCCAACTGACAATTCACATTAGAGTACTACTGAGGTCAGACACACGCGTATCTTTCTGTCTCATTGAAGCATTTTCCTCATCTATGCAGGGATCAGCAACACATTCATCCACTTCTAAGTCACAGTGCCTGCCTTAGTATCCAGGCACATTGAACCAGGAGTATCCATTGATATGATTCTGGCACACAGCTCCATTATCATGAGGACTGAGAACACTGTATCCCAGAAGCTTCTAGCATATCTAGCAGCACAGATACAGGCACAGTGCTCAGGGTCTTTATGGCAGGTGCCTCCATATTGAGAAGTGTGCCCTCTACAGGAATTAGTGCCACTTTCACAGGTTAGACCTCTGTACGCAGGAGGGCATTTGCACAGGAAGCCTCTTTCTCATCGAATATTCACACAAGTGAATCCTTAGCAGGGACTGGAAAAGCAATTAGATCTTCACAGTCTTTGTCCAAATTATTGGCTATGTCTAAGCAACAGTTGTTGTCTTGTAGAAAACCTTTATGCATATAAATTGTTTTGACAAGAACTTAAGAGATACCTGCTATTGTTCTTCTTGCAAAATGAATTCTGAGACCTCAAGTTACTGCAGAACTAGGTAAATCCTCTCCCACTGTGGCCTGTCAAGACAGCCCAATTAGGGGAGCAGGATCAACATGCCGGCAACAGAGTCAGAGTAGGGTAAGACCCATCTCCACTTGTTGGGAGACACTCATAAAGACCAAACTGCACACATATTCCATGTGTACTAGGGACCTATGTCCAGTTCTTGTATGCACTTTGACTAGTGCTTCAGTCTCTGGGAGCCCCCAAGGGTCCAGGTTACCTGACTATTGTTCTTCCTGAGGAGTCCCTATCCCCTCCAGGCTCTTCAGTCCTTCCCCACAACTCTTGCAGGAGACTTCCCAAGCTAATGGATCTCTGCATATGTTTCGGTCAGGTGCTGAGTGGCACCTCTCAGAGGACAGTTATGCTAGTCTGCTGTCTGCAAGCGTAACAAAGTATCATTAATAGTGTCAGGGATTGGTATACTCTTCCCTCTACTGGGAGTCCTGCCTGGTTACAGCAGGCTCCATATTCCCCACTACTAGAAGTCTCAGCTAGAGTCACCCTCATAGACTCCCTGGAGCGCCCCTCCCCCTTCCAGGTATCTCACACATCCTAAAGATGCTCCCCTCAGTCCCCTTTCCAAACAATTTAGGTTCACTCTCTGAGCCCCTTTTCCTTGGCTCTACTTATATATGATCACCACCATTCCATTCCCCGCCTGCTTTCCCACCCAGTTTCCTCTCTCCATCCACTTCCAATAATAATTTTATTTTCCCTTCTGAGTGAGATTCAAGCAACTTCCCTTGGGCCCTTCTTCTTAGTTGGCTTCCTTGAATCTGTGGATTGTATTGTGGTTATCCTGTATTTTATGACTAATCCACTTATTAGTGAGTACATAACATGCATGTCCTTTAAGGTCTGGGTTACTTCACTCAGGATGATATTTTCTAGTTCATCCATTTGCCTGTAAATTTCATGATGTCCCTGTTTTTAATAGCTGAATAGTGTTCCATTGTATAAGTGAATCATATTTTCTGTATCTATTCTTCAGGTAAGAGGCATCTGGGTTACTTCCAGTTTCTAGATACTACTAATAAAGCTGCCATGAACATAGTGAAGCAAGTGTCCTTGTGGGATAGTGGAGCATCTTTTGGGTATATGTCCAGGAATGGCATAGCTGGTTCTTGAGGTAGAACTATTCACAGATTTCTGAGAAACCCTCAAATTGATTTCCAGAGTGGTTGTTCCAAGTTTACATTCCCACCAGCTATGGAGGAGTGTTCCCCTTGCTACACATCCTCTCTAGCATGTGTTGTCACTTGAGTTTTTGATTGTACCCATTCTGATAGGTGTAAGATGGAACCTCAGAGTTGTTTTGATTTGCATTTCCCTGTTCACTAAGGACTTTGAACATCCTTTAAATACTTCTTGGACATTCAAGATTTCTCTGTTGAGAATTCTCTGTATAGTTCTGTACCCCATTTTTTTTCTATTTGTATTCCTTTATTTCACTAACTTTTCTGATTTCATTAACATATTAGCTTCAGTTCAAACACTGAACACCATTAGAAAGAGTGAAGAGTAATCTCTGGCATGGGGAGGGAGGAGGCAACAGGGGTTTGTTCTTGTTTTTGTTTGTTTGTTTGTTTGTTTTTTGGAGGGGAAACTGGGAAAGGAGAATTTTACATGTAAATAAAGAAAATATCTAAAAGAAAAAATACATATACCCCATTTTTTAATTGAGTTATTTTGGGTTGTTGGTATCTAACTTCTTGAGTTCTTGTAATTTTGCATATTAGCCCTTGGTCAGATGTAGGAGTGGTGAAGATCTATAGGCTGCCAATTTGTCCAATTAACAGTGCCCTTTGCCTTATAGAAGCTTTGCAGTTTCATGAGGTCCCATTTATCCATTGTTGGTCTTAGAGTCTGAGCCATTGGCTTTCTGTTCATGAAACTGTCTCGTGTAAAAATGCTTTCAAGACTATTTCCCATTTTCTCTTTTATTATATGTAGTGTATCCAGTGTTATCCAGTCTTTGATCCACTTGGACATCTTTTGTGCAGGGTGATATATATGGATCTATTTTCATTTTTCTACATGAAAATATCCAGTTAGCCCAGCACCATTTGTTGAAATGCTTTCCTTTTCCACTGTATTGTTTTGACTTCTTTGTCAAAAATCAAGTCTCCATAAGTGTGTGGGTTTATTTCAGGATCTTCAATTCCATTCCATCAATCAACCTATCTGTCTCTGTACCAATACCATTGCAGGTTTTAATTACTATTGCTCTTTAGTACAGCTTGAGATAAGGGATGTTGATCCATCCAGAAGTTCTTTTATTGGAATGGATTGTTTTAAGTATCCTGGATTTTTTGTTTCTCGAAATGAAATTGAGAACTACTCTTTCAAGGTTTGTAAGGACTTGTGCTGGATTTTTTTATGGGGATTACATTACATCTGTAGATTGTTTTTAGTAAGATGGCCACTTTCACAATGTTAATCCTACTGATCCGTGAGCATAGGTGATTTTTCCATCTTCTGATATCTTCCTCAATTTCTTTTTTCCAAGACTTAAAGTTCTTGTCATATAGATCTTCACTTGCTTAGTTAAAGTTACATCAAGATATTTTATATTATTTTTGGCTTTTGTGAAGAGTGTCTTTTTCCTAATTTCTTTCTCATATGGTATATAGCTTGTGTAAGGACAGGCCACTAATTTTTTTCAGTTGATTTTGTATCCAGCCATATTCCTGAAGGTGTTTAATGGCTGTAGTTCTCTGGTAGAATTTTTTGGGGGCCACTTATTTATGTAAAGGAGGACTACTGATTTCTTTGAGTTAATTTTCTGTCCAGCTACTTTGCTGAAGGTGTTTATCAGCTATACGAGTTCTCTTGTAGGGTTTTGGGAACTGCTTATGTATACTATCATAGCATCCATGAATAGTGGTACTTTAACTTTTCTTCCTTTACAATTTGTATCCTGTTGATCTCCTGTCATCTAATTGCTCAGCTACTATATTGAATATATAGTAAGAAAGTGAACAGCCTTGTCTTGTCCCTGATTTTTAGTGGGACTGCTTCAAGTATCTCTCCATTTAATTTGATGTTGACTATTGGCTTGCTATATATTGCTTTTATTGTGTTTGGGAATGTGCCTTGAATCCCTATTCTCTGCAAGACGTTACATGAAAGGGGGTATTGGATTTTATTGAAGGCTTTTTCAGCATCTAATGAGATGATCATGTAGTTTTTTTCTTCTGGTTTGTTTATATAGTGGATTATGTTGATGGATTTTCATATAGTGAAACATTCCTGCATCCCTAAAATGAAGCCTACCTGATCATGGTGAATGATGTTTTTGATGTGTTCTTTGATTTAGTTTATGAACATTTTATTGAGTATTTTTGTGTCTAAGTTCTTAGGTAAAATTGGTCTGAAGTTCTCTTTCTTTGTTGGGTCTTAGTGTGGTTTAGGTATTTGAATAACAGTGGTTTCATAGAACGAATTAGGTAGTGTTCTTTCTGTTTCTATTTTGTGGAATAGTTGGAGGAGTTCTGGTAGAATTCTACTCTAAAACCATCTGACCTTAGGCTTTTGTTTGTGTGTTTGTTGGGTGGGGAGACATTTAATGACTGCCTCCATTTCCTTAGGAGTTATAGGACTGTTTAGATAGTTTACCTGATACTCATTTAACTTTGGTAAGTGGTATAAGTCAAAAAATGTCATGTATTTTATTTAAATTTTCCAGCTTTCTGGCTTTTGAAGTATGACCTGATGATTTTTTTAATTTCCTCAGTTTCTGTTGTTATGTCTCCCTTTTCTTTCCTGACTTTTCTAAATTTGAATATTCTCTCTCTGCCTTTTAGTTAGCTAAGGGTTTGTCTATCTTGTTGATTTTCTCAAAGAACCATCTCTTAGCTTCATTGATTCTTTGTGTAGTTCTCTTTGTTTCTAATTTATTGATTTCAGCCCTGAGTTTGACTGTTTCTTCTTTTTGTTCTAGAGCTTTCAGGTGTGCTTTTAAGTTGCTAGTATGAGATATCTCCAGTTTCTTTGTAAAGGCACTTAGTGCTGTGAATTTTCCTCTTAGCACTGCTTTCACTGTGTCCCATAAGTTTGGGTGTGTTGTGCCTTTTATTATTATTTAGTTATATTATTTTATTGTTTTTGTTATTTTATTTATTCTATCATTGTAATACAATTGGACTTAAGGTCATCTTCTTGTGCTTTGGCTGTGTTAGAATATCCAGGGCTACATATCAGAAGAGCTGGGATCTAGTTGTGCCATACTGTCCTGACTCTTGTTGATTGTAATCCTATGCTGTCCTTTCACCATTTGGTTTTCCTTGGTGTTGACTGGATGATCCAGATACCAGGGGAACTTCTTGGGAAGGTAGGAATAGTCTTGGGCCAGACAATGGAGGTCAAAGGGCAGTGCACTTTACCTATGGAAGCTGTTCCCCAGGTCGACCCTGCTGGCAAGGAATTGGTGGAAGTGGGTTCAAAGCTGGTTGTTCCTAGGCTCCCTGAACACCTCCACAGGGGAGCAGGAGGTTCTTGGGGTCCCAAAATTCTCCATGGTATGGTAGGATAAGCCCACAGCCAGACAGTGGAAGTCAGAGGACCATGTACTGTGGAAAACTCAATGTGATGGCTGTGTCTCAGGCAGACCCAACCTAATTATTTTTCTCTTAAATTGATTCTTTTTTCATATAGTGCATCCTCACCCAACCCTCTACAGTTTTTTTGTTTTGTTTTGTTTTGTTTTTAAATAATTCCTGTCTCAAATGATCTAGAGCCTTAGGTATCTGGGAGAATGCTTGTTTTCTGTCCATTATTTTAAAGATCTCATACTTATTTTAGAGGGGAAAAAACTTCATACTTTTAAGTAACATTTAATCTGAAAAGGAATTGTGTCTTCCAAACAGTAGTTGTTTTTTTTTTTTAATAAATAAGCACAAGTGCTGTGAACATGGAATTGAATGAAATTCTTCATCATCCCTATTTGAAAAAAATTTAAATATACAAACATGAACTTTTACATATAATCACTTAGTGACCTCCATCCCAAAGCTGATTACTGATGCCTCAATTATATGGGCTATCTTCCTGGAAGGCTATCATTGGTTTTGTAAGAATCCATTTAATTATAGTAAAATAAAAGAATTGGGAGTTTTATTCTGAATGACTGCTATTTGTCTTACCTTAAGAGAGATTGTTGCCAGTCATTCATCAAATATGTAATTTTGAAACAATACCTATTAACCTGAGTTATACTCATTTTCCAGAGAACTATTGCATATGTGATACTGTTGATCAACATGTGAATACAGAAAAAGAGTCTTGCCAGTATAATGAGCTTGGCAAAATTCTTCATGAACACTTCAGATGTGCACTTTATAAAACTAGTATAACTACAGAAACATCTAAAAACTACAGATGCTGTAATGACAGGGATGTGTCTAATGACTCATCAAACCCAGATAGACATAAAATCATGCTCATTGGAAAAGAACCTTGCAAATCTAAAGAGTGTGAGAAATCTTTCAGTTTGTGTTCCAATATTAGTCAAGATCAGAGACTCTACACTGCAAAGAAAGAGCACGGGCAAGAAGAATATGATGACCATTTCAGCTCTACACACAGTCTCATGCAACAAATAAACTACATTGGAGAGAAACCACACCAGTGTGGGAAATGTGGGAAATGCTTCAGTACCTCCTCAAATCTCACTGTACACCAGAGAATTCATACTGGAGAGAAACCCTACAAGTGCAACCTTTGTGACAAATCTTTTTCCCAGAGCACAACTCTTAAAACACATCAAAGACTTCATACTGGGGAAAAACCTTACAAATGCAAAGAATGTGGAATGTCATTTCCTTACTTGTCATCCCTTAAAGTCCATCAGAATTTGCATCCTGGTTCTAAGCCATACAAATGTAAGGAATGTGACAAATCCTTTACTACAAAGTCAACTCTTAAAAAACATCAGAGAAATCATACTGGAGAGAAACCCTATACGTGCAATGTCTGTGGCAGATCCTTTAGACAATGTGCAAATCTTAAAACTCACCAAAGACTTCACACCGGAGAGAAACCTTACAAGTGCAAAGAATGTGGAAAGTCATTTACTCAGTCCTCATCCCTTAAAAAACATCAGAATTTGCATACTGGAAAGAAACCTTACAAATGTGAGGTTTGTGACAAATCTTTTACTGAGAAGTCAACTCTTACAACGCATAAAAGAATTCATACTGGAAAGAAACCCTACAAGTGCAACACTTGTGACAAATCCTTTAACAGTTGTACAAATCTTAAAACACATCAAACACTTCATACTGGGGAGAAACCTTACAAGTGCAAGGAATGTGGAAAGTCATTTCCTTACATGTCATCCCTTAAAATACATCAGAATTTGCATCCTGGAGAGAAGCCTTATAAATGTAAGGAATGTGATAAATCCTTTACTCTGAAGTCAAGTCTTATAACACATCAGATAATTCATACTGGAGAGAAACCCTACAAGTGCAACATTTGTGGCAAATCCTTTAACCAATGTACAAATCTCAAAACACATCAAAGACTTCATACTGGGGAGAAACCTTACAAATGCAAAGAATGTGGAAAGTCATTTCATTACTGGTCATCCCTTAAAAGCCATCAGAATTTGCATACTGGAGAGAAGCCTTATAAATGTAAGGAATGTGGCAAATCCTTTACTGAGAAGTCAACTCTTACAAAACATCAGAGAATTCACACAGGGAAGAAGCTCTACAAGTGCAACATTTGTGACAAATCCTTCATCTGGTGTGCATCTCTTAAGGCACATAAAAAGTTTCATACTGGCGAGAAACCTTACAAATGCAGAAAATGTGGAAAGACTTTTCCTCAGTTATCAACCCTTAAAAGACATCAGAAAATTCATGAAGACAAGGGACATACTGGGGAGAAGCTTTACAAGTGCAATGACTGTGACAAATCCTATACCTACCATTCGTCATTTAAAAGGCATCAGAAAATTCATTCGTCATAGAAATTAGACAAATGCATAGAATGTGGTAAGTCCTATATTGAACTGTCACATCTTAAAATACATTACAGGAATCAAACTGAAAAGAAACAAGTGTATGTACTGTGACAAATCATTAACCAATCACTCATATTTTAAAAGACTCATATTTAAAAAGAGTGTTCATACTGAAAAGAAAGGGACCTTACAGATGTAAGGCATGTGACAAATCTTTTCATAAGTGCTTTACTCCTGGAGAACATCATAAAATTCATATTGGGAGGAAAAACACCAATTTAAATAATGACATAGCATTTGTCTTTTATTCTCTGCTTACAAATCACAATATTATACATAATATAATTATATACAACATTATACATAATTATAATGTAAATATAATAAGAAATCTGTGAAATCCTTAAAATAAATCATAGAAGAGTATCATAGAGCTTATATTTAAATAAAACTCTGCAAATGTGTGTGAAGAGCTTTTTTTTTTTTTTAACGTATGTAGGTATTTTGACTGTGTATGTCTGTACACTGAAGAGACACAGGAAGCCTGCCTCTGCACTTCCCTGCTGCTTCGAGGGCTAGAGAAGTTACCACTCCTACCCTTTCCCCTTCGTAGATGCCTCTGACCTTTGGAGAGGGCAAACAAAGAGGGCCCAGCCTGGCGCCAGAATATTGCAATTCCCCTTTTCTCCTTTCATAGT
Source organism: Mastomys coucha (assembly GCF_008632895.1). NCBI lineage: Eukaryota > Metazoa > Chordata > Mammalia > Rodentia > Muridae > Mastomys > Mastomys coucha. The sequence goes on from NW_022196911.1 coordinate 21,584,841, forward strand.
AGCACTCCCTTCCCCCTGACACGGGGACAGATACCAGCCTTGGGAACAGACAAAAACCAGCATACCCTAGCCTCCCTGTCACCGAGACTCACACTCCCTTTGATTGATAACCAACACTTCCCCAGTGCAGATGACTCCTGCCCTGGAAGGAAGCAGGGACCAATATCCTTGAGATGATAAAATGCCCACTCTTGGACCGTGGGAGAAGGGCAATTAAGTGTTCCCAGAGCGCTTTGACCAGTTTGTAAAAATAAACTAGCTTCTGCTAGCACAATGAGTTACTTTTCCCAGGCCAGGAAGGTCCCTTTCCAGCTGCGTGGTTCTGCCGTGCTGTCTGAACAAACGTTATCAGGTTTAAAGGCTGGCACTCTCTTATCAATTCCAAGTCTCTGGTCCGGGGTATGGCTTTCCTAACCTCCGGAGTGAGAAAGGCTTGCAATCCAAGTCAGACGAGTGTAATAAAAACTCTTTGTTCTTGCTTCGGACTCACAATTCCTGGTGTTCTTCTGGGGTTCCTGAGAACTGGGCATAACAACACATGAATGCCTACTGCCCATGGAGGCCAGAAGTGGATATCCGATTTTCTGAAGCTGGAGTTATATAGGCAATTGTGACCTGCTATTTGTATGTTGGAAATTGAACCCCTATTCTATGGAAGAGGACGGTCAGTGCTCTTGACCGCTAAACCATTTCTCCAGCTGCTGGGAAAAGCTATAATAAAAAACATCTTCAATATCCAAAAATTCAAAATAATGCCAACTGCTGGTGCTCACCTTTAATCCTAGCACTCACGTAGTATGTAATTTTAAAAATATGCTTCCTCCTTCCCGGGATGGAATGCAACCATCCCCCAACCAGGGAAAGCCAGGAGCTGCTGTCTGAGCTCCCTCCATCCCCTAACCAGGGAAGGAAAGCCAGGAGCTGCTGTCTGAGCTCCCTCTTGCTTCTTTGTTCCCCAGCAAGCTTCACCAAGCCAACAGCTACCACCCCACCTTTACCCGAGGATGAAAAACACTTCTGACACCTTTATTATTTTAGAACGTGTCAGAGAACACAGTTACTGGACAAAAGAATCCCGGCTCCTAATCTTATCAGTTTACAGCTAGCTCCGGCCAACCAACAGGGCCCTGCCCGAGGCAGACTGCAGGCCCAGGATGCCCCAAGGCCTTACATGACTTCTGCTTTCTTCCCCCACTGCATGGCTACAAATACCCTTTCTCTTCTCATCCTGCCCCCGCCCCCGTGCTCCTCACCATCCCCCCCCCTTCCTCCTGGGACCCGGAAGTCCCACCTTTACCCTTTGCGCAGCAATTGGCTCCAGCCTGTTTTATTGACACAATCAAGAACCAATTAGGGAAACAGCACCTCCCTCTACACGCTCATGACACCAAGGCAGGGCTACTTCTGTAAGTTCAATGCCAGTCTGATCTACATAGTGATTTCCAGGACAGGTAAGACTACATAAATCCTGTCTCCGAAGAAAATAAAATTCATAATAAGGACAAAATGTAATAATAAAAAAGATCCGGAAAGACCTTTAGTCCTGCGTGTAATTTTGCTGTACATCACAAAATCCAAAATCCGTGCTCCTCAGAATCAACATTGAATGAAAAAGAAAAAAAAAAAAGAAAGAAAGACAAGATAAGGATATAACTGCCCTTGTGGATGATGAAGGAGAAACTATACTCCAGATATATGAGTGCATAGCCATTGGTAGACACATCTAAGGGAATCCAGAGTGCTCATGACCCTAAACCAAATGTGGAGGAGAGAGGGAAACTTAAGTACAACAGCCAAGAAGCCAAAGGTTCAAAATGATACAAAATGTCTGGATTATATAGGAAGAGTCTCCCTCAGGAAGGTCAGCCCAACTCCTGGGCTAGAGGGTTCAGGGTAGAGGGTGTGGTATGTCACCCATACCCTGTAACAGGTAGGGACTGAAAAGTTGCTGGGAGAACCTGGAGGCCAGGTCCACCTTGATATGTGAAATGGCTACCATGGCTGCTTGTCCCAGGTTTGAAATTTAATGTCTGAGCTTTTTCTTGATAATAAATAAGAGGTGACATGATGGTTTATGACTTCATCCTTCTGAGATTGGGACATAACTTGAGGTTAAAAGGTTGAAATGTTGGCCAAGTCTGAGAAAAGCATGCTGTTTCACTGACCAGGCTCTGCAGGAACATCTGGGGCTCAGGACATGGAAGCATCAGTTGGGGCAGTTTGCTGTCTTTAAGTGGTTGGAACTGTGCTGAATGAGATAAATTTTAGGGACAGGAGGTAAAGTTAAGTTGTTTATGGGGTGTAGTGATTATAAAGTAAAGCCTTTCTGTTTGGCTTTGAATGCAGCATTTCACCAAAGCCTTCATTGTATTTGGGGTAATAACTAGCTGATAATTGTTTTGAGACTGACTGAACCTTGAAGAAATACCACCCTGAAAAGCGCACTTAGTACTACAAGAAAGCTTGCAGCTGCACAAACCTTGATCCTATGACACTCCTTGTAAATGTGAAATTCTTATTTTATTTTTTGTTATTGTTGTTGGTTTGGTTTGGTTTTTTTGTTGTTTTGGGGGGTTTTTTGGTTTGTTTTTCGAGACAGGGTTTCTCTGCGTAGCCCTGGCTGTCCTGGAACTCACTCTGTAGACCAGGCTGTCCTGGAACTCAGAAATCTGCCTACCTCTGCCTTCCAAGTGCTGGGATTAAAGGTGTGCGCCACCACTGCCCAGCTTCTTACTTTTGGTTTTTGACTAGCTATAACCAAAAGGGACTGAGATTTGTGTAGGTTGTCAGCTTTCTTGGGCAGCAAGGGCAAAATAACTTTGGTAGTTGCAACCTTTCCCAGTCCCAGTTAACGTGTAACTGTGGTGAGCTTGCTGGGTGCTAGTCTTTTCCTAGATGGCCAAAGCCTTCTGTTTCTTGTAAAGTGAAAACGTAGCATCTTAGTGAGCTTCTCTCTCTACTGTGGTACCTAAGACCAACATCAATAATGAGGCTGATTTTTTCTTGTACATAAGAAACGTTTAGGTCCTGGTAGAAAGGGAAAGGAGTCCCAAGACCAAAGAAAGATCCCACCCTCAGGAATAGGCAGGTGGGAAACAGGCTAATAATGGACAGTACTTATCTGCAGTTCCTTTGACTTGTGTGAAGTGATCCAAACCAATAACCCGAAGCTTACAAAAATTTTTTAAAATTTATTAAAAGAGGTAAATTTAAATATACTAGTATTACCACGGTTTGTAGTCTGTAGTGAAATCCACACTGTAGAAAAAAAAAAAAAACAGTAAATGCATACCTTTGAGTCATAGTAAAAGCTGTCATAAGATGATTTTAGTTAAAAGCATTAAGCACTCTTTCTTCTATCTAGAAGAATGGGTGTGGGTAGATGTCCTTAGCACAGTGAGAAGCACTTTTAAGTCTAGACTTCTGACAACCAAAGAAAATATAAAATCTTGAGCCTGAGACTATGATAATATTAACAAGAGTTCCCTGAGGTAGATTAATAGCTTATCAGAACTCTACTGGTTAATGCTAAAACTTGGAACTTTTGAAGTCTTCATATAACAGTAGCATAGCAAGGGAAGGAAATCTGAAGCATTGTTTATTCTTTTAATATACCTTAAATCATTTGTTTTCCCAATTATTTATTGCACTAGTCAGGGTTCTCTAGAGTCACAGAACTTATGGTAGTCTCTATGTAGTAAAGGAATTTATTGATGACTTAAGAGTCTGTAGTCCAACTCCTAACAATCAACTCCCAACAATGGTTGGCAGCAGCTGTGAATGTAAGTCCCAGGATCCAGCAGTTGCTCAGTCCCACAAGGCAAGCAGGTGAAGCAGAGTGAGCCTTCCTTCTTCCAATGTCCTTGTATAGGTCTCCAGCAAAAGGTGTTGCCCAGATTAAAGGTGTGTGCCACCACACCTTTAATCCCAGATAACCTTGCTTGAACTCATAGATCTTCCAGTCTTTTTTGTTTGTTTGTTTGTTTTTGCTTCAGCTGCTGTTTATTGACATTCAGGTGGGCACTATAGCAACAGGCCTGGAGACTGCAGAATACAAGGTGGGGAGTAGAGTGTCTGCAGTGACAGCAGTGGAGTGCACAAGGGGAGTGGGGAGGCCAAAGCTGTTGGGAAAGCAAGTCAGGGCCAGGACCAAAAGCCCACACCCTCAGCCCCTATTTTTGTCCAGTCTTTGGACTCCAGGCTAGGGCTGGGAATTCTCTGGAC
>NW_022196911.1:21590612-21644126 GCF_008632895.1 Mastomys coucha
GGTTCCATGAGAAAAATTCAGCCGAGCCACATTCATTCCAGACTTTATCATCTCCTTCAGCATCTCCAGATCGGGAAGCAGGGCCAATGGTACAAATGATGCCAGTGTTGCGGGCCGTGACGGGAGCGGAGTCAATGTCCAGACGGCACATGTGTTCCAGGAAGGTGTCAACCATGGCTGCATGGAGCTGCTGGGTCTGAATGAAGACAGTCCCTGCTTCGCTGTGTGGCTTCGGCTTGGTTTCTGAAGTCCTCGGGCGTACTTCGGTTCCTGCTGCGATACCTAAAGCGGACGTCTGCGAGTCGCTACGCGTAGCTGCTGTGCCGATCTTCCAGTCTTAATCTTCTAGGATTCATAGCCACTATGCCACCACACCTTTAATCCCAAATGACCTTGTTTGAACTCATAGATCTTCCAGCCTTAATCCTCTGGGACTCATAGCCACTATACCTCAAGGTCTCCATGCCAAGATTCAGGTTGGAAACTTGTATCTCTCAGCTTCCAGATTAGGGCCAGGTGAGCCTTCTAATTCTGGATTGTAGTTCATTTCAGATATAGTCAAGATGACAACCAGGAATAGCCACTACATTTTCCATGAGACATAGATGGTAGATTACTGACAGCTGTCATTATAGGGCAAATTCCTTTATTTTATTTTTGGGGGTGCAGTGTACTTTATTGATGGTATTCAAGAGTAGGGAGGGCTCCCTAGGCCCCTTCTATTATTATGGGGGTCCGGGATGGAAATTGTGAGGGAGATCCTCAGTTTTGGGGTAGGGACTCCTCAGCAACTGAGGGCATCTCTCTTGCTTTCAGTGTCCTTGCTGGGTGGGTGGTCCAGGGTGTCTTACTCCTTGGAGGCCATGTAGGCCATGAGGTCCACCACCCTGTTGCTGTAGCCATATTTATTGTCATGTCATTTATTGTCATGTCAGGAAATGAGCTTTACAAAGTTGTCATTGAGAGCAATGCCAGGCCCAGCCTCAAAAGTAGAACAGTGGGAGTTGCTGCTGAAGTCTCAGGAGACAACCTGGTTCTCACTGTAGCCCAGGATGCCGTTCAGTAGGCCCTCAGATGCATGCTTCACCACTTTCTTTGATGTCATCTTACTTGGCAGGTTTCTCTAGGCAGCATGTCAGATCCACAACGGATACATTGTGGGTAGGAACACAGAAGGCCATGCCAGTGAGCTTCCTGTTGAGCTCTGGGATGACCTTGCCCACAGCCTTGGCAGCACCAATGGATACAGAGATGATGTTCTGGGCAGCCCCAGGGCCATCATGCCACAGCTTTCCAGAGAGGCCATCCACAGTCTTCTGAGTGGCAGTGATGGCATGGACGGTGGTCAAGAGCCCTTCCACGATACCAAAGTTGTTATGGATGACTTTGGCCAGGGTGGCTAAGCAGTTAGTGGTGCAGGATACATTGCTGACAATCTTGAGTGAGTTGTCATATTTCTCATGGTTCACACCCATCACAAACATGGGGGCATCGGCAAAGGGGCAGAGATGATGACCCTTTTGGCCCCACACTTCAAGTGGGCCCCAGCCTTCTCCATGTCAGTGAAGATGCCAGTAGACTCCACAACATACTCAGAACCAGCATCCCCCCATTTGATGTTAGCAGGATCTCACTCCTGGAAGATGGTGATGGGCTTCCCATTGATGACAAGCTTCCCATTCTCAGCCTTGACTATGCGGTTGAATTTGCCGTGGGTGGATTCATACTGGAACATGTAGACCATGTAGTTGAGGTCAATGAAGGGGTTGTTGATGGCAACAATCTCCACTTTGCCAGATGCAGAGCAGAAAGCAGCCCTGGTAACCAGGCACCCAATACGGCCAAATCCGTTCATACCAACCTTCACCATTTTGTCTAAGGGACGAGGCTGGTGCTGCACAAGAATGCAGCTGTCTCGGGAACAGGGAGGAGCAGAGAGCAGCAAATTCTTTTAAATAGTAAAGTTAAGTAGTAAAACTGATTTTGAGAATTTGCCTTTGACTAGATTCTGATAGGAATTTTCTGTTTGTCTATCAGCTGGAGGCCTAGGAGAGTGTGGCTTGAAGTCATTTTTTACTATGAAGAGACTTAGAAGCCTTGGATGCTACTGGTAACCAGACAACACTACCCTAGCCTAGTCATCAAGGCCAGAGACCCAAGAAGGATACATTTCACCAGAGTAAAACCAAGAGCTTTCAGTTCTATGAAAAATGACAGTGACTTACTGACTACCTGGACACCCTAAATTCCTCCATGGTCAAAAACCAGCTCCAACAGTATGTTCAGAGATCCAAGGTTGGGATGTGGGGTCTGCAACAATGTGAAGCAGGCATACACACACACTTGGTGGATGAAGCAAGTTCCAACCACTTTATGTACATACACATGCAAGCACATTCAATAAATGGACCTATGTATTAAATCATATCAGGTGGTTGAGGGCAAAAAGACCTACAAGAAATTAATCATCACCTTGATCACCAGTCCATTTTCAATGAACAAGTCATGTCAGTGCTACTTAGGCTGTCATTGTTCCTATTCCCTGACTTTAAAAAAGCCCTAGCTCAACTATTTAAGGGTGTGTTTTCTGAACTTCAAATTGTTCACTAAGATTTTCTATATCAGAGCTACTAACAACAGCATCTTTTTTTTTTTTTTGAGACAGGGTTCTGGCTGTCCTGGAACTCACTCTGTAGACCAGGCTGGCCTCGAACTCAGAAATCCGCCTGCCTCTGCCTCCCAAGTGCTGGGATTAAAGGCGTGTGCCACCACCGCCCAGCTAACAATAGCATCTTCACTTCACTAACAAGTCTATTTTTTCAAATTTTTACAAGGGTGATGGTCATTGCTAACAGTCTACTTTCCAAGAATGGTGATTGAATCATCAATCTGCTCTAACAGCAATGCTTGAAAAAGATCATGTAGAGATCATGCTCTGACTCTGAGGTACAAACATTATGGTTGTGCTAAACTGTGGGCTGCATTCAATGGTTTCTAAAACTGTTTTCTTGTTCCTCTTGCATGGCCCTCAACCCTCCATGGTCAGTAGAGGGGTAATAATAAGTCTTTGGCTGCTACAACTAGAAGATCTGACAGACTTTCCTGTGTAGTATGAACTTACAGGGACTGTTGAATCTTGTCAAGGCAAAGCAGCACAGTCAACTTCCCATTGTCTTCCTTGTCCACTCATTGAACAGTGTGCTACCATCTTCCTTGTCCACTCATTGAACCGTGTGCTACCAGCAGCAATGCTATTTTGTCCAATGGCCACGTTTGCCACATTTAAAACAAGCTCCAGTTGATGTCCTATGCCCTTAACTTTGAAAACATAAACAGAAGGCTAAAATAAAGTTTATTTCTGTAATTAATTATTAGTACTTAGCATGACTACAAGTATACTTCTGAACACATTAAACAATTTGATCATTTATATGGTGTCTTAGAGTTTTACTGCTGAGAACAGACACCATGACCAAGGCAAGTCTTACAAAGGACAATATTTAGTTGGGGCTTACAGGTTCAGAGGTTCAGTCCATATTAGCTGACTTCCAGGCAGCTAAGGTGAGGGTCTTAAGCCCACACTCACAATGACACACCTACTCCAACAAGGCCACACCTCTTAATAATGCCACTCTCTGGGCCAAGTATATATAAACCATCATATATGGTGACTGACCATTCCCTTGCATGTCTTAATTATCCTTAATAGCTACTTAGTAGGTTATATAAAGTTAGAATTTTGCAGATTTTTTCCTATATAGTTTTCTCATTGAAAATAACAATTTTGAATTGAACCTTTTTTAGTACCAAAACAAAATTTTTAATCATGGATAAGATCCATAGGGAGACTGGCATCTTTACTGATCCTAAAAAAGGAACAGAAAAAACAAAAAACAAAATAGTCACTCCTTGGGTGAAAATGGAAAAAGGTTATTTCAAACTGCCAATGCTATAGGCTGAGTGGGGTTTAAAAGCCAGGAGTGAGGGAGTCTAGAGGCTAGCATTGACCTTGACAAGTTAATAGGCACCACAGTCAAACATTGACGGAAGGGCCTCAAGTTCCTCTTCTCAGAAATTAAGGAGAATGTCTCACTTTTTTAGGAAGCAGATACTTTACTCAAGGCCCTGGGCAAATGGGGGCTTTTGTCTAAATGCCCAACCTTGGGAAGAGACTTTTCTTGGGACACCAGACACACTCTTATAGAATATTGCAGTTTGGTTTTGTATGATTTATTTTATCCAGATATCTAAAGCTTAGAGTGATCAGAGACAGAGAAGCTAGACAAGTATCACTATGAACCAGACTAGAACTTAGGAATTTACGGAGCTTTATTATCAAATTTATCAAATACACTTTATTTGTCAAACAAATATTTATCAAATATACCATACTTATCAAACGTTACCATTCTAACTTTTCTAGCAGCTTGTTATTAAACAGTTATCAAAGACATAAATACTTAGGTATACATCATAAATCAGCTTTTTAAAATCTGAACAGACATTTATAACCTAAAAAGTTTATCACCATATGGAGTATGCTGTAAATCACAGTTGAATCTCATGTATGTTGTAAATTATCATCATACAAAAATCCATACTAACCCCACAATATTTGAGATTTGTTGTTGCTTTCTTAGTCTTATTGAGGGGTCTGCCCCACACCCCCCAGCATAATTGTAGCTTTTTTGTTACAGGCCTGCCAGCTATTTCATATTGTTTTTGTAATATGCCTACCAGTCATTGACGCAGAAAAAATAACTTGACTCAGCAAGGTTATGCTGACCACATACCCTGTTATGTTCTGTATTTTCTAATGTTTGTTAATTTTAAGAAATTCCACAAAGCTTTGCATAGGACCCATCAAATTAAAGGTTATGTTATGTCTAAAATGGCTTGAGTCAGAGCTGAACATCGGGCAGGACTTCCTGTATCTTCCTATGAGATTAAGGGTTTTGTGGTGTTTTCCTTTATAAGCCTCCCCTGAGAAATGTTTGTTGTCATAGCCTCAGCCCCCACTGAACTATGTCCCTGATCTGATCAGTATTAGGATGTGCATTCAATAAACCATTTCTGTCTGACTGAGATTGGTGTTTGTGTGGTTTATGGATCAACTCATGGGCCACTACCCCCAACAAGTCTGAAAAGAGATACCATAATAAAGTAAGGGCTCAGTGGACTAAGAAGTTTTGAAATTGTTACTTTATGCCATATGGTCATTTTAAGATGATGAAGTCAAATGGCATGTACTCTTTAACTTTAGCAAAGATGGCTGCCAGTTATATGGCTACTTAGATCTTGACGGTAATCAGCCAAGATGGAGGAGAGCAATAAGGTTGCAGGTTAGAATATCTGTTTTCCTAAAGAAGAATTGAATCTAAGTTAGATATGCAGTATATTCTAGTAAGAGTTGAATCACATAACTAGGATATTGTAACAAATTAAAATTTGTATGTATAGTATTTAGTTATAAGGTTTTTACTATTAGTTTAAAGCCAAATTTTGATGATTTTTAACCACACCTAATGAGTTTACAAATCAATACAGAGATAAAGACTGTTCACACAATAGTCTTAAAAGATTAGTTAAGAGTCAGGTTAGAAGTTTGGTTCAGAGCAGATGAGTTCCTTGAGGAGGGAGCCGTTCCTGAGTTTTGGCACCAGATGAATGGAAAAAATTTTTAAAAATATATTTTTTTAATTTTAAAAAAGTAAAGGATGTGTCCAAACATAGATATGGTGAAGAAGAGAGTTTATTATTGATTTATGAGAGAGCATAGCCAGAGACAGACACATCTGGAGGTATCCAGAATGCTCATGCCCCTGAACCAGGTTGTAGAGTGGGAGAGGAAAGGAAGGGAACCAAGTACAGCAGCCAGGAGGCCAAAGATACAAAAAGATACAAAATGGATGGGTAACCAAAATGTTTGAATTATATAGAAAAGAGCCTCTGTGGAAGGGCAGGCTAGCTCCTAGTTCAAGATAGAGGGCAGGGTATGCCATAAATGGGATGTAACAGGTAGAAACAGAAGGATTGCTGCAAGAATCTGGATGCTAGGTCCACTTTGATACATGAAACAGGCACCACAGCCACTTGAACCTGGGTTGAATCTTAACACATATAAAAGGTATACCATATATAATTCCTATGTCTTGCTGTTCATTGGAAATCTTCCCCCAATATATTCAATTTAACAAATCCTTTACCTAGTGCTGAAATCATAGACATAAAATAAAATCCATAATGAAGGGAAAAACCCACAAAAATGCTATAATATGTAAAAGTAACTTTTATTCTCCCTGTAATAATAGTGTCTATGAGGCTAATATCCAACATATACAAAGAACTCAAGAATTTAGACTCCAGAGAACCAAATTACCATATTGAAAATGGGGTACAGAGCTAAACATTTTTTATCTGAGGAATCTCAAATGGCCAAGAAACTCCTAAAGAAATGTTCAATATCCTTAGTCATCAGGAAAATGCAGATCAAAACAACCCTGAGATTCCACCTTAGACCAATCAGAATGTCTAAGATCAAAAACTCAGGTGACATCCAATGCTGGTGAGGATGTGGAGAAAAGAGGAACACTTCTCCATTGCTGGTAGAATTGCAAGCCAGTAGGGTTGCAAGCTGGTACGATTTTGGAAATCAATCTGGTGGTTCCTCAGAAAATTGAAAATAGCTGTACCTGAGGACCTAGCTATACCACTCCTGGACATATACCCAAAAGATGCTGTTTTAGTCAGGGTTTTCTATTCCTGCACAAACATCATGACCAAGAAGCAAGTTAGGGAGGAAAGGGTTTATTCAGCTTACATTTCCATATTGCTGTTGATCACCAAAGGAAGTCAGGAATGGAACTCAAGCAGGTCAGGAAGCAGGAGCTGATGCAGAGGCCATGGAGGGATGTTCCTTACTGGCTTGCTTCCCCTGGCTTGCTCAGACTGCTCTCTTATAGAACCCAAGACTATCAGCTCAGGGATGGCACCACCCACAAGGGGCCCTCCTCCCTTGGTCACTAATTGAGAAAATGCCCCACAGCTGGGTCTCATGGAGGCGCTTCCCCAACTGAAAACTTCCTTCTCTGTGATAACTCCAGCCTGTGTCAAGTTGCCACACAAAACCAGCCAGTACAGAGGCTTACTGCCTCTGTGTGCTAACCTAGGTCTAGACCTGGAAACTTCTAGCCTTCCCATAATCTAATCTACACCTAGAATGTTTTTAGTTTCTGAGACTTGCTGCTGAATAAGCTTACCCATTCTTGGTTCTTTCTGATCTCTGGCTGTGTCCAGAGCCATCTAGCAAAGGCTAAAGACATGCAAGTGACCTTTCTGGAGATGGCCCATCTGATTGTGTGATCTGTGATAGGTGAACTCTAAATTGCAAGGCAGGTAAAGATCTCATCTCAGAATTGATTCTTGTTATTGTTGTCTTTCCTGTTATTATTAAATAGTATAGTGATCCCTGGGCATTAGCCCACACTATTGGGCAGATTCACTGCAGATCAATGAAGATACACTCTCTTGTAGTGATGCTATGTAGATGAATTAATGATATAATTCCTAATAATGATTCTATAGAATTTCTAAATTTATACAAGTAATTTTGAGCACTCCCTATAAAAAAATAGCAACTAGAGTTCTGTAGTCCTTCCTGTGTCACAAGATAATTGCAGAAAACAGGCTTGGACAAATTTATGATCAGGGAAAACATTCCTTCTAGCCTAGCTGTGAAACCTTTATCTGATAACTAATGGTCATAAACTGGGAATGGACAATTTTACTGTAGGTGCTAGAACAGAAATTAAACTATTGACTGAATTTATCCATGCGAAACTTCAAAACTAATGAGACACAAGGTAGATGATTTGCCTTGACAAAACTGTGCTAACTTATGACACAAGAATTATTGTTTTATACTTCTTTAATGACATGTAGAGCTAGTGACAGGTAATGAATGTTTAACTAAATGCTAGTTTTAATGGAAACTCATATAAACATCACTGCTGAAACTCCTCATTTTATTTATGATGAACTTTCAGAATGAATAATGCTTGAAAAACCATGTGATTTATTCTCCTGAGAAAGTATAAGTACTAAATAAGTGTGGTCTAGGAGTTACTCCACAAACCACAGGAACACAGATATAAGTCAGTGTATTAGTCATGGTTCTCTAGAATCTCAGAACTTATGGGTAGTCTCTATATAGTAAGGAAATGTGTTGATGACTTATAGTCTGTAGTCCAACTCCCCAACAACGGTCAGCAGCAGTGACTTCCAGTGAATGGAAGTCCAAGGATCTAGCAGTTGCTCAGTCCCACAAGGCAAACAGGCAAAGAAGAGAGTAAATCTTTCTTCTTCCAATGTCCTTATGTAGGTCTCCAGCAGAAGGTGTGGCCCAAATTAAAGGTGTGTGCCACCACGCCTGGATCTGGGACTTACTTTGTCCCAGATTACCTTGAACTCAGAGATCTCCCCGTCTTAATCCTCTAGGATTTGTAGCCACTATGCCTCAACATCTCCATGCCAAGATCCAGATCAGAAACTTGTATCTCCCAGCCTCCAGACTAGGATCACTGTTGAGCCTTCCAGTTCTGCATTGTAGTTCATTCCCAGATATAACCAAGTTGACAACCAGCAATAGCCACTACAATCCACACTTGTCAACTTGACACAAATAATATGTCCCCATGAAACAATCACAAGGTCATGAATACACCTAACATGATATAACTATTCCTCATACAATCACAAACACATTTGTAAATTTACAATGGGGCAATGTCCATTGGGAACGTTCTTTTAGTGTCTCAACTTAAATACCAGTTGATGTTAAAGAAATTGGAAGAAAGACAAATGTATTCTTAACAAAATAAGACAGAAACAGTCATATTACTCTGTAATCCTCATTTCTGCAACTGGCCTTACCTGGTATTTATAAGTACCTTCTTCTACTACCCATTCTGCGTTTCCTTCAACCTCTGCAAGCACCTCAACAAGTCTTGGCTCTTTTCCTGGAGTACTGACCCATACCTTCATTCCTGATGGGTCTGCGTCCTTTGCCATCCTGCTTGGATTAGGCTGTTGTAGTTTCCCATTGACTTTAATCACAGGACATGGAAGTACTAAGAGACGCCCTAAGAGATCTCCTGCACTCCAGACATAATCCTGCTTACTCCATTGTAGAGAATTGCAATCCAATTTCCCCATGGTAATCTGGATCTATCACCCCTCCTAACACTGTTATTCTTTTCCTAGCCTGTTGGTTTAAGGACATTAGAAACCCAGAATGACCAGGGAGAAATCTGAGCTTCCAGTTCAATGGAATGTTTGTTGTGGCTCCTGGTAGGGGCACTCACCACTCTAAAACCAAAACTTCTAGGCCAGCAGAACCTAGAGTTGTGGGAACAGGAAACAAATTTTTTCTTAGAGGGTCACTAGGAGTAATAGTGAGTGGAACTATTCCCTTTTCCACCCCTTAATTCCTGGACCCATGGATCCTGGCTGTGGGAGAAACTGTACCACATATCGGACGCTGATTCAAAGCATTTACTGCCTTCTGAAAAACTCTACTCCAGCTCTCCATGCTATTGCCACCTAACTGGCACTGTAACTGTGTCTTCAAAGGCCATTCCATCTTTCTATCAGACCCACTGCATCAGGATGATGGGGAACATGGTAAAACCAGTGAATTCCATGATCGTGGGCGCACTGTCACACTTCTCTGGCTGTGAAGTGAGTTCCTTGGTCAGAAGCAATACTGTGTAGAATCCCGTGATGGTAGATAAGTCATTCAGTGAGTCCACGGACGGTGGTTTTGGCAGAAGCATTTCATGCAGAAAAGGCAAATTCATGACCAGAATAAATATCCACCCCAGTAAAAACAAAACGTTGTCCTTTCCACAGAGGAAGTGATCCAACTTAGTCAACCTGCCACCAGGTTGCCGGCTGGTCACCTCGAGGAATGGTGCCATATCTGGGGCTCAGTGTTGGTTTCTGCTGTTGGCAGATCTAGCATTCAGCAGCAGCTGTAGCCAGGTCAGCCTTGGTGAGTGGAAGTCTGTGTTGTTGAGCTCAAACATATCCTCCATCTCGGCCACCATGACCACTTTGTTCAAGTGCCTACTGAGCAATGACAGGGATGGCTGGGTAAAGAGGCTGGCTCTCCATGGAATGGATCTACTTATCAATGTGATTATTGAATTCCTCTTAAGCTGAAGTCACGTTTTGGTGAGAATTTACATGGAACACAAATATCTCCACATCCTTTGCCCATTTGGAGAGATCTATCCACATACTACTTCCCCAGATGTCTTTCTCAACAATTTTTTTTTTTTTTTTTTTTTTTTTTTTTTTTTTTTAGTTTTTCAAGAAAGGGTTTCTCTGTGTAGTCCTGGCTGTCCTGGCCTCACTCTGTAAACCAGGCTGGCCTGGAACTCAAAAATCCTCCTGCCTCTGCCTCCCAAGTGCTGGGATTAAAGGTGTGTGCCACAACCGACTGGCCCTCAACAATTTTCTAATGGCAATCTTTCCAAGTCCCTGACCATCCAGCCAATCCATTGGCTACAGCTCATGAGTCAGTGAACAATCGTACATCTTGCCATTTCTTCTTCCAAACAAACTGTAATAACCACGTATACTGCCTGCAGTTCTGCCCACTGTGCAGATTTTCCTTCACCTATCTTTCAGGGTTGTCCTGGGAAGGGGTTGTAATACTGCAGCTGTCCACTTCTGGGTGGTGCCTGCATAATGTGCAGAGCTATCAGTAATTCTGTTTTTCAGTCAGCTAATCATAGGGAACACCACATGAGGCTATAGGTGCATGCTTGGCAGCAGATCGCATTGTAACAGGAGTAGAAACCATAGGCATTTGAGCAACTTCTTCATGTAATTTGCTTGTGCCTTCAGGACCTGCTATGGCCCAGTCACATATATACCACTTCCATTTGATAATAGGCTGCTGCTGTGCATGTCCTATTTTATGACTTCGAGGGTCTGATAGCACCCAGCTCATAATGCAGTTCACGTAGCATAGCAATTTGTTGTCCTATTTATTGTCAAATGTTCAGTTTCCACTAAGGCCTAATAGCCGGCCAGGAGCTGTTTTTCAAAGGGAGAATAGTTGTCTACAGATGATGGTAGAGCTTCTCTCCAAAATTCCAAAGGTTTCTTCTGTGATTCACCTACAAGGGCCTGCCAGAGGCTCCAAACAACATCTCTATCTGCCACCAACACCTCAAGTACCATTAGGTCTGCTCGATCATATGGTCCAAGTGGTAGAGCAGCCTGCACAGGAGCCTGGACCTGTTGAAGAGCCTTCTCCTGTTCCAGCCCCACACAAAGCTAGCAGCTTTCTGAGTCACTTGGTAAATGGGCCTGAGTAATACACCCAAGTGAAGAATGTGCTATTCCCAGAATCCACATAGACCCACTAAATGTTGTGCCTCTTTGTGATGGGAAGGGCCAGGTGCAATAATTTATCTTTCACCTTAGAAGGAATATCTCTGCATGTCCCATACCACTGGACTCCTAAGAATTTCACTAATGTAGACTGTCCTTGAATTTTGGTTGGATTTATTTCCCATCCTCTGATACACATATGTGTTACCAATGAGTCCAAAGTGGTTGCTACTTCCTGCTCACTTGGTTCAATCAGCATAATGTGATCAAGATCCCTGCTAACTAAGTTATGACACACAGCAGGAGAGTTCATATATCCTTGAGGCAAAACTGTAAAGGTATACTGCTGGCCTTGCCAACTGAAAACAAATGATTTCTGGTGGTCCTTATGGACAGGTACTGAGAAGAGGTTTTTGCCAGATCAATGACTGCATACCAGGTTTCAGGAGATGTGTTAATTTGCTCAGCCAACGAAACTACATCTGGTACAGCAGCTGCAATTGGAGTTACTACCTGATTTAGTTTTCGATAGTCAGCTGTCATTGTCCATGATCCATCTGTCTTCTGCACTGGCTAGATAGGAGAGTTAAAGGGAGATGTGGTGAGAACCACCACCCCTGCATCTTTCAAGTCCTTGCTAGTAGTAGTAATTTCTGTAATTCTTCCTGGAATATGATACTGTTTTTGATTCACTATTTTTTTTTTTTTGGCAGAGGCAACTCTAAAAGCTTCCATTTAGCCTTTCCAACCATAATAGCCCTCACTCCACAGGTCAGGGAACCAATGTGAGAATTCTGCCAATTTCTGAGTATATCTATCCCAATTATACATTCTGGAACTGGAGAAATGACCACAGGATGTGTTCGGGGACCTACTGGACCTACTGTGAGTCGGACATCAGTCAAAACTCCATTAATCACCTGTCCTCCACAAACCCCTACTTTAACTGAAGGGTCACAATGTTTCTTGGGATCTCCTGGGATCAGTGTCAATTCAGAATCTGTATCCAATAGACCCTGGAAAGTCTGATTAGATTTCCTTTACCATTGTAAAAGGTCATAGGTCCTGTTGGGGAAGAATAGGAAAAAGGCTAACAGCAAAACGTTTAAGTGTCTTATCAAGATCCTTCCTCAGAAAAACCTGGCCACCCCTTCATTTAAGGGGTTCTGGGCCTGCAAACTGGCTCAAGTCTTGAAATTGATTCACTGGTGGAGATTGCCTTTTGCAACCATCCAAAGTAGCCTTTCTTTCATTTGCTTGAGAATTTTTATGCTTAAACAGATAAATGAAAATGCAGTAGGCTTCCTATCTATTTCATGCCTAGAAACACTATGATTGATTAGCCAATACCAAGCTCCAAACAAGTCATGCCATTATAAATGTCACGTCTCCTGTGCTGACCATTACAGGATATGTCATTATAATATTGTTTTGTCCACGCTGTCCATTATTAAAACTATGATCACCTTGTCTCTGGCGATTCAATGCTGCCACCTTGTTACCTCTGGGCAGAATTAAACCCATTGAATTTAATTCATCTAATTGAACAGCAGCATCTCTAAATGTAAATCTGGCACAATGAAAAAGGCTCTTGCTTTTTTCTTGTCAAATGTGCTGGTGACCCCTCACCAGATTTCATCTTATATGATTGGTGAAGGGCATATCTTCTGGACCTTCCCATTGTGGATTATTAGGTTTTACACAATGTATCCACTCTAGCATTGCAATTTCCCTGAGCCTTAAAATCCCTTTTGTCAACACTAAGTCAAGGGATATTAGGCATCTCCAACTCCATTTCAGTAGTCCATTTTTTGATAAACACTTCAGCCAACCATTCAAACAAACTTCTGACACCTTTTTTAACTGTGCAAGCTCCCATATTAAACTTAGAATCTCCACTCAGAGGGCCCATGTCAGTAAACTCAGACTGATCTAGTTTTATATTCCTTCCACCATTATTCCACACCCTTAAAATCTATTCCCAAACATATTCCCCAGACTTCTGCTTAAATGAATTAGCAAACTCCTTAAGCTCTTTAGTAGTGTAGGACATTTCTTCATGGACTACACTTTCTACCCCCCTGCTTTGCTTGAGTTTGGTTATAGGTCTAGGAGAAACTATTGGTGGGCCTTGAGGAACATGAGTATTGTCTTGCCCAGCATTTTCTTTAGAGAAAGTCACTGCTGGTTTATCAGACTCTCGGGGATTAATTCCCTTGTGTGGGGAAGGTATTATTTCAAGGGTTGGGGTTCAGGGTACTATCTTCTCAGGTGGGGCAAACCCTTGAGAATCTTTTTTTTTCTTTTTTTTCTTAGATACTTTCTTTATTTACATGTAAATTTCTCCTTTCACAGTTTCCCCTCCAAAAAACAAAGAAACAAACACATGAGAATCTTAAGATTCAAAATTTTCAGCTTCAGTGGGGTTGGTCTTCCCACAAATCCCCATCCCAAGTTAAAGGATCCCATTCTTTGCCAGTTAATGCCCTTACTTTAACTGATGACACCCTCTGAGGCTGAGACTTGAATTTTTGCTGTAATTCAGCTAACCTTATAATGAGGGCTTCAGTTTGATTTTTTTGCAACTTGAGCTCTATGGCTGCTGGAGAGAAGATTCTCTTCAAGGACACACTTAGCAACTTTTAGGTTGGTTACTTGCATCTGGAGCATTTTGATTTTATTAAACAACTCTTTCTTTTCCTTCACCAATTTTTCCTGAGATGCTAAGGGCAACCAGCCAGCAAAATTATTTTCAGACTTTTTCCCTCAACTCATAGAAAGTTTTATATACCGAATTGCCTAATTCATCAAAATAACCAAAGGCATTAGCTTCTTTAAGCTTGAAATACAGTTTCCACCACATGTATTCAGTATTCTCTGACCTCCCAGGAGCAACAGAATCTGGAGAGGTTTCAGTAGTAGAAAGTGCTGGTGAATTATCAAACCAACTTCAGGTTTTTAAAAAAATTCATCCTTATACTTCTACTCCTCTAGAACCACTCCTGGTACCAACTTCTGTATTAGTCAGGGTTCTCTAGAGTCACAGAACTTATGGGTAGACTCAGAATAGTAAGGAAATTTGTTGATGACTTACAGTCTGTAGTCCAACTCCCCAACAATGGTCAGCAGCAGTTGTGACTAGTCCCAGTATCTAGCAGTTGCTCAGTCCCACAGGGCGAGCAGGCAAAGGAGAAAGAGCCTTCCTTCTTCCAATGTCCTCATGTAGGTCTCCAGCAAAAAGTGTGGCCCAGATTAAAGGTATGTGCCACCATACCTTTAATCCCAAATGACCTTGAACTCGGAGGTCTTCCCGTCTTAATCTTCTGGGATCCATAGCCACTATGCCTCAAGATCTCCATGCCAAGATCCAGGTCAGTACTTCTTTGTACTTCTGTCAGTAACCACTCACCCACACTCTTTTAAGTCACCCCAGTAAAACTCACTGCTCCACTGGGATTCAGAGATGACTTAATGGTGAAGAACACTGTGTGTTCTTTCAAAGACTTACTTTGAATTCCTAGCACCATCATATGGTCACTCAATCTATAACCTCAACTCCAGGGCATCCAATGTCCTCTGCTGACCTCTGCAGGCACCAGGAATACACATGACATTCGTGCAGAGAACACATCCCTAAGGGAAAAAAACTAACAGAAATCTCACTGATTCACCAAGTTGGACTTTATAGATTCCCAATTTTGGTTTTCCTTGGTTCTTTATCTGTAGTAACTAGATGATTGCCATGGTTTCCATGAGAATAGTGTCACATATCAGTGATGAAATTGGGTCACAGAGTAGTTTTCCTGCATTTATTCTTTTTTTTTTTTTTAGAGCATCTAGACTAATTGCAAAAATTTAGTCTCTAATTCTCCATCCCAGAGCCATGTTTGGCCTCTGTGATGGCTTTTTCTGGTTGTCAACTTGATTGTATCTAGAATGAACTACAATTCAGAAATGGAGGTCCCACCTGTGATCCAGACCTTGAGGCTAGAAGGCAGGCTTCTGACCTGGATCTTCACATGGAGATCTTGAGGCACAGTGGCCATGGAAATCTTAGGCCCAGGCAAGGTAATACCTGCCTTTAATTCTAAGAGACTGAGGCAGGCAAAGTTCTAGGCCTGGGACAAAGCAAGTCCCAGATCCAGGCGTGGCAGTACACACCTTTAATCTGGGCCACACCTTCTGCTGAAGGCCTACGTAAGGACATTGGAAGAAGAAAATTTCACTCTTCTTCAACCATTCACCAGCACGTCTGTTGGAAACTACTTCCACAGAAGACCAGCTTGAACAACTAGCTTCTGAGCAACTACTAGAATCTTGGACTTCCCATTCACAGCTAACCATTGTTGTGTTAGTTGGACTACAGACTGTAAGTCATTACAATAAATTCCCTTAATATATAGAGAGATATTCTATAAGTTCTGTGGCTCTAGAGAATCCTAAGACAGAAGTTGGTACCAGGATTGGTTCTAGAGGAGCAGAAGTATAAGAATGAATGTTTTAAGAGTCTAGAATCTGCTCAATAATTTGTCAGCACCTTCTAATTCACCAGCACCTTCAACTACTGAAATCTCTCCAGAGATACTCTCTCCCCTGGGAGCCTGGAAAATATTGAAGGTCTATGGTGGAAAAACTATGTTTCAAACTTAAAGAAGCAAATGCCTTTGATTATCTTGATCCATCAATTGTGACTGGCAATGAATTAGGTGACCCGGTATATGAATTTTTCTACAATTTGGGGGAAAATAAGAAAACTGATTTTGCTGGCTTGTTGCTTTTAGTATCTCTGGACAAAAACTGGTGAGAGGGGCACCAGCAAATTTGAAGAGTTTTGTTCTTGCCCTTTTCCTTGTGCCAGACCTTAGGGTTGGAGATGCTGCTGCTCAATTAGATGAATTAAATGTAATGGGTTTAATTGGGCCCCAAGGTAGCAAAGGCCAGGTGGCAACATCTAATCGCCAGAGACAAGATGATTGTACATAATTATTATAGTGGGCAGTGTAGACAAAACAACATTTATAATGACCTACCCCATAATGATCACAACTCTGCATTTTGATTACTGTAGTTTTTTGGTTTTTGTTTTGTTTTGTTTTTTTTTTTGTTTTTGGGTTTTTTTTTTTTTTTTTTTTTTTTTTTTTTTTTTGGTTTTTCGAGACAAGGTTTCTCTGTATAGCCCTGGCTGTCCTGGAACTCACTCTGTATACCAGGCTGGCCTTGAACTCAGAAATCCACCTGCCTCTGCCTCCCAAGTGCTGTACTGTAGTTTTTTGTAGTGGTCTCTGTAGTAAAGAGAAGTTTCTTCATAAAGGGAGAAGACTTAGCTTATTTGTGGGAAGAAGAGAAAATGTTTAGATTATTTTTAGGGATTATGCTGGTTTAGTAAAGTCTGTTTTATCTCAAAGCACTTTTATCTTGAGTCACAGACGACAAACTCCTGAGTTAGGAAAATGGCAAGACCACCATCTAGTGGTAAAAGTTATGCAGCTCGGGATACATTCATTGATTTCTTGAGACACCTATTCCTTTTCAAAATCCAAGTTCTTTAAATGTCTCTTCCCAAGTTAAATTTTTAGGATTTGGTTTTTGACTTGTCATTTTTGTGTGTTGGGATTGTTTGGGATAAGTTTGTAGCTCACGGACTGGTAGTCAAATCGAGGTGTTAGGCTGCCTATCTTTTATCTGAAGGGTTCAGAACTCAGTATGGGGGTCAGATATCGGGGTGCAGCGTCCTGTCAGATCCAGTTCTGGTCTACACTGGCAGCAAACTTTAGGGAGTCTGTGGAGAGCGGGTCCAGAGAAGCTTGACAGATGGAGCTGTGTGGAAGGCAGCCTGAGACTGAGGGGGAGGGAACTGTCTCCGGGGGGTGGGGCCACTCACCGGAAACAGCAGTTGGGGACAGTAGATGGGTGTGGAGGAAGTGTGTTGAGTGGAGCGGGGGTTAGAGGAGTGACGTGATAGCTGGGACTGTTCTTTAGTAAGCCTGGGTAAGTTGACTGAGGTGCCAAAACCAAAAGTGGCCAGGACCTCATCCCTGAGGAACTCGCTGACATGCACCGTGGGGAATCCTGTGATGCAGACCTGGTGTTCGAGGAAAGGGCAAGGGTTTCGAGGGGAAGTGAAAACTACCCTGAGCCTCAGGTGCCGCGCGGGGCATCCTGGGAGAGCCAGCAGTCAGCAGCCCAACCGGTGGAACCGCAGCCCAGTGGGGGAGGGCTGTAACCTCCCAGGTTAGGAGAGCTAAATGGCTGGGAAAGGGCAGGATTGGGACAGCGGTTACATATTTCCTCTGCTACTCATAAAGATGACAGCTCTCAAAATTCTGTGCATACCTTACCCTTGTCCATAGATTTTAGACCATACTAAGTTGATGAATACTGATTGTTTTCATTGGTTCTCTTGTCAAAATTTTCTTATAAAAGTACTCTAGTAGAGTATTTGAGTTTATCTGTTAATATTTGCAAACGTGTTTGGTTTGGTTTTGTTGTTTTTGTTTTGTTCTCGTTATTTTGCTATGGTAGAAAGTACATAGTCCATGCTAACTTCTTTGTTATACCTGGGGACTTGGCACCCATGGAGAGGTTTTAGATATCAGTAATGAAAGGAACTGTAAGGATGTTTTGAGAGCAAAGGCATCTTTGCAGTCAGAAACAAAAGGAATACAACAAAGTTACACCACACAACAAACATCGTGCAAGAGATCTTTTGGGGATAAACACAGAATGGCAGCTACTCTGAAAGGGAAGAGAGATGGTAGGCTAGGCGGATGGATGAGTGTTTATAGTGTCTTTGGAGTATGTGAAATGAAGTCCTGGAAAAGAACAGTGGGTTCTGAATTATTGCTTGGTCATTAAAGCTGGAACACTGTAATCTGTTAACACTAAGCAATGGAGGATTTCCAGGTTTTAAGGCCCTGGAGGCACAGGAATGGCTAGCCGCCCCTCCAACCCATCCCCACCCCCACCCCCAGGCTTCTCTAAGGGCCATAACTGCCATTTCCAGCCCCTTGGGTCAGAAAGTGGCCAAGCTGCTACCCTAGAGAAAGAAAAAAAAAATGTCCATGATCAAGCTACAAAGGCTTCCATCACTTTCGGTTCATGATAAGTTCAGAACTTCATTAGTGTATAATATTCTCATTCCAATCATTCAGTTTAATTTCTACCCATAAGTTTTCAAGGAGCTACGATTCAAGGAAGTGAGGTTCAAGTTAGACAAACTGAAAATGCTTTCTAAATATTTTTCAATATTCTGACACTGAATGACATTTGGGGAATCCTTGTAGAGTCTTCAATTTTGTTTCTCTTTATCTGAGCACAGTACGGTGCTAGGAATCCAAGTGCAGGGCTCATACTGACCATCCAGACCAGCTCACCTGTGGAACAGAACAGACCTGGAAGGTGGAGACACAGGAGACAGTAGCTAAGGATCCAGGTATGTAGGTATGTTGGAGGATTGGTAAAGGGATGGCAAGGGATTCAAGTGAATGTCGAAGTGGGATATGAAATCAGTTTTGTCACATTCTGTTTCACTAGAAATAATTCTGGGGACTTCACTGAGAAAAATCTCCTCAGGACTATCCTATTGTAGAGGTGAGAAGACTTTCTACAGAAGAATTGCTACTAGGAGGCAATAAACTTTTACTTGACTGTGCATGTGAGGGATGCTGTCCTTACTCCATGCACATCACTGATTAGGTCCTCAGAAACGGTTTTCATTTCAGCGATTTTAATGTATTATAAAATGATGAAAATGAATACCTCTAGATGTAATGTTTAAAGATTTTTGGAGTAAGAACAACAGGCATTACTAATTGTTGAGCTATCTCTCTACTCCATTTTAAATGTTATCTATGCAAGTATAAATAATAGAAAATGGTATAAAAACCATTCTTATTGTTTTTAAGTAGATGATGCAAAATCTTTACTTTACACAGGCATTTATTATTTTTAACAATTTTCTTTTGGTTATTGTTATATGTTTGTGTGAATTCCTAAACATAAAAATACAGTCTATTCAGTCTATATGTTTTCAGATGTATTGGATAGTCACGTGAAGACTATTTCTCCAGTTCTCAGAATTCTTTAGTGTCTGGCTAGGATTGAGGTCTAGTGATCTTTTTCCCTGCCACATTAGCATGTCTCTTGGTGTTGCCCTTGTTCAGCTCATGTTTAGACAATCATGTTTGTAGGATTTCAGGCATGTAGCTTTTCTGACATTTGCTCTGAGAGACAAAATCTCAGAGCAAATACCCCTTTCCTCTGGCTCTTAAAATATCCTCTTCTGCTGCAACCCCCATTCCTCCAGCCCTCTTTCTCAGTGATCCCTAAGCCTTAGATACTAGACTTGTGTTGTTTATGTGTAAGTTGTGGTTCAGCATCACAACTCTGCATTTTGACTGGTTGTGACTTTCTATATAATCTCCATGTGTTCCAAAAAGACCTTTCCTTGATGAAGGGTCAGGAGTACATTTATATATGGAAATTACAATAAATATATAAAGTGCTGTTTGGCATTGTGCTGGTTTAGTAGATTACTGGTTGTAGCTTCTCCTCAAGATCTATGACTTGATAAGCCCCGGGGAAACTGTCTAGGTTTCCAGTACTAGGTGTGATTTCGCTCTTATTGAGGTCTTAGGTCCAATTAGAAGCTGTTGGTTACCACCAAGGTATGTGAGCCACTCTTGCAGCCTTGGATTTTAATGCAGTGCAGATCATTGTTGTGGTCCATAGCTGTCAGACCTGGGTAGGAATGTTGGTTGGCTCTCTCCTTTTGTTTTTGTTTTTGTTTTTGTTTTTGCACAAGTATAAGATCTAAATGTATTTCTTAGAAATGGCATCAGACTTTTACAGTCATTGCAAAAGAGAGATGGTAAATCTGGCAGCTCAGTAGTTGAGGTACATCTGAGGCTATCTGAAACATACTGGGTCTAAAGCAGTAGCTATCTCCTCTGGACTGGTGTTGTATCCCCTGGGCCCAAGTGCTCTGGGCCTGGGGGAATGCAGATGCATGAATCTGAGTCCTAGCCCATCTCAGTCGCTAGTATCTCCTAACTCAGACGTGTTCCAGATCAGTCTTTCCAGTCATCAACACGCCCTCATAATTAAGGCATAAAGCTACCCCAAGAAATGATTTGTAAATGGTTAAATTGGGCATTGTCTCCTGGCCGACACAATGTTTCTAACTATCCTAGTTTAATGTTTTACTTATTAGAGAGTAATTGAAGGGTTTCCCTCATTCTAGGACATTAACTAAAAGTGTTAGGTCAGGATTCCCCTCTGCCTGCCTCCAGCAAGAACCAGAGAATTAGCATAAGAATACCTCAACAGGGAGGGCTCCACCCCTCTTCCTCCTGCTTCACACCTAGCTACCAGACTCTGCTGACTTTGGTGTGGGGGTCGCTTGCCTACCTGACTTCAGTCTAGCACTAGGACTGGGGAAGAAGGACTAGGACTCACATGCAGGACTAACACTAGGGCTCTCTCCTTTTGAAGCTTGCATGTTGCCTTCTAGTACCATGAAAGCTAGTCCCCAGGAAGGATGCTTTAATGTCAGATCTAACTTGAGACCTCTGGCTTCTGTATCTGAATCTCATGGCATCTTTAACAATAGGGCCTCATTATCTACTTCTGGGAGAGAACCAAGGTCAAAATCAATAGTCTATAATGTTTTGGAAATCTCTTGAACAGCTGTGACCAACAATTTAAAAGGAGCCATCTCATGCTTGGAATTGGTAGTTTTACTTTAAAAATCTATGGTTCTTATAGGGACCATTATCAACCAGATGGGAAGTTTTCATTTATATACTAAATGTATGTGTATATATAGACATGTAGTGTAGGCATTTTTTGTAGTTGGATTTTATGATTCTTTCTTACTTTTCAGACATCTTTATTATTATATTTGTTCCTTAAATCCCTACTCCTGTTTTTCCATTTTCCCCTTAAGATCACTTTTCCCTGTTATCTTCTATTACTCCTCTACATCCCACCGTGGTCTGCTTTTACTTTTCTGCAGTTACTCCGGATTGAGAACTCACATCTAAAGGGTTGGAGCTAGGAACTTTCTATGAGAGAGAACATGCAATGTCTTTCTAAGTCTGCCTTAGCTCACTCAGTAAAATCATTTCTAGGTCCGTCCATTTATCTGAGAATCTGTGTTCAATTTTCATAACAGCTATATAATATTACATAGTGTATATGTACCACATTTTCACTATCCATTTGTCGGTTGAAAGATATTTAGATTGTTTCAGATTGTAGCTATTATGAATATAGTGACAATGAACTTGAGAGAGCACCTATGTGTAGAATAGGATGGATAGTTCTTTGAGCATATGCCAAGGAGTCAAACAGCTGAGTCACGTGCTAGATGTATTTAACTTGAGGATTTGTTTATTTAATTGAGGACCCTCCATAATGATTCCCAGAGGGGTTAGATTTTGTTGCTCATAGGTTTTTACATGCCTTGTGATTGTGTTTTATGTCCTTCCTAGGTGGGTTATTGGTAGAGCTTGTCCTTCTCTGAGAGAATTAGTAGTTTGCTTTCTTTTCTCTGAGTGACCTTTGATTTACCTTGTGGATAATTCCATTCCTCTGATTCTTCTGATGTACTTTACCTGTAACGTTCTATGTCCTGTGCTACTATGTTCTATGTACTGTGAAATCCAATTGTGTTAATTTCTTACTATCTTCAAATATACTTATGTCTCCATTAATTTCGAGAGAGTATTTTCTGTATGCAATATACGGTTGATAATGGTTTTCTCTCCACACTTTAAATGTCTTTCCATGCTTTCCTGGCTTTGGGATCACTGACCAGACACTAGATAGTATTCTGTTGCTTGGATCTCTTCATATGGTGTGACATTGTTCTTTAACAGCATTCAGTATTAATTTTACTTTTCCTGTTTGACTCCTCCATATCAAAAGGCCATTTGTCAACTATTCATTGTTCTTCAAAGAGAAAATCAAAGAAGAGAAACAGCAAGAAATGGCTGACTCTTCAGTCAACATGTCCCAGGTCAGTGTTTATGTTCACTCTTTTTCTAACAGTGTTATAATTTGAGACATTGCAAGTCTTTGATTTTCTGCTTTGATAGTTTTTTTTTTTTTAACTTTATCGTAAAACGTACTGGAAACAAACAAACAAAAGCACATACTGAAATTAACTAACCCAAGACTATACAGCTTTTATGCAGTTATAGTAGTCATTGGGAAAGAAGCTCTGGAGCCTTGGATATGATTTTATGTTTTCAACATCAAATATATCTTTATGAATTGATCCACCACTAAAACATGTGACAGAATTAGAACTAGAAAAGCAATTATCTTTAGATTCTTTTTCATAACTGGTGATCATTTCTTGCATTCAGTTGTACCTCAATCTCTGATATTTAAACTTTTCATATTTTCTTTTCTGCATGTTCTGCTGTGCTCCCATGTACATTGCTTTCATATGGATATATTATTGGCTACATTCTACATGTGACCTCACTTAATAGTACACATTATTAAATCCAACCATTTTCATGCTAATTTTGATTATATTTTTCTCTTTAGTAGAATAGTATTTCATTTTATATGTATCCATTTTCATTATCCATTTGTCTGTGGACTAACAATTAGATTGATTGCAGTTCTTTTCTATGGTGGATAAGGCAGTGGTATGCACAGGGTATAAATATCTCTAGAGTCCGGTGTGGACTTTGCTGGATATATCCATAGGATTTAAATAGCTGGTCATAATATGATTCCATCTCTAAATATTTGAATAATCTCCAAACTGATTTTCACAATGGCTGAATTAATTTTCAAACATCAACACACACACACACAAAGAGTGAATAAGGGTATCTTTTTCTCCATATCCTCTCTAACATTTGTTGTCAGATTGATTGACAGCCAGCCTGCCTGGGGTGAGGCACAAATTAAAAGTGGTTTTGTTTTGCATTTCCATGATAGCATTTTAGGGATTTTATACTTGTTTTTTAGTATTTATTCACCATTTGTGTTTTTCTCTATTCAGAGTGTCTGTTTTCAGTTCATTCGTCCATTTGTTGATTGGCAGTTTTATTTTTATTTATTTATTTTTTGACAAACAACTATGCAATGCTACACTGAGTGTGAATTGTACATAGCTTCCCAATAGTACTTAAACAAGAAGTCTACAAGAAACAGCTTCAAACCTCAAACAGTTCCATGTGTGCCTTTTGCCCATGGGCTGGCAACAAGTCTCCGTGTCCTCTGTGGTGTTCTTAGATTGGCAATTTGATTTCCTTGGTTTCTGTTATTGTTGGTGAATTCTAGATATTAGCCACAATCCAGAGTGTCACTCCCATTCTGTGGGTTTCTGTGTACCCTGCTGATTCCCTTTGATGCAGAGAAACTGTATATTCATATCGTCCCATCTGTTGATACTTGGGGTTAAATCCTGTGCTGTTGGTGTCCTTTCTACTGAATAAGTCCTTGCCCATCCCAGTATCATGGGACTTGTACAGTTTTTTTTTAATGTACTTGATAGTATTTCAAATATTTTAAAATTAATTCCATAGATTACTTGATTTTTTATGTTAATGTTAAGATAGCCAGTATGTAGTATTGATACACTCTTCCTTACAGTGGAAAAAAAGCCAAAACTGTTACACAATGAAGTCAGTCATATATTCTGCCTTCCATATCTATCCCTTAACTCTGTAATGTTATGCATTGGACCTAGAGTTTAAACATCCCAACCAAGCATTGTAGAATAGAATCATCCAAGGCCCCAGACTCGATTGATTAGTGTCAGTATTCTAGGATGATCTTGAGGTACAGCATTTCAAAGCACATTTCCATATTATAAATTTTCCTCCTCAGACTTGTACACTGTGATGCAGTGAGACATAAACACAATAGTATAACAGATACATAAACGTGTCCAAACCTGAAATGTATGTCTTGTTTCATGGGTATGCTTATGAGACTATTTGTTTAATCCTGTTTTCACAGAGTTAGAGCATACATTATGGAGTATAACTATGTTAGAAATCATCTGATTGACTAACTCTCTTTAGTCATCTACATCGAAAATTTATTTAAGTCTCCATCTATTCAGGAAACTACTCTCCCATTTATCACATATTCAAATTATAATTTTTTTTTTGTTTTAGGGTCTGTTGACATTCCGGGATGTGACTGTGGATTTCTCTCAGGAGGAGTGGGAATGCCTGGACTCTGGTCAGAGGGCTTTGTACATTGATGTGATGTTGGAGAATTACAGCAACCTGGTGTCTGTCGGTGAGAACATTTTGCTTAAAGAATTCCCAACTGATACTTTGTATGTAATTATGGGTCATAAACTCTGTTAAGCTGTCTGGGAAACAGCAGGAAACTAGGGAATGCTTGGTAGTAGGAAAAAACTTTTATCATGGTGTTTGTTTATTCTTTCCAGCTTTCATTTTAGTGGACTCATACCCCCTTTGGTTTGGTTTCAGCATATATTCAGGAACTTAGTAATGTATAATATTTGTACCATATCTTTTTTTCCTTTTATTGAAAACAGATTCTTATGTAATATATCCTGATTAGAGCTTTCCCTCCCTCTCCTCCTCGCTGTTTCTCCTATGCTCCCCTCCCCTCAATATTTACTCACTTTCTGTCTCTCATTAGAAAAGAACATGGTTTTAAGAGATAACAACCAAGACTAACAAAATAGCATATAGTACTGTAAAGCAAAATCCATCATATTGAAGTAAGAAAAAGTAACCCAACAGAAGTAAAGGATTCCTAAGAACAGGGAAGAGAATCAGAGAACCATTCATTCTCACACTCAGGAGTCATATAATACTAAGTGTAAGGCTATAGTGTATATGCAGAGGACCAGGTGCAGACCCTTGTCGGCCCTGTGCCTTCTATTTCAGCCCCTGTGAGTTCATTTGCTCTTGCTTAGTTCACTTGTCCTGGTGTCCTCCATCTCACCTGGCTCTTACTCTTTCTGCCTTATCTTCATGGTTTCTTGAACCCTGCGGGGAGGGATTTGATGGAACCCTCCATGTACACGTGGTTCTCTCCTTCTGATGTCTGACTTTCTCCTTTGGGCCTCTGCATCTGTTCCCGTCTGCATCACATGAGTACTGAATAAGGCACTGATCTTTGAGTACAGCAGAATAGAATTAGGAGTCATTTTGTTCATACTTCTTTTTTTGTTTGTTTGGTTTGGTTTGGTTTGGTTTTTTGTATTTTTGAGACAGGGTTTCTCTGTGTATCCCTGGCTGTCCTGGAACTCACTCTGTAGACCAGGCTGGCCTCGAACTCAGAAATCTGACTCCCTCTGCCTCCCAAGTGCTGGGATTAAAGGTGTGTGCCACCACCGCCCGGCTTGTTCATACTTCTATATCTCATTTTATACAAGTAGTGCTTGGTTTTATCCTAAGTTTCTGGGCTGTCTTGTCTAGACTCTGGTCCTTGGTTATGCAAGCAGTTTGGATATGACTTCCATCTTGTGGAATGAACCTTAAGTCAAATTGAATATTGGTTGGCTACTTCCACAATTTCTGTTCCACCATTGCTGTGCATATCTTGTGGGCAGGACAGATTGTAGGTCACAGGTTTTGTGGATGGTTTCAGCCATATATTAAAACTCCAGCCAGGCAGTGGTTGCACACGCTTTTAATCCCAGCACTTGGGAGGCAGAGGCAGGTGGATTTCTGAGTTCGAGGCCAGCCTGGTCTACAGAGTGAGTTCCAGGACAGCCAGGGCTACACAGAGAAACCCTGTCTCGAAAATACAAAAAAAAAAAAAAAAAAAAAAAAAAAAAAAAAAAAAAAAAAAACCCTCCATATCATTATTGCATTTGAAATACTTTTAATTACAAGAAAAACTTAAGATGTGCAAAAAGAAATTTCTCCCTAATTATACTGAAGATCTGATTGGACGTAGCATTTGGAAAAATCATTCCTAGATTTCTCTATTTTGTCTTCTCTTCAAACACTGAACACAGTGCTGTGTTAGATGTCTGTGTTCTTTCTAAGAATTCTTGCATGGGTCATGGGCTGCCTCACAGAACACATGGATTATTATATACAAGGTAGTAGATCTGGTCACCTATCTGGGGCAAATATGAGTGCCCTGAAATGTGGAGAAAGATATGGTAGCCATAATCAGAGTGGACAAAAGAACGAGTGGGACAACAGTGATGGCTTCAAGTGAAAGAGAAAGAGCTGAAAATCTTTGTTCTATATGCAGTTTCAAATTGAAAGGATTCTTGATCATTTAATTTACAGTGCATCCTGCCTGTTGTAACTGTTAGAAGACTTTGTTTCATCTGCCTTGAAGACTGTTACTCTTTTTCTGAGAATCCATACAATTAGAGTAAAAGAAAAATGTCAACTTCCATGAGCTCTGTGCTAAGTACTTTTCCTAATAGAGAACGTAGGAAGACAGTCATTTCTCAAATGTTTAAATTTGGAACAAGCCCTATGTACTGGCTGGTTTTGTGTCAACTTGACACAAGCTGGAGTTATCACAGAGAAAGGAGCTTCAGGTGAGGAAATGCCTCCATGAGATACAACTGTAAGGCATTTTCTCAATTAGTGATCAAAGGGGAAGGGCCCCTTGTGGGTGGTACCATCTCTGGGCTTGTAGTCTTGGGTTCTATAAGAAAGCAAGCTGAGCAAGCCAGGGGAAGCAAGCCAGTAACATCCCTCCATGGCCTCTGCAGCAACTCCTGCTTCCTGATCTGCTTGAGTTCCATTCCTGATTTCCTTTGGTGATCAACAGCAATGTGGAAAGTGTAAGCTGAATAAACCTTTTCCTCCCCAACTTCCTTCTTGGTCATGATGTTTGTGTAGGAATAGAAACCATGACTAAGACACCCTATTAATCTGAATTGTACTCATTTTCAGAGAACTACCGCATATGTGATATTGTCTGTCAGCATGTGAAGACCGAAAAGGAGTCTTGTCAGTGTAATGAGCTTGGTGAAATGCTTCATGAACCCTCCAACTGTGCACTTTATAATAGAAGTAACAGTACAGAAACCTCTAATAACTATGGATGCTATAATGACAAGGATTCCTCTATTGACTCATCACACCCAGATAGACTTAAAAGCACACACACTGGAGAAGAACATTGTGAACCTAAAGACTTTGAGAAATCTTCCACTTTGTGTTCCAACATGGCTCAAGATCAGAGAACAAACAGTGCAAACAAAGAGCAGAGACAGGGGAAATATGATGACCATTTCAGCTCTACACACAGTCTCATGCCACAAACAATCTATACTGGAGGGAATCCATACCAGTGTGTGAAATATGGGAAATGTTTCAGTAGTGCTTCAAGCCTCAATGTACAGCAGAGAATTGATACTGGAAACAAACCCTACAAGTGCAATATTTGTGACAAATCCTTTTCTCAGTGCTCAAGTCTTAAAGCACATCGAAAAACACATCAAAGACTTCATGCTGGCACAAACCCTTACAAATGCAATGACTGTGGAAAGTCATTTTCTTATTTGTCTACACTTAATAGCCATCAGAAAAGGCATACTGGAGAGAAGAGGTACAAATGTAAGGAATGTGGCAAATCCTATGCCTACCGTACTGGTTTGAAGAGACATCAGAAAATCCATACATCAGAGGAATGTTATAGTTGTCAACACTGTGGCAAGATCTTTCATCAGCTCTCACACTTTAAAAGCCATTTCACCCTTCATACTGGAGAGAAGCCTTACAAATGCAATGAGTGTCACAGATCCTTTCCCCACTATGTGTTCTTTAGAAGGCATAAGAAAAATCATTCTCTACAGAAATCACACAAATGCAAAGAATGTGGTAAGTCCTTTTTTATATTATCACATCTTAAAACCCATTATAGAATCCATACTGGTGAGAAGCCTTACAAATGTACAGAATGTAACAAATCCTTTACCCAGTACTCACATCTTCGAAGACATCAGAGAATTTATACTGGGAAAAAACTTTACAGATGTGAGGTATGTGACAAATGGTTTACTATGTCCTCGAGTCTCAGCAGACATCAGAAAATCCATACAGAAGCAAAAACTTACAAATGCAGGGACTGTGACATACTCTTTACCCACTACTCAAGTCTTAGAAGACATCAGAAGGTTCATACTGGAGAAAGACATTATACATGTAAACAGTGTGGCAAGTCTTTTACTAGGGCCTCAACTCTTAGAGTGCATCAGAGAATTCATACTGGAGAGAAACCTTACAAATGTAGTGAATGTGACAAATCCTTTACCCAGGCCTCACAACTTAGAACACATCAGAGAGTTCATACTGGAGAGAAACCTTATGTATGTAAGGAATGTGGCAAATCCCTTACTACATGTGCAATTCTTAGAGCACATCAGAAAATTCATACTGGAGAGAAACCTTACAAATGTATGGAATGTGGCAAATCCTATATCCAGTACTCACATCTTAAAAGACATCAGAAAG
Source organism: Mastomys coucha (assembly GCF_008632895.1). Lineage (NCBI taxonomy): Eukaryota > Metazoa > Chordata > Mammalia > Rodentia > Muridae > Mastomys > Mastomys coucha. Next base: position 21,619,460 of record NW_022196911.1, read on the forward strand.
TTCATACTGGAGAGAAACATAAAATTGTAAATAATGTGACATAGCCTTCATCCAGTATTCTCTCTGCATTCAAATCCTAACATTATACATAATAGAAATATACACATGAGAAACATGGGAAAGCCTTTAATGAAGTTTTAATCTTAGAATTTATCACAAAGTTTGTCAAAATTAAAATTTCCAAATGTAATTATGGGAAAACATTTTTGTTTTTCCTTGTGTGTGTGGGGGTGCTTGTGTGTGTGCACTTTGCTGCTTGTATCTCTGTGCATGTGTGTATGCCTGGTGGCTATGGAGGCCAGATCCCCTGAAGCTGGAGTTAAAGACAGTTGTAAGCTGTTATATATGTGTTGGAAATTGTACCCGGTACACTGTAAGAGCAGATATTGTTTTTAACCTCTAGATGGTGCTTTTATCCTTCTAGTCCTTGGGAAAAGCTGTAATAAAAACATTTGTATTGTTCAACATCCAAAAATTCATACTTCTAGGCAAGGTTGTTCATTCAGCAGACAGAATCAAAAATGATCTGTTAATCAGAGGCCATCCTAGTATACATAGTTCCAGGACAGCCAGACCTACATATACCTATAGCCAGAAGCTTTTATGCCAAGCCTCTTTGTTCCTGTAATAATGACTCCTAGACTTAATTATTTTTAAATAAATGCCTAGACCATAAGCTTTGACTTGTTCTTTGACTAGCTCTGAAATTATATAACTTGTTCATTATATTCCTTGTGTGCTGCATGGGTGTTTACCTCTCTCCATCTTCATAGTTCTGTCTCCTTATCGTCCAGGGTAGATCTTTCATACCTGTGACTACCTCCCAGAGTTCCAGTCTCACTCTCTGAGGTCCCTGTAGACTTTCATTTCTTTTTTTTTTTTTTATAGTATAGAATAGAGTTTATTTAGGGTGTGGGAAGGGGAGTTAAGAGGGTAGCAGAAGCAGAGAAAGGCAGAGAGGGGGAGAGAGTAGAGAAGTAGAGGCTGGCCATGGCCATGTGGAGAGAGAGGGGAAAGGAAGGGGGGGAGTAAGGGGGCAAAGATGTAAGAGAGAGGCAGGAGAGCAAGAGAGGCAGGAGAGCAAGAGAGGCAGGAGAGCAAGAGAGGCAGGAGAGCAAGAGAGGCAGGAGCTAGACTTTTATTTTTCAAAACTTACTTTATAGTACGGGTCTTAAACACTTTAACCTCCAGTCCACCATAGGTGGTGGGAAGGAAAGGTTAATAGGGCAAAAGAGGATTTAGGCCTGTTTAGAAATAGTTCTTTGGGGTGATTTTAATCTTTATTGTCACGATAGCAGTTCAGTTCACACAAATCAGCAGCAGTAACTCCATTCACTTGCAAACACCATTCACGAATCAGAAGAAACTACAAGGCTCTGTCAGTCAGCCCCCAAGACCACAGAAGAGGCAAGAAGCCACCAGAACACCACCAGAAGTTCTTTGGCGCATTCCTCTCTACAAAGTCTCAACAGTGAAAAAGGCAAGACAAACAAATTCCCCAGTGTCATCCACCGTCTGTCGGGTCATATTTATACCTTTCCAAACACCAAGCATCAACTCTAGCAAAATATCACATGCCCCTCTTCCAGGCAGCTTCCAGAAAAACACCACGTGTCTATTCAGAGCAAACCATGTCTGCCTCAGCAACCTCTCACAAGACACTTTTCAGAAAAAATATCACAACTGAGTCTCCAAAGAAACCAGAAATTACCACCTCAGCTTCTATCTTTTATTTCTTGCCTATTGCTAATAAGCCATCAGCTTTTTATTGAGGTTATGCATCCATATGCATACTGTGTATGTACTGCATACAATACACAGGAGATTCTCTACATATAACTTGTCTTAAAATCATAAAAAGGAAAAAATATAATAACATTGAATATATGACAATGAATTCTAATTGTGCTATACATCACAAAGTTTATACTTCTGAGAAGTTATATAAAAGTATAGCATATAAAATCTCCATGTCTTGCTCATCAAAAGAAACTCTAATTTGACAAAGCCTTTACCTAGTGCTGAAATTGCTGACATCAAAGCAAATTCATTATGAAGAAAACACAAAGTAGTAAAGTCATCTTTGACCTTCAAATTCATTAACAAACAAAAGAAAAACTTTAAAGTAAGACACACACATGAAAGGAAACATGCTATTTGGCTGTTGGGGGCCAGGTGGAAGTAATCATTGTATTTTCTGTTTGTCTATATTTACATTCTGATTTTTCACTTTAATTTTTATTTACAATTGAGTAATATACCATGTTCTACAATATGTATCATATTTTCATTTACACGTATCAATTGATGGATGGATATCTGTGTTGATTCCAGGCCTAGATAGTGAATAAAGCAACAAGAACATGATGGGCAAGTGCTAATTGGTAAGATGGAATGTTATTTTTAACACAAAAATGCTAGCTACTCAATTTTACCAAATGAAGACTCATTAGCCAGAGGCTGCTGTGAAAGCCTGCGAGCTCAGAGGCAGAGAAAGCATTCAGCTGACCTTCCTACTCCACTGATGTCCCATAAGAAAAAACTCTCTTCCTTCTCCATGCTGTCTTAAATACCTTCCAACGCAAGGTCCCTCCTTTCTACTTCACCACGCTCACTCCCTGGAAACTGCTCATTTGTTCTACATCTTGATCTAAGGTTGACTTTATTTAGCTCTTGAAAGGTGTGTTCTAGGGCTGAGCCACACAACAAGTACTTGTTTCCAATAAACAGAAAGCTGTTGGATTAAAGGTGTATGTTAATGCTGAGCCACAGTACAAGGCAAGGTTTTTCTAGTTCACAATCTTAGGGTTCATGATGTGATCAAATATCCTACAACAATGGAAAGTCCTTGGGTTTCATGCCCAGGAGTGATTACTGGGTATCAGATTTCTTTGAGGTTTAACCCTTTTATTTTGAAGGAAGCTTCTTAAAACACAGGGTGTAACAGACAGAGAAGTGAACTAGATGCCTTACAGCAGCAAGGGGAAGGAAATGGTCCATCCTATAACTTACCCACCCCCCCAAAGCTCGGAAATAGACAATTTAATAGCTTCAGGGAGTCCCAGAAACTGGCAAGATTCACTAGAGTCTTCCTGCCTCAACCATATATAACTGTTAAGGACTTCTGAGACTGTTAGACAAATGAATTGCACAGAAGATGCTAATAAAATCACCATGAAGCTGGCAACAGTCAAGCTGTCTGAACCACACAAGACTAGACAAGCTGCCCGGATGTGTTAGTGAGTGGCTTGAAAGATACACTTCCCTGTAACTTTAGTTTTTTTAATACCTATTTTTAATGGTGTTTCGTAAACATTTTAACCTTCCTTCTAGCCCATCACCCCCCCAAGAGGTAGTGAAAAGGAAACAATATGGGTGAAGTGGTGCTGTTTAGAAATGGTTCTTTGGAGTGAATCCTATCTACATTGTCAAGAAATCAGCAGTTCAGGTCAGCATCGGCAGCCTAATCCTCTCACAAACACTTCATGGATATGCCAGTAGTCCAGTTTGTTTGAGTTGGCATAGCGAACATGAATCAGCAGTGGTGGCACAACCTAGCAGGAACAGCCAGGCCTCAGCCAAATTGGCATGAGTCAGCAGGAGAGATCAGGGATCACCAAGAAAAGTTCTTGGCTGTGCCTCTCTCAGCAAAGCAAAGGTCAGTGAAGACTCAAGACCAACAAGTGTTGCCAGGCTAGCTCGACAGGCAAGCCCAGACAAGCTTTAATCACCGTCCGTTGAGACCTTTTTATACTCCCTCCAAACATCATGTGTCCTTCATGGGTCTTGTCTCACCACATGTCTTGCCTAAGTCCGTGAGTCTTAGCAAACTCCACGTGAGTCTGTCTTAGCTGACATCACTCTGCTAATTGGCCCAAGTCCATGGACGTAGCAAGAAGCTGCAGCACACCATTAGAAGTTTTTGTGCATTTCTCTCTATGGAGTCCTGACAAATGTAGCTCAACTATGCAGTGTAAGGCAGACCAATACCTGTGTTTAATTAGGGAAGAATCCACTGTGTCCTTTCATGTGCTTGCTTTAACAGAACATTCTTTCACCTGTGTCTGCTTCAGTGAAATGTTCCTTCACATATGATAGTCCAGCAAAACACTATCTAACACAACTGACACTTCAAAGAACCTTTAGTTTTCAATTCACTTCCTACCTCAGGTGGGCTGCCTTCAAGCTATGCAGTGAGCTCCAGCTTCATTTGCAGCCTTCATTAGCCATCACTCTCATAGGAGTTTGCAGTTGTCATTCAGTCCTTTGTGCTTCTATAAGTAGCTTCTCTCCACACTTTTGTAAATCATCCCAATAAAAGTCTCTAGTCCACTGTGCTTTAGAGATGACTCAGTAGTTAAAAGTATTGTCTGCTCTTTCAGAAGACTCACCTTGAAATCCAAGCACCCTCACATAGGCATTCATTCCGTAACTTCAACTTCAGCATATCCAATCCCCTACTATGGTCTCTACAAGCATCAGAAACACACACACAGCACATGGAACCACATGCAGAAAAACACCCGTTAAAAGAAAACCACATTGGTTCACCAAGTTGGACTTTTTTGCTTCCCAAATCTTGGTTTGTGAATGCATTCTTTTCTGGGATATTTATTTGTCTTTGTTTCTACAGAAATAGTCACATATCAATGCTGTAATTGGGTCACAGAACTTTTCTTTCATTTATTCATTTATTTGGGGGCAGACATCTAGAGTAATTTCAAAAGTTGATTCTCTAAATCTTGATCTCATAACAGTGTATGGCCTCCTTTCCCCACATATCTGCCAACATTAGTCATTATTTCTATTCCTGATGATTGACATTATAGCTAGACTAACATGGAAGATTAGTAAACTCTAGTCTGCATTTCCCTGAGATGGGCATAATGCTTGTTTGCTTTGTGTTAGTTTGGCTTTGTGGTTGTTGTATGTTCATTTGTTTTATTTTTGTTTTTCCTTTCCTTTCCTTTCCTTTTTTTTCTTTCCTTTTTTTCATTTTTCCAGACAGGATCTCACTGTTTATGAGATCTCTAGCTATCCTGAACTCACTTTGTAAATAAAGTTGGGTCTGCCACACACACTCATCTACTCCAGTCACATCCAAAATATCGGGGATAAAATCCTGATTAAGGATAAGAGGCAATAAGACCCCAAAAGGAGTTCTGTGCCTCCTGGAGATTCAGACAGTCACTGGTATCTCCTAACTCAGACGTGTTCCAGATCAGTCTTTCCAATCGTCAACACGCCCTCATAATTAGGCATAAAGGTACCCCAAGTAATGATTTGTAAATGGCTAAGATTGGGCATTGTACCCTGGCCGACACAATGTTTCCAATCTATCCTAGTTTTAATAACAAGCTATCCATAGCTTGGAATTTCTCTCTAGGAGCCTACCTTACCAGAGCTAGCACATTCCTTAGGCTAATAGATAGTTCACAATAGTTAGAAATCTTTTGCATACTAGAGAGTAATGAAGGGCTTCCACTCAAGGACATTAGCTAGAAGTGTTAGGTCAGAACCCTAGTCATTGCCTCCAGCAAAACCATAGAATTAGCATAGGAATACCAAATTAGCCCCATCAGGGAGAGCTCCACTCCTCTTCCTTCTGCTTCACACCTGGCTACCAGACTCCACTGACCTTGATGTTCGGTTACTTACCTATGTGACCTCAGTCCTGCTCCTCTTGGTGTAACCCCGCCCACCTACGTGACTCTTGTCATCTGCCCTGCTTGCTGTATGGTATTTAAGCCTGAATTTCACCTTGTACAAATACATCCAGATTCAACACACCCTTGTGTCTCAAGTCTGTTTGTCACCCGCCGACTTATTGCCCACCTGACCAGAATTCTCATTCCATGGAAATTGGGGTCCCCACAACGAACCTGGTCCGCGGCAGATATCCACAGATATCTACCAGCCTCTGCCTCCCGAATGCTGTGAATAAAGGCATGCTCCACAATGCCTCATTTGTTTTATATTTTCAATTTTGAATTTATTATATTTCAAAACTTTCTTATCTTCCTTTTCTCCTGCCAAATCCTCCCAAATAACCTCCCTGCTCTTTCAAATTCATGACCTCTTTTTTTTTCATTTATTGTTATTGCATAGATATGTGTCTGATGTAGAATTCCATAGAATCATTGTATCTAAGGTAAACATCAGAATGAAGTTATTTTCTAGAAGTACTTAGAACTTGAAGAAATTAGTGTGAAACTGATTTTTTTCTGTGATGTATATAGTTATTTTTCTGAAGGAGCTATACAATCTTTGCATGACTTTGCTTACAAGATAATCCTGGCACACCTGAAACTTCTTGTATTATTGGGTAGTGAAAACAATGTACCATAAGGTCTTAGGTGGCACAGGTTTGGTGCTTTCCTTCACGAAACATATATTAGATCAAGGGTTTTGGCATGAAGAACTTGGCTTACATAGATACACACACACAACTTTTCTGTAACAATAAATATGATTTTGCATGGCTATCCATGTTCAGTCCTCAGAAGCTAGATGTCCCTGTTGCCAGCAAGGCTTTAATTCATCCTTGAGTGACACTCTGTCTTGAGTAATGCTCTGTCTTTGATTGTCCCATGTAACTCAAAACAACCACCTATGTATATACATATATTCCTAAATAACCTACTCAGTCCATATAATGTTACTTGTATCTATGTTTTCAATGCTGGACATTTGGTATTGAATAACCAGTTGGTATGCTTTCTGGTGGAGAATATTCTGTTCCCAGCATTCCTCAGTTGCCTGTGGTAATCTATGTAGAATTCGGACCTTGTGGGCTTTTCTCCATCCACTTTGGCATGTCCCTTGTCCATGGTTTTCTTCATCTCACATTTGGGAATGCATGTTGGTGAGAATTTATAGACACAGCTTCTGGCATTATTAGGTGTGATGGCTATACTTGGTTGTCAACTACATCTGGATGGAATAAACTATAATACAAAATTGAAGGGCACACCTGAGAGATTAGTTTTACTTGTTTGGGGGGGGGGGTGATTCAACTTTTAGTCCAGACCCTATAAGTATAAAGACACAGGCCTTTGATCCAGATCTTGAAGGGGAAGGCACAGGCCTTTGATCTAAATCTAGTACAGGAAGATATAAATTCAATCTGGCCACACCTTCTGCCAGAAGCCTACATAAGGACAGGGAAAGAAAAAACTTTTGCTGTTGCCCACTTGTCCTCATCTTGCTAGAACAGCCATTCCTTCATTGAAAATTGAGCCTATTTCTTTGGGATTCCAGAATATACTGAAGATCAGCTGAGACACCCAGGCTTGTAGACTGAGAACCTACTGGATTTTTGGCTTTTTGTTTTCATGCCATCCATTGTTGGAGTAGATGGACTACAACCTCTAAGTCATTCCAACAAGAATTTTTATACGTATATATACATGTACACAGAGATAGATTCATTCTAAAAGTTCTGTTACTCTGAAGAACCCTGACTAATATTAGGAGACACAGTCTCACACCAAACTTCATAATCTACTGGCTCTTACCATCTTTCTGCCCTCTCTTCAAATATGTTACTTGAGCCTTAGACGCAGGAGGTTTTGATTAGAGTACCCACTGTGCCTGTGCTCCAAAACTCTGCATTTTGATTAGGTGTGTTTTTTTCATAGTAGCCTCTGACTGTTGAAAACAGAAGTTTCTTTGATGAAGGGTAAAGACTAAGTCTGAGCCAGGCAGTGGTGGCACACGCCTTTAATCCCAGCACTTGGGAGGCAGAGGCAGGCGGATTTCTGAGTTTGAGGCCAGCCTGGTCTACAGAGTGAGTTCCAGGACAGCCAGGGCTAGACAGAGAAACTGTGTCTCGAAAAAAAAAACAAAGTCTGTGGGTACAAGGAAAAATGTTTAGATATTTATTAGGGATTACGCGGCTTTAATAAAGTGTTAGTTGTTGTTTCTCCTTCAAGATTCATCACTTCACTAGCACCGAGGAAGTACCTAGATTTTCAGGACAAGTCATTTACCATTTGTTAAAAGTGTCTTAATCCAACTAGAAAGCCTGATAGTTACCACCAAGTTGAGCCTGCCACTGTTGTAGTTCAAGAGTTGCCACTTAAACCATACAAATACTGATCTCAATTAAGCAAGAATAGTTTGTTGAATGCACACCTTGATACTGAACAGTCAGGACCACCAAAAGGACTCAGAAGCCTAATTTTTTAGTAGTCTGCTCTCAGATTAGGTTTTTTTATAGGAAAAAAGTTCAAAAGTTTAAAGGGCAAGGAGGGGGGAAGTTGGCTTACTAGGTAAAATATTATCACCTAACCTGTAAGCTGATTGGTCCTGAGTAAGGTAAAGTGGTGGTGGATGTGTAGTGAACAGGGGAACTGAGATAACACAGATCGAGTATTATATTTTGGCTTATTAGTAGCATTCTTCAGTGTCAACCAGAAAACCACAGTGAGCTCATACATAGGTGCAGGAAGGGCTGCCTAGTAATATGTTCTGACTCAAGTCGTTTTAGACATACAGTTTATATTTGATGGGTCCTACATAAAGCTTTGTGGAATTTCTTTAAGATTAGCAAACCTCATACAGAACATTCAGAACATACAGAACAAAACAGGATATGTGATCAGCCTGTCCTTGAGCCAAGTCACTTCTCTGTGTCAATGACTGGCAGGCATGTTAGAGCAACAAAATAGTAGCTGGCAGACATGGAACAAGATGGATACAGCTACATACCCAGGTAGGACTGTTTGTAAGATTCCTTCTTTGAAAGCGTGCATGCTGATTCTGGTATCAAAAAAGCTATTCCTCAGGGAGGAGTTTCCTTTATTTTATGGTAGAATCTTAGAAAAGTCATCATCACAGAGTTCATACTGGAAAGAGACCTTATGTATGTAAGGAACGTGGTAAATCTATTCCTACATGCTCAGTTCTTAGAACACATCAGACAGTTCATACTGGGAAGAAACCTTGCAAATGTAGGGAGTGTGACAAATCCTTTACCCAGGCCTCACATCTTGGAACACATCATAGAGTTCATACTGAAGAGAAACATACTGATCTAAATAATGTAACATAGCATTTATTCAATATTCCTCATACTTACAAAACCCAACAGTATACATAATAGAAGCATAAGGAAAGCAAACATGGGAAAGCCTTTAATGAACTTTATATTTCACAAAGTATGACAGAATTTATGTTAAAAATCAAATTTTGCAAATGTAATTATGTGAAAAGCTTTTCACTTTCTGTGTTTCGTGTGTGTGTGTCTGTATGTGTGTGTTGGGAATTGAATCTCAATGCTCTGAAAGAACAGCCAGTGTTGATAACTACTAGGCCATATCTCTAGCCCTTGGGAAAAGCTGTAATAAAAACACTTCCCTTGTTCAACATCCAAAAATACACAATTCCAGGCAAGGTGATGCACATCATTAATCTCAGCACTCCGGAGGCAGAAGGAAGAAGATCTTTGTGAATCTGAGGCCATCCTAGTATACATAGTGAGTTCCAGGACAGCATGAATTACATATAGACTGTGTCAATGATGAGGATGAGAATGATGATGATGATAATGACGATGATGATGATGATAATTTGTCAACTGCACTGAACTTGACAAATCTTTTACCTAGTGCTGAAATTCCTGTTATCAAAGCAAATTTATCATGAGAGAAAACAGAAAAAATACTCAAATAAAGTCTCATCTTTCATTCAACTTTGAAATTGTTGTATTATAGTCATACCATACAAATAGTAAGAACATAAGAAATTAAATGAGACAGATAAGCTGTGTATGTGACATCATGGTCATGCTCTCACAGAACATAGAAATCACAAAGGATTCTGGGCTTGGTGGCACAGGCCTTTAATCCTAGCATTCTAGAGGCAGAAGCAGGGAGATTTCTGAGTTCAAGGTAGCAGGGTCCACAGTGAAAATTCTAAGACAGGCAGGGCTACACAGAAAAACCCCATCTAAATGAAAAGCAAACCAATAAAGAAGGAGAAATCTCTGGGGTCATGCAGAAATTCGTGCTGAACTACTTAGACTGAGAAGTATCACTCTATAAATAAAACGATATACCTGCCATGAACCACCAGTCCATGCTTGAGGAGGTAAATGAGGTTCGGGAACCCATCAACAATGGTGAGGTGGTAATTGCTCCAATCTTACACAGTGGCTTGTTCTTAGTACTTTATGAACACTTATGGATCTCTCTGCATTACCCATCTCCTGCTGCAAGAGGAGGCTTCTTTGCCCAAGCTGGAGAGTTGTACAAACTGGTAACTATTTACATGAATATTTAGATGACATAATAACAGCATGGTTATTAACAAAACTTCATTAAGTTCTGCCTTTGGACTTATAATTCCAAGACTTTGGTTTTTGCCATGGCATGAATTCATCTCTATAGCACAGGCTTCAAATTCAATCAAGAGAGAGCTTCTACTCATAAACAATCATGCCAGTATTGCACCAGTACACACATTTTGCCTAGGGGCTTGGTATTAGAGAATATAAGGTTCAAAATTGTTCTCTATCTTGCAGCCAAACTTTTGAGTTTCATTAGTGACATCATATACATATGGTGGCCTAGCAGGAACACTGGCATGATCTCTTTTTTTTTGGAGTGCCTCTGGCGCCTCCCTGACTAGTAATCCTAGGCAGGTAACTAGTACCTGGTACAGAGAGTTCCACTTAATAGTCCTGGTGCCTGGGAGCAGCATTATTTACCCATGTGGATACCTCTGTTCAAAGGTTTATATGTTATATTTCCTTTAACTTGTAAGCTAGTTGGATTTCATAAAACTTCATCTGTGCTTTTGGTTACCTGGGGCTTTCTTCCTGCCCCATCCCCAGTTTCACATTTAACACACATTACTGAATGTTCTATTCTTTTATGTCACATGTTCCATTTTCTTCTCACTATATATGTACATAAACAGACACACACACACACACACACACACACACACACACACACACACACACCTTTAACTTCATTTGAAAAATGATAGGGGCCCCATGGACAGCTCATTTGGTTTGATCTTTCAGCAGCCTCTGCTCCTCTCCAATACTCTACTTCATATTTGAACCATTCTGCCCACAGTATTCCCACTATCTAATTCCATATCACCTGTATTCTATTATCTGTCCTTTCTTCTTGAATCTCCCACTGATGGTCCATTTCTAGCTGTCTACCTTTTACATGCAGTCTTACTTCGACAAACAAAACAAAATGTTGAAGCTAAGACACACCTGTGAGAGGAAACATGTGCTGATTGTTGGGGCCTAGTTAACATCAGTCAGCATATTATCCAGTTGCTTATATTTACATCCTGATTTTACACTTTCATTTTTATTTACAAAGCTCTACAGATATGTATCACATTTCCATTTACACCAGTGTCAGTTGATGGATACCTAAGCTGATTCCATTGTCTAGACACTGAATAAAGCAGCAATGAGCATGATGGACAAGTGTTCATTGATAAGATAGAAAGTCCTTGGATTTCATGCCCATGAGTGGTTAGTGCATATCAGAGTTCTCTAAGATTTAACCTTATCATGTTGAAGGAAACCCCTTAAAAAAAATAGTGTCTTAAAAGAAAGGAAATTAATCGGATGCCTTAGGGCAGGTGAATGGAGGGGACATGAACTGTTCTTCCTTCAGAGAATCTCCCAAAGCTCAGAAATAGACAGCTTAGTACCTTCAAGAAGTCTGAAAAACTGGCAAGATTCACTAGTGACCTCCTGCCTCAAGCATATATAATCAGTAAGGACTGCTGACATTGTCAGAGAAGATGATGGCTCAAACCAGCCACAAAGCAGACACCAATCAAGCTGCCTGAACCTGATATGACAGGACAAACTGCCTGGAGGAGTTAGTGAGTGGCTTGAAAGACACACTTCCTACCTCAGGTGAGCTTCCTGCAAGCTGTGCAGTGATCCCCAGGTTTGCAGCTTCATTAGGTAACTCCCTCACAGGGTGATGCACCTGCCATTTAGTAGCTTCATGCTTCTGTCGGTAGCCCTTCACCCACACTCAAAGTCCTCCTAGTAAATATCACTGATGAGCTTTAGACATGATTCTGTGACTAAGAGTACTGTTTGCTCTTTCAGAAGACTCACTTTGCTTTCCCAGAACCCTCAAATGGGCACTCGCTATGTAGTCTCAATTCCAGGGGATCCAATGCCCTCTTCTGGCTTCTGTAAGCATGGAACACACATGGCTCACAGACATACATGCACACACAATGTCCCTGAAAAAGAAACCACATTGGCTCACCTAATTGGACTCTATTGGTTCCCAAACATTGACTTGTCACTGGTTACTTATCTGGGGTAAGTAGATATTTGTCCTTGTTTCCACAGGAATAGTGTCACATATCAATGCTGTAATTGGGTCACACAGAAGTTTTCTTTTTTTCATTTATTCATTTATTTAGGGATGGACATCTAGACTGATTTCAAAAGTGGATTCTCTAGTTTTTGATACCATAGCAGTGTGCAACCTCCGCTTTCCATATTTATAACCATTAGCTATCATTTCTATTCCTGATAACTGACACTACAGCAAGAGCAGCATAGAAGCTTAACGAGTCTGCATTTTCCTGGGAGGTGTATAACTCTTGCTGGGCTTGGCTTTAGTGTGGCTTTGTTGTGTGGTTTTATTTTTTTGCTTTGGTTTTACATTTTAATTTTTGAGTTTACCCTATCAGAGCATTTGCTTTCTCCCTTTGCTCTTCCCAAATCCTCCCAAATGCCATTCTGCTCTCTTTCAACCTCATGGCCTATTACTTATTAAATGTTATTTCATATATACATGTCTGGAGTGGAATTCTAGTAGAATCATTGTATCTATGGTAAACATCAGAATGAACAGTTGTTTTCTAGCAGCTCTTAGATCTTGAATGGTACTTCCAGTACCATAAAAGCTATTCCTCCTGAAGGGGTACACTTTACTTTGTGACAGGGTCTATCAATGTACTGACACCTAGCTGGACCCTCTATATAGACCAGGCTGAGCTTGGACTCAGGCTTTCCCTTGCTTCTACCTCCAGAGAGCTGGGTTTGAAGGCTTGCATGTAAACATAACTTTTTGGTTTCCTCCCTTCCTTCCTTCCTCCCTTCCTTCCTTCCTTCTGCCCTCCTCCCCTCCCTCCCTCTCTCTTTCTTTCTTCCTTTCTTTGTAGAGACTGGGTTTCACTGTGCAACCTTAGCTTACCTGAGACACACTTAGTAGATCAGGATGGCCTTGAAGTCACAGAGATCTGCCAGACTCTGCCTCCTCAGGGCTGCAGTTAAAGTTGTGTGCCACCACCAATCATCTTGTAATGTCCTGACCATTACCCAAGGTAAAGGAACAGCCTATTTTTTAAAAAGGAGTAACAATAGGATCTTATGTTTACTGATAATAAAGACTTCTATTACACTAAATTGAAAAATCTAATTGAAATAGGTGAGATTCCAGGACATATAACATATCAAATGTAAACAAGAAATGAATAATATTAACAAGACTACACATAGCAATGTGACTGAAGCAATTATAAAATGCCACCTCTTTAAAAAATTATTTTACTTATTTACATTCCAGCCATTACACCTCCCTGTACAGTCTCCCCCTCACAGTTCTTCATCCCACTTCTCCTCCCCCTTGCCTCCGACAGACCTCCCTCTTCCCTGAGGCCTCATTAGGCGCATCTACCACTGAGGCCAGACCAGGCAATCCCCTGTTATATGTGTGCTGGGGACCTCAGACCAGCCCATGTATGCTGCCTAGTTGGTGGCTAGTCTCTGGGAGCCCCCTTTGGTCCAGATTAGTTGAGACTTCTGGTCTTCCTATGGGTTCACTCTCCCCAACTGCTTCTTCAATCCTTCTTCTAATTCAATCATAGGGCCCCTCACCCTAACTTCAGTCCAATGGCTGGGTGTAAGTATCTGTCTGTCTCAGTCAGCTGCTGGTAGAGCCTCTCAGAAGACAGCCATGCCAGGCTCCTGTCTTCAGTCTCTTCTCCATTTTTGTCCCTGCATTCCTTTTAGATAGGAACAGTCCTGGGTCAAAAATTTTGACTGTACATTAGTAGGGCTGTCCCTCCACCCCTTCTACTGGAGGTGGACTCTTTGAGTTCCCTCTACCCACTGTTGGGCATAAAATGCCATCTCTAAAACAACTCCACGACAAGATTGGCAGGATTTTATTTCAAATAACCAATGTCAAAGTGACTTAACATTTACTACTTCTTGATACAAAAGAGCAAGACTTCCTGACTCTAACTATTACCTGATACTAGCCCAAATTCTGAGCTGCGTGGTGGACCATCCCAGGCATGGTGGATCATCCCATTAATTCTAGCATTTCAGAGGCAGAACAGGCTGATCTCAGTGATTTCAAGGCCAGCCTGTCTTGGAAAAGCAAAAACAAAAAACAAAAACAACCAAACAAACAAAAATTTAACAAACAGAAGCACCCTACCCGATACCAATACAATAAAAATGAAATTATAGACTGATGTGGTAATTTGAAAACAATGTTGAGGGGCTGGGGAGATGGCTCAGAAGTTAAGAGCACTGTGTGCCCTTCCAGAGGTCCTGAGTTCAATACCCAACAACCACATCATGGCTCTCAACTATCTGTAATGGGATCCAATGCCCTCTTCTGGTATGCAGGTGTACCTGAAGATAGAGCACTCATGTAAAATAAATAAATCTTTTTTTTTTCAATATTTTTTCAGCTGGGCATGGTAGTACACTTCATTAATAATTGTGTTACACAGCGAAAACCTTTCTCAAATGAATGAGTGAATGAATGAATGATCTCCCCCATGTTTTCTATTTTTAGTTATTTCACACTTGCATATTGCATTGGTGTGCCCACATCAAATATTGCCCAATATTTTTGATATACTTTTGATATAAAGTATGTATTCTACTCCTAAACCTCTGTTGTTTACAATTCCAACAAACCTTTCAATTGTGTTAATCTCTGTTCATATTGCCTGGGACCCACTGAGATGAAGCAGAACCATCTGTGAGACTATGTCCTAGAGCCTGATGTGCTCAGCACAGGATAACAACTAAAGGCAGTGATTCTTCTCCTACACTCTATCCATAGCCAATGTTTGAGAGGTAAAGTGAGATGTTCCACTTCATAGACTGACTGTGGTCTTGTGTGAGGCCAGTGAAGATGAAGACAGCTGCTGTTGGTGACTGCTTACAATAGTTGTATGGAGTCTAAAGAATGGTGTGTCTTAGCTCATCCCCTCCTCTTTCCCTTCTTATTTCCTAACTACCTCTTCTTCTTTGGTGTTACCAGAGCTAGAGATGGGATGGAGTAACTGACTTATTAGGACTAGAACCATATACCTATCTTATTTTTTACATCCGTAAGAGTTAAGATCTCTGCATTCAACACTCCAGAAAGGAAGAAAGAAAAAGAGGGGGAAGGAAGGAGGGAAGAAAGAAAGAAAGAATTGTTTTTTCTCACTTTGAGTCACAGAAGACTGGCTGCTTTCTGAGTTAGTAAAATGACAAGACCGCCATCTAATGGTAACAGCAGTACAGCGCAGGATGAATTTTGCCCTGGGCCAATAGCAAAGGGCCACTGAGTTCTTGAGACATCTATTTCTTTTCACAATCCAAGTTCTTTAAACGTCTCTCCCCAAGTCAAAATTTTAGGATTTGCTTTTGACTTCTCATGTTTGTGTTTTGGGAATGGGACTCGAGCTTCTGAATTTAGCCTGTGTTGTTGTTTGGTACAAAGCATGTATTCCAGCATCTGGAAGTCCAGTGGAGGTGTTAGGCTTCCACTCTTTTATCTAAAGGGTTCTGTACTCACTAGGTGGGTCAGATATCGGGGTGCAGAGTCCTACCAGATCCAGTTCTGGTCTAGCTGGCAGCAAGCATGTGGGGAGGCTGGAGGAGCCGACCGCTGGAGCTGTGAAGAAGGCAGCCTGAGACAAAGTGGGAGGGCCCGGCCTCCGCGGGGCAGGGCCACTCACCCGGAAGCGGAGGGTGCAAGCCGCGTAGAAAAGTGTTCTGAGTGGGAGGAGCTAGAGGAGTGACGTGAGCGGAAGCTGGGAAACTAGGTAAGTTGGACTGAGAACCAAAGCCGAAAGTGTCAACGGCTTGTTCAGGTCCAGAGCCCGGGGCCCCGCACCGTGGGGAACCGCGTGGTGTAGACCTGGGGTCGCAGGACAGGGTGGACTTCCGGGGAAGGTAAAACGCCGGGCAGCCGTGGGTGCCGCGCGGGGCATCCTGGGAGCGTCCACGGTCAGGAGCGCAGCGGCTGGAACCGCAACCCTGAACCCTCCCAAGTCAAAGGAGCTGCGGGGCTGGGAACAGGGCCGGAAGGGAACTGGGCGTGATCAGTTTTTCTGGTGTTCATAAGTAAGCTGGCTCTGAAATTTCACTGCCGTTGTCTTTCATTCTCGATATATCTTAGCGCATATAAACTGAGATAGCCCTGATGTGTTTTTCATTGATCATGTGATTACCAAAATATTCAAAATAGTTAGACTAGTAGAATATTTGTGTTTACCTATTGATAGCTGCAAACCAGGTCTCTTTGTTTGAGGTGTAAAGGACAAAGCTCTTTAAACTTACTAACATCCACGCTAACTCCTCTGTTAAACCCAGGACATACTTGCTGACTTGACATCCCCAGAGAACTTTTAGATATTAGTCATGAAAGAAATGGATGGAAGTGTAACTAAATCTCAGCGTATATTTGTTGTAAGTTTCATAGATATAGTTGTAAGTGTAATTTTTAAAAGTAAATTTTTTTCTCATTTATTTACCATGCATTGTCATCACTGTTTCCTCTCCTTCTCTCACTCCCTCACTCATCCTCTCCGCCACGCCTACCTCCCTTTATCCTCAGAGAAGGGAAAGCCCTCCTTGGCATATCAATAAGCAGTAGGGTTAGGCACGTCTCCTATTGAGGCTAGACAAGGCAGCCCGGTAAGGGAATGGGGATCCAAAGGCAGTCAGCAGAGTCCGAGACAGCCTCTGCCCCAGTTGTTAGGGGATCAACATGATGGCCAAATTGCATATCTGTTACAGTTCACAGTTAGAAAGGACATTATAAGCCAGCTGGTGTTGGCACAAGCCTTTAATCCCTACACTTAGGAAACTGATGTAGTTGGATCTGGGAGTTCCTTGCCACCCTGGTACACAGAGGGAGTTTAAGGACAGCTAAAACCACAAAGAGAAATCATGTCAATGGGAAGAGGGAGAAGGAAAAGGAAAAAAGAAATAAAACAGAAAAGGTTTTATATTGTATAGGATGGTACTATAAATTATCTTTCAAATAATGGCTAGCTCTTCTATATCAGAAAAAAGTCAGCACAAGTCTTTTGTCTACTCTGTTCTAGAAAACCACTCTGTCCATGAGCACAAACTATTGTTTGATTTGGTTTGGTTTGGTTTGGTTTGATTTGGTTTGGCTTGGTTTGGCTTGGTTTGGCTTAGTTTGGCTTTGTTTGGCTTTATTCCTGCGTTTTGTCTGTGGCTTGAACCCATTGTGTTCTTCTGTCTGGGCCAGAACTCACTATGTAAACCAGTCTAGACTGGAAGTCACAGAGTTACACATGACTCTGTTTCCTGAGTGCTAGCGTTAAAGGTGTGCACCAGGACTACTATTTAAACTGTTGTTTTGTATTTTGTGGTCAGTTCACAGCCTCCAGAGTGACTGTGGACTTCTGCCAGAAAGAGGGACAATGTTAGGACCCTGCGGAGAGTGCTTCATACAGAGGCTGGAGGTTGTAGAGTTATATTAGTCTGGCTTGTGTGGGTGAGAATCGTTTGTTTCAGCTGCCCTTGCTCCCCATGGTTTTGTGACAAGTTATTCTGCAAGCATGAATCCCTTTGGGAGAATAGGACTTCCATCATTTTTAGTCCAGGATAGATTTAGAACCTCACTGGTGTCTAATATTCTCATCCCAGTCATTCTGTTCCATTTCTGCGTCTCAGATTTGAGCTGTGATTGGAAGAGAGAGCTAAGTTATGGTAACTGAAAATGCCTTTTAAATATTTTCAGTATTCTGACACTGCATGACATCTACTGAGCACAGTACTGTGCTAGAAATCCAGGTGCTTGCTGAAGATCTCTTTCTTGTGTGCAGGGCTCAGTGATCACCCAGACCTGCTCACCTGTGGAGCAAGGCAAAGAGACCTGGAAGATCTAGAGACAGGAGACAGTAGCTAAGGGTCCAGGTATGTTGGAGGATTGGTGAAGGGAAGAGAAGGGGTTCAGGTAAATGTGGAAGTAGAACATGAAATCCATTGGGCTACATTCTGTTTCACTAGAAATATTTCTGGAGACTTTCACTGAGAAAAGTCTCCTCAGGACTGTATTATTGTAGAGATGAGAAGACTTTCTACAGAAGAACTGATCCTAGGAGGCAATAAAAATGTATATGATCATGCATGTGAGTGATGCTGTCCTTATTCCATGCACATCACTGATCAGGTCTACATACCAATATTAAATGGTTTTCATTTCAGTGATTTTAATATATTATAAGATGATGAAAATTAATACTTCTAGATTTAATGTTTAATGATTTTTGAAGCTTTTTGGTATTTTAGCACATTTTCTTTCTTTCTTTAAAAAAATTTATTTATTTGTTTCATGTTATGTGAGTACACTGTCACTGTCTTCAGACACACCAGAAGAGGGCATCGGATCCCATTGCAGATCGCTGTGAACCACCATATGGTTGCTGAGAATTGAACTCAGGACCCCTGGAAGAGCAGACAGTGCTCTTAACCATTGAGTCATCTCTCCAGTCCTGATATTCTCTATCTTTTAGTGTTAATTTCTCCATTCCTGAAAATAATGCCAACAGAGTTTTGATGAAAATAAGGAACTATATTTGCAGACAGATAAACTCTGCCTATCCTGTCTTCCCTTTGAGATCTCCTATTGTCTGGTGTCATGACAATTCCAAGTGGTTTCCACTGCTGTGATTGTAATGTACTATGAGATCAATTCTGTGTGTGGTCCTCTTAGCTCATGATTTTCCAGCTCTGTGCTGCTCCTTGGTACTTTCAGGATTACTTTCTGTAAAATATGCAAATGATTTTAATAGGAATTGCTTGGAGTCTTAGAGATGACAAACTTTGCTTCTAGGTGTGTTCTTTCTTGTGAAAAGCACATGAGGCAATGTGCTTTTCACATTTATGTAGCCTCTTGTTTTCTGTCAAGGTATGTCAGGGTCTGCTGTCGGATTTCCTGGCTTGCTGTTGCGTGGAAAGTTAGGAGGAGATTCAACTCAGACTCAAGGCAAGGGAATGAGCGATTCTATGGTCCTTGGTGGAAGGAACAGGGAGGCCTCTGGATAGGAAGAAATATACTGTGTAGGTGTCAGCAGTTGTTTCTGCTAGCTTGTGGTTTTGCTCCCTATGGCACTGTGGGTTATAAAAAGGTTATGCAAAATAAACTCGGAGCTGCTTCAGTATTCACTGACAGTTTGCCGGAGCCGATCTCTTGCCTCTGTATCATCTTTCTGCCTTCCCTTTCTTTAATCCTTACTTCCCCTTAGGATAGACTCCTGGCAGTGGGTTCTGACAGTCCGCATTCTGGGTTTCCTAACATGCACTTGTGATGATCAAGGACTTTGTGTTTGTTTTTGTTTTTTAAAGATTTATGGATTATTTATTATATGTAAGCACACTGTAGCTGTCTTCAGACACACTAGAAGAGGGCATCAGATCTCATTACAGATGGTTGTGAGCCACCATGTGGTTGCTGGAATTTGAACTCAGGACCTCTGGAAACAGTCAGTGCTCTTAACCCCTGAGCCATCTCTCCAGCCCCCAATCAAGAACTTTGTATCTAGGACCATTTTATCATTTGCTAATACTGTTTATTTTATATTTTAATACTTTTGTCTTGATTTTTTTCACTAGCATGATTATGACCATCTCATCTTTACGTCAGTCCATATTCATGGCATTTAAAAAAAGATTCCTTCTTTCTCAGTATTTTGTATTTTTAGATATAAAATAAATTTTTTATAGAAAATACACTTTAATCTCTGCTGTCATTTTTTTTGAATGCCGTCATCTGTTTATATGTTTAGCATAGGGCATATTATCTATTTACATTTCAAGAAATTGAAAGAAATGCATTTATTGTTTAGGAATTTGAATGTAGATAGTGTCCAGAGAAAGTGGGAACCTCTGTATATTACATTATCCCATGACCTACACTAGAGCTTTCTTTTTTAAAGATTTGTTTATTATTATAAATAAGTACACTATAGCTGTCTTCAGACATACCAGAAGCGGTCCGTCAGAGCCCGTTACGGGCGGTTGTGAGTCACCATGTGGTTGCTGGGATTTGAACTCATGTCTTTCAGAAGAGCGGTCTGTGCTCTTACCCACTGAGCCATCTCACCGGCCCCACTTAGAGCTTTTTAATATGTGCACATTCAGCCTTCCAGCACCTGTTGAGCATGGTCTGTTTAATCCATGGGCTTCTTTATTGATTACATTATTATATAGGTCTTTTTGGTGGATGGGTTTGGTAGTATGACTCTTGATTTTCTTGACAAGCTTACAGTTATTTTACCCTATTTTCTTCTGTGTTTATGTCTTGCCTTTTTCCATAATTATATCCCTGCCGCGGTTTTTTCGGTTTTCCCCTTCAAATCACTTTTTCCTGTTATTCCCCTCTCTATTATTCCCCGACATCTCACCAAGGTCTTGCTTTCCTTTCTGGTTACTGCAGTTACTCCAGGTTGTGACCTCACATCTGACAGTTTGGAGCTGGGAACTTCCTATGAGAGAGAACATGCAATGTCTGTCTTTCTGGGTCTTGGTCACTCCATTCAGAATCATCCTTTCTAGTTCTATCCATTTACCTACAAATCTTTTGATTTCAATTTTCTTTACATCTCCATAATATTCCATAATGCATATTTACCTCATTTTCAGTTTCCATTCCTCAGATAAGGACATTTAGGTTGTTTCCATCTTGTAGCTGTTGTGAATATAGCACCAATGAACATGAGCAATCATGTATCTCTGGAGTAGGATTTGAGTGTTTGGAGCATATGCCAAGGAATGGAATTGATGTGTCGTGTGCTACACTTATGTAACATGAGGATTTGTTTATTTAATTGAGGATTCTCCATCTTGATATCCACAGTGGGCACATTTTTTGTTCATGGGGTTTTCATTCCCAATGTTTTTGTTTTCTGTGTTGCTGCTTTTTGGAATATTGGTAGGATTCTTATTCCTTCTCTGAGTTAGTTAGTGTTTTCCTGTCTTGCCCATAAATGATCACTTCCCAGTTCTCCTGTATTTATCTAGTCTTCACATGCAATGTATTATTTCTTATGTTCTTATGGATAACTCTTCTCTTTTACCTGTGTAAATTTTGCATCTAATTTATTATGTACTGTGCTGCTTTAGGGAACTGAATTTTGTTAATTTGTAATGATCTTGAAATGCAGTTATGTCTCCATCAATTTAAAGAAACTTTTTCTAAGTGCAACAATATAGTTGATGTTGATTTTCTCTCTAAGTTTTAAATGTCTTTTCATGCTCTTCAGGATTTGGGATTGCTGATTGACTATCAGGTAGTATTCTGTTGCTTGGGTCTTTTTATGTAGTTTGAAACTGTTCTTTAATAGCTTTCAGTATTAATTTTTGCTTTTCTTTTTGACCCCTTGTATGAAAGCATCACAAGCTGGCGATCTGTTGTACCTTAAAGAGAAATTCAAAGAAGAGAAACAGAAAGAAATAGCTGATTCGCCAGTAAGCATGTCCCAGGTCAGTGGTCATGTACACTTTTTTTTCTAGAAATGTATCTTCAAACATTGCAAACCTTTAATTTTCTCCTTCTGATAACTTGCTTTAATTTGATTATAAAACATGTTGGAAAGACATACAAAATCAAACACTGAAATTAACCAGACTGAAAGTCTATAGTACTGAATGAAATTATATGTGGTTATATTTGGTCATTGAGAATTGTTTTTTCCAAGTCAGTAAAGTATTATGTTAGAACTTTGATGAAAATTACATTAAATCTTTAGATTGCTTTTGGCAAGGTGGCCATTTTCACTATGTTAACACTACCGATTCATGAGCATAAGAGATCTTTCCATCTTATGATATCCTCTTTTATTTCTTTCTTCAGAGACTTAAAGTTCTTATCATATAGGTCTTTTACTTGCATGGTTAGAGTTACACCAAGATATTTATATTATTTGTGGCTATTGTGAAAAATATTGTTTATCTGATTTCTTTCTTAGCCCATTTATCATTTATATAAGAAAGGTGTACTGATTTTTTTCCTTTTTTTGAGTTAAATTTGTATCTATCCACTATTCTGAGGTGGTTATCAGCTGTAGTTCTTTGGTAGAGTTTTCGGAGTCACTTATGTATACTATCATATATATCATGTTTGATACTTTGACTTCTTCCATTCCAGTTTGTATCCCTTTGATCTCCTTTAGTTGTCTTATTCTTCTAGCTAGAAGTTCATGTACTATATTGAAGGGGTATGGAGAGAATTGACAGTCTTACTTTGTCCAATTTTAGTGAGTTACTTAAGTTTCTCTTCATTTAATTTGATGTTGTATCTTGGCTTGCTGTACATTGTCTTTATTGTATTTAGGTATGTTCCTTGTACCTCTGGTCATTTCAAGACTTAAAGTGAAGAGGTATTGGATTTTGTCAAAGGCCTTTTCAACATCTAATGGGATGATCATGTGGATTTCTTTGTTCCAAGACTTTTAAAATGAAGAGGTACTGGATTTTGTCAAAGGCCTTTTCAACATCTAATGGGATGATCATGTGGATTTTTTTTTTCTTTCACTTTGTTTATATGGTGCATTGCATTGATGGTTTTTGGTTTATTGAACCATTCCTACATCCCTGGGATGAAGCCTACTTGATCATGGTGTTTTCGATGTGTTTTTTGAATTCTGTTTGCAAGTATTTTATTGAGTATTTTTGGATCAATGTTTATAAGGGAAATTGATATGAAATCCATTTTTGGTTTTTTGTTTTGTTATTGTTTTCAGTCAGTCTGTTGTTTAGGTATCAGGGTGACTGTGGTCTCACAGAATGAGTTTGGCAATCTTCAGTTTCTATTTTGTAGAATAGTTTAAGGAGTATTAGCTCTTTGAAAGTCTGGTATAAATCTATGCTTAACCCATCTGGCCCTGTCCTTTCTTGGGTTGGGAGACTTTTAATGACTGTTTCTAATTCCTTAAGGGTTATCAGACTGTGTAGACAGTTTACCTGATCTTGCTTCAACTTTGGCACATGATATCTATCTAGAAAATCATCCATTTCCCTTAGATTTTCCAGTTCTGTAGAGTATAGCGTTTTAAAGTAAGACCTAATAATATTTTTAATTTCCTCAGTGTTTGGTGTTATGTCTCCCTGTTCCTTTCTGATTTTGTTAATTTGGATACTGTCTCTGTGCCTTTAAGTTATTAGATTGTACATTGTGATCCTATGGGACATAAAGTGTACATAACAGATAGATAATCATCAAATGTATGTCTTGTTTCATGGATATGCTTCTAAGACTATTGTATCATACTGTTTTCATAAAGGTAAAACATTCATTACAGAGTATGAGTATATGAGAAATCATCTCACTAAGTAATGGTCTTCATTCATCTACATCCCATCTCCCTATTTCCAGAGAAGCACTGTGCCCAGCATCACATTGTCACTCTGTGCATTTTTGTTTCAGGGTGTGTTGACATTCAGAGATGTGGCTGTGGACTTCCCTCAGGAAGAGTGGGAATGCCTGGACTCTGCTCAGAGGGCTCTGTACATTGATGTAATGTTGGAGAATTACAGAAACCTGGTCTCTGTTGGTGAGAACATTTTGCTTTAGGAACTATCAACTCCCTTTTTGTATGTCTTGACTTTAGTAAAAGTCTTTGTTAAAGCTCTTTTGAAACAACATGAGGATAGAAAGAGTTGGATAGTAGAAAAGAGCTCTTCATGGTATTGGATGTTTACTTTCCATTTTGCACTTTCAAGGTCTCATGGACCTTTTGTTTTGTCTCCACAATGCAATCAACAATATTTATCTTCATATCTTAAAGTTCCATGTCTATTATTATAATTATATGGTTTTAATTGAGAAAAAAAAAGACTTAAGATATGCAAACTGAGACTTCTCCCTAAATATGGTGAAAATTCTGACAGGAAATAGCAATTGGGAATCCATTCCTGGATTCTTCTACTTTGTGTTGTCTTTATGTACTGAGGAGAGAGTACTGTCTTTGACATCTGTATTCTTTCTAAAAATTGTAGCATGGGCCTTGGGCTACCTCACAAAACTCATACATTATTGTATGCAGTGTAGGCCTAGTTACCTGTCTGGAGCAAATGAATTTTCTCTGGAAGGTGGAGAGGAGAGAGGAGCCACAACTAGGGTAGGCTAGTGAATGAGCAGAACAACTGGGAATGATTTAAGTGAAAGAGAAAGCAAGAACAGAAAATACTTTTTCTGCATTCAGTTCCACTTGAAATGATTCCCAATCATTTAGCTTATTCTAATATCCTGGCCCCAGATGCATCCTGCCTGCTGTAACTGTTAGAAGATGTTGTACCTTAGTTCACCTGAATTGTGGCCACTTTTTTTGTGTGTGTGTGTGTGTTTACTCTATAAGGCTCCCAGATGTTCGTCTCTCTCTTTTTTTT
>NW_022196911.1:21644636-21658043 GCF_008632895.1 Mastomys coucha
GGCTGTGAGCCTCTACATCTGTGTTAGTCAGGTACTGTCAGAGCCTCTCAGCAGATAGCTATATTTAGGCTGACTTGCCCTTCCTTCGGTCTCTGTTCCATAGTTAATCTCTGCAACTTCTTCCGTGGGTATTTGGTTCCCCCTTTTAAGAAGGAATGCACTGTCCACCTTTTGGTCTTCCTTCTTCTTGAGTTCCTTGTGGTTTGTGGGTTGTTCTTCCTGTATTCCAGACTTCTGGGCTAATAACCACTTATCAGAGAGTGCATACCGTGTTCGTTCTTTTGTGATTGGGTTACCTCACTCAGGATGATATTCTCCAGATCCATCCATTTCCCTAAGAATTTCATAAATTTATTGTTTTTAATAGCTGAGTAGTACTACTCCATTGTGTAGATGTACCACAATTTCTGTATCCGCTCCTCTGTTGAGGGACATCTGGGTTGTTTCCAGGTTCTGGCTATTATAAATAATTGTGGTCACTTAATACGAGGATAAACTGCAATTTTACTTGACTATGCTGACATCAGATTGTTTACTTTACAAAATTATGAGTGTAACATGGGTCCATGAAGTAGCGTTACTCTGCTGTTGCCTTCCTTTACATCATTCATTTTCATCTCTGGAGAAAACACAGAAACCCTTTTGCAAGACAATCCCAAGAAACAGTGTACTGTGTAAGTTTAAGAACATCCCAATAAGGAAAGTTAAGAAACACAGCAGTGTGTGTAGCTCAGACAATGGAGGAAAGAAATAAGCAATAGCTGCCCGTGGCAGCCCTACTTCAAATGATCTAGATTCTAGGCTCTATATCCTAGAGCCTCTGATATCTGGCACAATACTCTTTTTGCTTCCATTATTTTTGAGGAGTCTAGTGTGGTATTTTTAGAAAAATATTAACCCTTTGATGCTTTTAAGTAAGCCTTTAATATTAGAAGGATTTGGGTCTTCTGAACTGTGTTTCATTGAACACAAACACTGCAAACCAGGATTGCATTACACTCTTCTTCATCAATTTCTGAATAGAGACATGCATTCTAAATGTGATCAGTCAATGAGCTCCACCCCCAAAGGTAATCACTAACTCCTCAAGTATTTGAACCATCTTGAGACATCAAGCATTTTCCATGAGATGCCATAGCTATTATACATTACAGACCCTTGAAGACTATCAGGCTATGTTTGTGCTAATACATAAAATTACAGTGAAAGAAACAGTGTAAGTAGTTGCTGTCTGACTTAAGAGAGAACTTAGGGAAACAGTCATTTATCAAATGTTTAATCCTAGAACAAGCCCTATTAATCTGAATTAATACTCATTTTCAGAGAACTACTGCATATGTGATACTGTCCATCAACATGTGAAGACTGAAAAAGAGTCTTGTCAGTGTAATGAGCTTGGTGCAATGCTTCATGAACCCTCCAACTGTGCACTTTATAAAAGAAGTGACACTACAGAAACCTCGAACAACTCCAGGTGCTGTAATGACAATGATGCCTCTGTTGACTCCTCAAATCGAGATAGACATAAAAGCATGCCTCCTGGGGAAGAACCTTGTGAGTCTAAAGACTGTGAGAAATCTTTAACTTTGTGTTCCGACATTAGTCAGGATCAAAGACTCTACACTGCAAAGAAAGAGGACAAACGGGACGTATATGATGACTATTTCAGCTCTGCATACAGTCTCATGCAACAAACAGTCTACATTAAAGAGAAACCACACCAGTGTGGCAAATGTGGGAAATGCTTCAGTACCTCCTCAAGCCTCACCGTCCATCACAGAATTCATACTAGAGAGAAACCCTACAAGTGCAATGTTTGTGACAAATCCTTTACCCAGTGCACACATCTTAAAATACATCAAAGACGTCATACTGGGGAAAAACCTTACAAATGCAAAGAATGTGAAAAGTCATTTGTTCAGTTGTCAGCACTTAAAAGCCATCAGAAATTGCATACTGGAGAGAAGCCTTACAAATGTAAGGAGTGTGACAAATCCTTTGCCCATTATCCCAATTTCAGGACACATCAGAAAATCCATACTTCTGAGGAACATTGTAGTTGTCCAGAATGTGGCAGGGAATTTCATCAGCTTTCACACTTTAGAAAACATTACAGACTCCATACTGGAGAGAAGCCTTACAAATGCAATGAGTGTGACAGATCCTTTACCCACTATGCATCATTAAGATGGCATCAGAAAACTCATTCTCCAGAGATACATTATGAATGCAAAGAATGTGGTAAGTCCTTTATTGAATTATCACATCTTAAAAGGCATTACAGAATCCATACTGGTGAAAAGCCTTATAAATGTGAGATATGTGGCAAATCCTTTACTACGACCACGACTCTTAAAACACATCAGAAAATTCACACTGGAGAGAAACCTTACAAATGTATGGAATGTGACAAATCTTTTATTCATAGTTCACATCTTAGAAGACATCAGAAAATTCATACTGGAGAGAGACCTTACAGATGTAAGGAATGTGACAAATCATTTCATGAAAGCTGCACTCTTAGAGAACATGAGAAAAGTCATACCGGAGAGAAAACTTACAAATGTAGAGAATGTGACAAATCCTTTACCCAGTGTGCATATCTTAGAAATCATCATAACAGAGTTCATACTGGAGAGAGACCTTATGAATGTAAGGAATGTGGCAAGTCTTTTACTACATGCTCAACTCTTAGAATACATCAGACAATTCATACTGGAAAGAAACCCTACAAATGTATGGAGTGTGATAAGTCCTTTACTCATAATTCATATCTTAGAACACATCAGAAAGTTCATTCTGGAGAGAAACCTTACAGATGTAAGGAATGTAACAAATCTTTTACTAGCTGTTCAACTCTAAAAGCACATCAGAATATTCATACTGGAGAAAAACCTTACAAATGTATAGAATGTGACAAATCCTTTACCCAGGCTTCACATCTTAGAACACATCAGAGAGTTCATACTGGAGAGAGACCTTACAGATGTACAGAATGTGATAAATCTTTTACTAGGTGTTCTAATCTTAGAGAACATCAGAAAATTCATAGTGGAGAGAAACCTTACAAATGCAGAGACTGTGACATATCATTTAACCAGATTTCAAATCTTAAAAGACATCAGAAACTTCATACTGGAGAGAAACCTTACAAATGTGTGGAATGTGACAAGTCCTTTACTCATAACTCAAATTTTAGAACACATCAAAGAGTTCATACTGGAGAGAAACCTTATAGATGTACAGAATGTGACAAGTCTTTTACTCGGTGCTCCTACCTTAGAGCACATCAGAAAATTCATACTGGAGAGAAACCTTACAAATGTATGGAATATGACAAATCCTATACCCAGGACTCACATCTTAAAAGACATCAAAGAGTTCATACTGGAGTGAAACATACCTTTGTAAATAATGTAACATAGCATTTGTCCAATATTCTCTCTGCTTATTAAGTTCTAAGAATAAGAAACATGGGAAATCCTTTAATGAACTTCTTTCTTTTTTTTTCTTTTCTTTTTTTTTTGGTTTTTTTGAGACAGGGTTTCTCTGTTTAGCCCTGGCTGTCCTGGAACTCACTCTGTAGACCAGGCTGGCCTCAAACTCAGAAATCCACCTGCCTCTGCCTCCCAAGTGCTGGGATTAATGGCATGCACCACCACTGCCTGGCAAGATTTATTTTTTTATTTTTATACATAAGTACACTGTAGCTGTCTTCAGATGCACCAGAAGAGGACGTCAGATCTCATACAGGTGATTGTGAGCCACCATGTGGTTGCTGGGATTTGAACTCAGGACCTTCTGAAGAGCAGTTGGTGCTCTTACCTACTGAGCCATCTCACCAGCCCCTTTAATGAACTTCTAAAGCTCATAAAATAATGCTAAAATAAAAATTTGCCTATTATGTCAAAAGTTTCTCTCTCTCTTACTCTCTCTTTGTGGTTTTGTTATTGTGCACTACATGCATGCCTGGTACTTCAGAGGGGGCCTAAGATCCCCTGATGTTAAAGACAGTTGTGAACTGCTGTGTGTGTCTGTGTGTCTCTGTGTGTCTGCGTATGTGTGTTGGGAATTGAACCCAATACCCTGAAAGAACAGCCAATGGTTTTACCCACTAGGCCATCTCTCTAGCCCCTGGGGAAAGGTGCAATAAAACCTTTGTTCAACACCCAAAATTACATAATTCCAGGCAAGGTAGTGCACACCATTAATCCCAGCACTCAAGAGGCAAAGGCAAGATCTTTGTGAATCAGAGGCTATCCTGGTCTAAATATGAGTTCCAGGATAGCCTGAACTAAATATACCCTATCTCAAAAAATAGTAATAATGACAAAATATGTCATTAAATATGTGTCAAAGACTTCTAATTTTGCTGTGATTCACAAAGTTCATACTTCTGAGAAACCGCATAAAGGTGTTCTGTATGATGTATTTATAAAAACATAAAGAGAAGGAGGATATATTTGGTGAATATGTAGTCAGGTATTGGGGAAGGTGGTTCCTTCAGTGGAACTATGCTTGAGGCATCCCTTAACCCTGAGGGACCAGCCACACAAGGTATAGTATAGAATAGAGTTTATTCAGGGTATGGGGAGGGGAGATGAGAGACTAGCAGAGGCAGAGAAAGGCAGAGAGCGTGTGTGTGTGTGTGTGTGTGTGTGTGTGTGTGTGTGTGTGTGTGTGTGTGTGTGTGTGTGTGTGTGTGTGTAGAGAAGTAGAGGCTGGCCATGAGCCTGTGGGGGGAGGGGGAAAGGAATGAGGAGAGAACTAGAGGAAAGTAAGCAAGAGAGGAGAAGGGGAAAACAGCCCCTTTTATAGTGAGTCAGGCATGTCTGGCTGTTGCCAGGTAACTGCAGGGCGGAGCTTAGACAGAATGCTAACACCATATGTAATCTTCATGTCTTGTTCTCTTTTTATCTGTATTCACATTTTATTTCTTTTCAGTTTTATGTACTCTTATTAATTTTTGACCTTTTTTTGGTTACTCTATTTGCATTTCAAATGTTATCCCCCTTCCCTGTTTCCCCTATGCAACCTCCCTATCCCATCCCCCCTACCCCCTGCTTTTGTGAGGTTGCTCCCCTACCCTCCTTCCCACTCCTGCCATGGGTCCCTCCATGTGTACTCTTTGGTTAGTAGTTTAGTCCTTGGGAGCTCTGAGTGGTCTGGTTGGTTGATATTGTTGTTCTTTCTATGGGGGTTACAAACCCCTTCAGCTCCTTCAGTCCTTCCCCTAACTCCTCCATTGGGGTCTCCATGCTTAGTCCAATGGTTGGCTGCTAGTATCCCCATATGTATTGGTCAGGCTCTGGAAGAGCCTCTCAGGGGACAGCTATATCAATCAGGCTCCTGTCAGCAAGCACTTGTTGGCATCAGCAATAGTGTCTGATTTTGATGGCTGCGTATGGGATGGATCCCCAGGTAGGGCAGTCTCTGGATAGCCTTTCCTTCAGTCTCTGCTCCACTCTTTGTCCCTATATTTCCTTTAGACAGGAGCAATTCTGGGTTAATATTTTTGAGATGGGTGGGTGGCCCCATCACTCAACCCGGGGGTAGGAGGTTATGCCTAACCTCTGGATATGGTCTCTACAGGTTCTCTCTCCCCTTTGTTGTTTATTTCAGCTAATCTCATCTGTGTTGGGTCCTGGAAGCCTCTTACTTTCCTGACATCTGGGACTTTCTGATGGCTACCCCCAGTTCCCCATCTCACTGCTACTTATATCTCTGTTCAATTTCCTGACCCTCTGTACATCTCCCTGTCTCCTCCCACACCTGATCCTGCTCCCATTTTTCCCTCTCCCTCCTATTTCTTTCCTAAGTCCCTCCCTCCCTTTACCTCCCATGATTATTTTGTTCCCCCTTTTAAGTAAAACTGAAATATCCACACTTTGATCTTCCTTCTTCTTGAGCTTCATAAAGTCTGTGTGTCGAATCTCAGGTATTCTGAGCTTTTTGCCTAATATCCACTTATTAGTGAGTACATACCCCGTGTGTTCTTTTGTGACTGGGTTGCCTCACTTGGGATGATATTTTCTAGTTCCATCCATTTGCCTAAAATTTTCATGAAGTCATTGTTTTTAATAGCTGAGTAGTACTCCACTGTGTAAATATACATTTTCTATATCCATCCCTCAGTTGAGGGACATGTCTTGCTCTTCATTGGATATTACAAACCACCTGCTTTGAATTTGACAAAGCCTTTACCTAATGCTGAAATTGCTGTTACAAAAGCAAACTTATTATTAGAGAAAACATAGAAAGTACTCTAATAAAGTCTCATCTTTTATTCACCTTGAAAACTATCATACTATAATCAAACCTTCCAAATAGTAAGAAGGTAAGAAACTAAAGAGATAGACAAGCTGTGCATGTGACATCATGATCATCCTCACACAGCTTAGAATTCTTCAAGGGTTCTGGGCTTGGTGGTACTAAGCATTAATCCCAGCAGTCTAGGGACAGAAGAAGCAGGTGGCTCACTGAAGTCAGGTCAGCCTGTTCTATAGTTCTATAGTGCATATTCTCAGACATAGGGCTACAGAGAAAAAGCCCTTAAAAAAAAAAATGATATGTCAAAATTTGAATTTGCTTGGCCCATGGGAAGTGACACTATTAGGTCACTAATAGTGACACTATTAGTACACTACTTGTTGTAGGAAATGAGTTACTGTTGGGGTGGACTTTGAAATCCTATGCTCAAGCTCTGCCCAGTGCAGAAGAGCCAATTGGTTTGCATTCTGCCATACTTTCTGCCATGATGATAATGGACTCAAACAGCCTCAATCAACTAGTGTCTGTTGTAAGAGTTGCATTGGCCATGGTGTCTCTTCATAGCAATGGAAACCCTAAGACAGAAGTTGGTAAGAGGAGTGGGTTATAGTTGTGACAGGCCTGACCATGCTTTTGATTGGAAGAAAGTAGATTTTTGGGGACCTTGAATTTAGAAAGCAGTAGAATGCTTTAAGTGGAGCTTAATGGGCTTTCCTAGTAGGAATATGGAAGATTTTGTTGCTGAGCCCAATTTGAACTATGGAAGCCTGGCTCTATAGGTTTCAGAGAAGAATTTTAGTATGTGACCAAGACACTGTCCTTGTGACATTTTGGTGAAGAATGTGGCTGCTTGTCTGAAGTGCCTGCCTCATGTTAAGGTGAGGAGAGTCAAAATAATTGCATTGTCAAAGGAGGTCTCAAAACAACCCAGATTAGACTGCTGTAGTTTACTTTCATGAAGAACATTTTGATGAAGCATAGCAAGCTCAGAAAGGAAAAATACAAAACATATGGTTCAAAGATTAAAAGGGACCAGGAAGTTCAACAAAGCTAAATCCTGTGTTCCAGGAGATAAACAAATCAACTGGTTGGGGTATGCTTGGTCCAGGGAGTGGCATTATTTGGAGGTGTGGCCTTGTTAGAGTAGATGTGGCTTTGTTGGAGGATGTGTGTCACTGATGGTTTGGGCTTTAAGACCCTCATCCTAGCTTCCTGGAAGCCAGTCCTCTCCTAGCAGCCTTCAGATGAAGTTGTAGAACTCTTAACTCCTTCTGCTCCATGCCTGGACACTGCCATGCTCCCAACATTGATGATAATGGACTGAA
This sequence comes from Mastomys coucha, assembly GCF_008632895.1. Taxonomy (NCBI): domain Eukaryota; kingdom Metazoa; phylum Chordata; class Mammalia; order Rodentia; family Muridae; genus Mastomys; species Mastomys coucha. The sequence goes on from NW_022196911.1 coordinate 21,652,232, forward strand.
CCTCTGAACCTGTAAGCCATCCCCAATTAAATCTTATCCTTATAAGAGTTGACTTGGTCATGGTGTCTGTTAACTGCAGTAAAACACTAACCAAGACAGTGACTTTGGAATAAGATCCTATCTACCTAAGCTTATTGGCTATGCATTCAACATTGGACAAAGGAATAGTTATATCATGTTAGATATTATTATTACTTGGTCATTGTTTTCATTTGAACTTTTAATCTGGAATGAACCACAATCCAGAAATGGGTGACACACACTTTTGACCCAGATATTGATGAATGGTGGCCATGAAAAGCTTAGGCCCAGCCATGGTGCTACACACCTTTAATCCCAGGAGACAGAGCAAGCATATCTTGAGTTCAAGGCCAGCCTGGAACAGAGCAAGTACCAAGCAAAAAAAGAAAAAGCATCAGTCCAGTCATTGTGACTTATGACTTTAATCCCACAATTTAGGAGACATAGGCATGCAGATCTCTGAGTCTAAGGTCAGTTTACAGAGCAAGTTCCAGGACACCTAAACTTGGGCAGTCAGGGATATCATAGAACAAAGGGGACCCAGCATATAGCAGACCTTGGCAGGTTTGGCCACATGGCTCTGGCTTTAGAGTCAAAAGTAGAAGGAGACTACTGAGAAAATTGACACTGGCTAGCTGAAACTAAGAAATTAGTGTTGATTAAGAAGAGACCAGCCGCACTGAGGTGAAATCTGGGAAGTGTTTTCTAAGATCACAAAGAAGCTATGTTACAGAGACAAGCAAGATTGTACCACATGCTGCAGCTGGACTTGTAATGTGTAAGAGTCACCCAGGTGGTACTTGCTTTGAGGGCATGAGTGGGTCATAGAGTGAAACTGAGGTTGGCCCTGTGAGAGATCAGGAAAGAGCACTGGTGAAAGTGCAGCCTCTGTTGCAGTTGATGGCCCAAGATTGAAGAGGCTATGCAAAGAAGTTTAAGCTTGGCATCATGAAGAGAACCTACGAGAGGCTATTGGTGAAGTGTAGTGTCTTGGGGTTTTCATTGCTATGAAGAGACACCTTAACCAACTCTTATAAAGGACAACATTTAATTGGGGCTAACTTAGAGGGTCAGAACTTCAGTCCATTATCATCAAGGCAAGAGCATGGCAGCTTCCAGGAAGGCATGATACAGGAGGAGCTGAGAGTTCTACATCTTTATCCAAAGCAAGCCAGGAGCAGACTGTCTTCCAGGTGGCTAGGAGGAGGGTCTCTCCAAGCCCACCCGAACAGTGACACACTTCCTCCAACAAGGCCACCCCTCCTAACAGTGTCACTCCCTGGCCAAGCATAATCAAACCACCACATCTAGTTTCAGTGAAAGACTCCCAGCATATTGGAGATGCCATTACCATAAGATGACCACTAAGAACGGCAGCAGCAATAGAGTGGAGTCAATTAGAACCTAGAGTGCTCCAGAGTACAGAGCTGGAGAAGTGACCCAAGCCCTTTGGAAGAATCCAAAAGATCATATGTGGATCCCAGACACTGGAACAAGAAGCTGTGATGTTGAAGTTGGCTTGGAGATCCCAAGATGTTAGAGATACCAGAGCTGTGGGATACATGACAAGGATTGCAGCTAACAGGGAGTGGAACCAACTCAAGAGGCAGAATTTGTTATAGTCATCTAAGGTGAAAGAAGATGGACATCATACATGGAGACACAGTTTGGAGTTGGCCCTGCTGTTTTTTGGCCTTGTATTGGTCCAGTATTTTCCCACTATGAAATTTTGGAATGGTAATGTATATCTTGTGATGGTGGTATGTGATCTGCTTTTTTACTTTGATTTTGTAGGGGATTACAGTTAAGAGATTGCATGAGTCGTAGAAAAGGCTTTGAACTTTGGACATTTAACATTGTTGAGACTGTTATAGACTATGGTACTTTTGAAGGTGGGCTAAATGTATTTTGTATTACGCTGTGGGTAGGTATGGCCCCCATACACTCATGTGCTTGAATAAGCCTGTGGAGGCCAGGGATTAGAATGTGGAGATTTGAATATGCTTGGCCCATGGGAAGTGACACTATTGGTAGGTATGACCATGTTGAAGGAAATGAGTCATTGTGGGGGTACGTTTTGAAGTCCTATGTTCAAGTTCCACACAGTATGGAAGAGCCAGTCTTCTTTGTGATTATCTTAAGATCAAAATACAGAACTCTCTATTCCTTCAACACTATGTCTGCCTTCATGCTACCATGCTTCCTACCATAGTAATAATGGACTCAACCTCTGAAACTGTAAACCAGCCTTCCACCAAAGCTCAAAAACAGAAAACTTTATAGCTTCAGGAAGTCCCAGAAACTGGCAAGATTCACAGTATCCTCCTGCTTCAAGCATGTGTGATCAGTAAGTACTGCTGACATGGTCAGACCAGTTGTGCTCTACAGAAGATGCTCAGACCAGTCATGAAGCATACACCAATCAAGCTGTCTGTACCAAAGAACGCAAGGCAAGCTCCTGGTTGAGTTAGTGAGGGGCTTGAAAGAAACATTTTCCACCTCAGGAAAGCTGCCTGCAAGCTGTGCAGTGAGCCCCAGGTTTACAGCTTCATTAGCCATCACCCTCACAGCACTCATTGAATCCCTTCTGCTTCTGTCAGTAGCCAGTCACTGACATACTTTGAAGTCACTACACTAGAGTTACTGGTCCACTGGGCTTTACAAGTTACCCAGGTTTTAAGAACAGTGCATGCTCTTTTGAAGATTCACTTTGTTTTCCCAGCATCCTCACATGGGCATTCAATCTCTAATCTCAACTCCAGGGCCTGCAATGCCCTTTTCTGTCTTCTTCGGAGACAAGGGACACATATCATACATAGACATAAATGCAGACAACACAACTTAAAAAGAAACCATGCTGGTTCATGAAGTTGGACTTTCTTGGTTCCCCAACAGTGATTTGTCACTGGTTATCTGTGATAAGTAGATGACTGTCCTTGTTCCCACAGGAATAGTATCACTAGTATTACCCATCAGTGCTGTAGGTAGGCCACACAGAAGTTTTTATTCTTTCATTTATTCATTTATTTAAAGGGAGACATCTAGATTGATTTCAAAAGTCGGTTCTCTACTTCTTCATCTCATAGCAATGTATGACCTTTCCCCACATTTATGCCAACACCAGTTGTCAGTTCTACTCCTGATGATTGCCATTATAGCTAGGGTAGCATGGAAGTTAAGGAACCCTAGTGTTCATTTTCTTCATAGGTACATAATTCTTGTTTGGTTGGTTTGGTTTTACTGTGGCTTGGTTGTTGTTGGTTGTGTTTTTGTGGGTTTTCTTTTCTTTTCTTTCTTTTTTTTTTTTGCTTTTGCTTTTGCTTTTACATTTTTAAGAATTTTGAATTTATTTTGTGATTAGAACGTTTCTCCTCTTCCTTTCCTCCAGCCAAATCCTCCCAATTACTCTCCCTGCTCTCTTTTCAAATTCATGACCTCTTTTCTCATTAATTGTTATTGCATACATATATGTCTGTAGTAGATTCCAATAGAGTCATTGTATCTAAGGAAACATCAGAATGAATAGTTGTTTTCTAGAACTGCTTAAGTCTACTTGGATGCTTCTTATACTATAAAAGCAACTCCTCAGGGGAAAGTTGGCTTCACTTTGCAACAGGTATTGCTACCTGTCTGGATTCTCTATGCAAACCAGGCTGGCTCTGAGCTCAGGTTTCCCCTTGCCTAACTCCACAGAAGCAGCTAAACATAACTTTTTGTTAGTGTATCTTTGTTTGTAGAGACTGAATTTCAGTGTGTCACTTTGAAATTCACTTAGTAGACCAAGCTGGCCTTGAACTCACAATTATCTACCTGACTCTGCCTCCTCAGAGTTGGGATTAAATCTGTGCACCATCACTGATCATCTTGTAATGTCCTAGAAGTGTAAGCTGAATAAACCCTTTCCTTCCCAACTTGCTTCATGGTCATGATGTTTGTGCAGGAATAGAAACCCTGACTAAGACAAATTGGTACCAGCATAGTGGGGTATTCCTGTGACAACCTGACCATGTTTTGGGGAGGACTGTGGAAGGACGTTGGAACTTTGGGCTAGAAGATCCATTTGGTGTTAAGAGCTTTGTAGGATGTTCTGTAGGAGCTTGGAAGGTAATGGTGAGAACAGTGCAGAAGATGGAGGCCTGGCTTGTGAAATTTCAGAGGGAATATTAAAGAATCTTATAAGGGCAGTTGCTGTTTTGATTGTGAAGAACTGTGGTTTTGGTTAGCTGGGGCTGAAGAATCAGCTGTGATTAACAAGATACCAGAACTACTAAAGTGAAAGCTTTGCATTACTGGGACTATTGATGCTGGTTAGCCAGAACTAAGAAATTAGCAGTGATTAAGAAGAGACCAGCATCATTGTGGTGAAATCTTCTGGGAAGTGTTTTCTAAGAGCAAAGAGGCTGTGTTCCAGAGATAGCCAAGGTTGTACCTCTTGCTGCAGAAATGTCACCCAGGTGGTACTGGTTTTGAAGGCATGAAGGGGTCCTGAAGAGCAGCTGAGGTTCGGCACTATGAGAAGCCATGGAAGGCCCATAGGTGAAGGTGCAGCTTCAGTTGCAATTGATGGCTCAGGACTGACCGGGCCATGCAGAGGAGTTGAGGCTTAGCACCATGAAGAGAGCCTATGAGAGGAAGCCTATTGGTGAAGCCTAGTTACAGCGAAAGACAGCAGTGTTTTGGAAATGCCAGTACCATGCAATGTGCAATGACCACCAAGAACAGCAGCAGTAGAGTATAGGCATCTGGAGCCTAGAAGTCAAGGTGTGTGCTACAGAGGGCAGAGTTAGAGAAGTGACTCTAGCCCTTGGAGGAATCCAGAAGATCATGAGTGGATCCCAGACATTGGATGGTTGGAGTTTGATTTTTGCTTTTGATTGTGACTGTGCCCTGATATTTTTCCCTCTTGAAGGAAGAAAGTATTTCAGTGGGCCCACAGTTAAGAGATTTTGAATTTTAAAAGATATTGGACATTTTAAAGGGATTTAACTTTTAATATGTAAAGACTGTGGGACTTTTAAAGTTATTTAGATCTTGGGGATGAATAAGAAAGTAAGGGTTGAGGCTTAATAGTGATGTGTTTTTGTGTCAAGTTTACAAGGGGTCAATTGTACTGGCTGGTTTTATGTATCAACTTGACACAGGCTGGAGTTATCACAGAGAAAGGAGCTTCAGTGCCATGGGGCCAGCCAGTCTAGGCCTCAACCCGTGAGGGAAACAGGGTCCTAGTCAGGTAGACAAGGCGTTGGCGAAGAAATGACAAACAGACACAGCACAAATCCCTGAAGCAACTCAGTCCATGGCACTTCAGTTGGGGAAATGCCTTTATGAAATCCAGCTGTAAGCATTTTCTCAATTAGTGATCAAGGGGGAGGGCCCATTGTGGGTGCTGCCATCCCTGGGCTGGAAGTCTTGAGTTCTATAAGAAAGCAAGCTTGTCTCAAAAAAAAAAAAAAATACACAACCCCAAAACAACAACAAAAACAAACAAACAATGCAACAACACAAAAAAGAAAGAAAGGAAGGAAGGAAGGAAGAAAAAGAAAAAGAAAAAAAATCTCATGAGATACCCATGCAAACAAAAAAAAAAAATTACAGACTGATGTGGTCATTTGAAAAAGTTGAGCTGCACATGTTTTTAAACACAGGCTTACACAGAGAAACCCTTTTTTTTTTTTAAATGTAGAATAGGATTTATTTAGAGCATGGTAAGGGGGTTTGAGAAGGGAGTAGAGGCAGAGAAAGAGAGAGAAAAAGAAGAGAGACCAGCCAGGAACACGTGGAGAGAGACGGG
>NW_022196911.1:21658053-21668768 GCF_008632895.1 Mastomys coucha
GGCGTGAGAAACCCTGTCTTGTAGAAATGAATGAACCCCCCAAACTTTCTATTATTACCTGTTTCACATATATGTGTGCATACACACAGAATGTGTATGTGCATTTGTGTTCTCACATCAAATGCTGCCCACTGTCACTCCTACCTCTCCACTATTCTAGTCCACAATTCCAACAGCCACTCTACTGTGTCCATATGGATTTATATTACTTGTGATCCACTGAGATGAACCAGAGCCATTTGTGACTGTGGATTTGGAGGTATCTGCTGGAGCCTGGTGTGCTCAGCACAGGATAACAACTAAAGGCAGTGATTCTTCTCCTACAATCTATCCATAGTCAATGTCTGAGAAATAAAGTGAGCCATTCCCTTTCCTAGACTGACTGTGGTCTTGTGTAAGGCCAGTGCAAAGACAGCTGCTGTTGGTTACTGATTACAGAAGTAATGGTGTGAAGTAAAGGCTAAAGAATGGTGCTTAGCCTTTCCCTCCTCTTTCCCTTCTTATTTCCTAACCACCTCTTCTTCCTAGGTGTTCCCAGAGCTAGAGATGTCATAGTGTAACTGACTTTTTTAGATTTAGAACCATATACTTTACTTATTTTCTACATCTAGGAGAGCCATGAGTCTCTGAATCTACCAAAATTCTGTTTCATTAGAGAAGTTCCTTGTGCATGAGTCACAGAGCACTAACTCCAAAATGGCCCCTGAGAAACTAACAAACCAAATTGGAGGTCTGGAGACCTCCAATTTTTGACAGAGAATCAGGTCCCAAGGTGAGACAGCTGATGGGAATTGCCGGACCCAATAACATTCTTTTCTGCCGGGAGATAGTGTTGCCTAGCAACCTTCCCTTTTCAGCAGACTTCCCTGCTGGGAGTTACCGGTCCTGCTGCATTCTCTCCTGCATACTTTCCCTTAGCAACTCCAGCAACACCTCCTGGGGAACCAGAAGGGTGCTAATCACTCCTCCTTCCAAGCAGCTATTAATTAGTGGCCAGATGTTCTCCAGATGGCCAGGCTAGAGCCCTTAGTGGCCTGGGCGCCTGAAACGGGCCAATCTCTTCAAAAGACACCTTACCTCTGGGATTTCGAGATCTGGGCATAACACCCCCCATGGAGTGGTGAAAGCAATACACTGAGGTATTGTTGTGCCAGGGAAATGTTGGTTATCCCCCAAAACACACACAGGAGCCAATCTGATGCAACTCACAGCAGGGTCTTTATGAGCTAGCTTGCCCCCCTCCCAATGCACCACCGTCATGCAGGACGGTTTTGGTGGTGGAGGAGCCCCAAATTTCTATTGGCTTTATAGTAAGCAGCAAGCAGGGAATATGTGTACAAGCATCTAACTGGAAAGCTACTGTGGCCTTTAACATAATTGACTGGTGCTGGGAGTCATATCATAAACTTAATTTCTGTTCTCCTCTGCATTGGTGGTCACTAGGCAGGGGGTGGGCTTGTGCAGGTTTGTTGGGGGTGCAATAACCTGGAAACTCTGCTCTTGTTGGGGATGAGCCTAGAAACTGGAGCTAGGCTCAGGTTTTGTTGGAGGGCAACTTGGAAGCTAATGCTGGATAGCAGACTGTTAGTCTACTTGAGTTCAAACTTAGGTCAGGTTCTCTAAAATGGAGTCTGAATTGAAAACCTTTGGCACCTTTGGCATCTCAGAATGAATTCTGCCTAAGGCCATTAGCAAAGGCGTGACCACTGACTTCTTGAGACACTTATTTCTTTTCAAAAAACCAAGTTCTTTAATGTCTCTCCCCAAATCAAAATTTCAGAATTTGGTTTTGGCTTTTCATGTTTGTGAGTTGGAGATGGAATTCTGACTTCCAAATTACCCTGTTATTGTTTGGTATAAAGTATGTAGCCCAGAGGCTGGTAGTCAAGTCGAGGTGTTAGACTACCTGTCTTTCTTTTATCTGAAGGGTTCAGAACTTACTATGGTGGTCACATACCAGGGTGCAGCATTCTACTAGATCCAGTTCTGGCCCAGACTGGCAGCAAGCATGTGGGGAGTCTGAAAAGCAGGTCTAGGACAGCCTGACAGCTGGAGTTTCGAGGGAAGGAAGCCTGAGTCCGAATTATAAAGTTTGTGTCTGATTGGTAGGGTGGGCACACTTGTCTGATCAGATAAGTTTAGGAGAAAAGCAGGTGGATGTGCTTTTAGAGGATTCACATAATTGGAAGTGAGTGTGTATTGAGCCGGTGGGAGGATGGGGGAAGGGGGGTTCCGCTGAGAAGAATGAGGCCTAAGTGACAGGAATTTCAGCCATTCCCTGTGGGGCTTCCGTATCTGTGTAGTCCTGAAGTGGGTCTGCAATATCCAGCCTTGTATTTCTGGTGCGTGAAAACTCCCCTAAGTTGCAGGGGCTGCTGGGGTTATACTGGATGAGTCAGCAGTCAGCAGCAGAGCTAGCAGCCCTGCAACCCTCCCAGGTCAGTGTAGCTGCAGGGCTGGGGATGGAAAACCAGCAGGGAGGAACCAGGCTGTAACCAAGTGTTTCCTCTGTTAATGGCAAATCTGGCACCGTAATTCTGTTGTGGATATCTTCCCTTGTCGATAAATTTTAGCTCATATAAACTGAACTCATTGATTTTTTTTGATTGATCTTTCAACCTTTTTTATGAGAATACTCTAATCAAATATTTGAATTTATCTATTGATATTTGCGAACCACTTCTCTTTGTTGAGGTGAAAACCTCTTCAAGTTTACTTTTATCCATGATAAATTTCATGTTATACCCAGTGTTAGCATTAGAAGCAGCTTTACAGTCAGCCTCTGAATCCAGTGATGACATCATCCCAAGGCAACAAGGACCCTCTTGCATATGTTGCTGTGGAAACTGCTACACACTCCTGGCCTAAGCCTTGAAAGACCCCTCAAGAGAGGAGACCTTCACTCTAGTCTTGGGATTACAGGACCCCCACGAAACTCACTAGAGACCGATCTTGCTGCAAACACATGAGGTTTATTCGGGAAACCAGTGCTCTGGGGCCGAGCTCATAACCCACGCTGGGACAGAGGAGTTCAACCCTAAGCTCAAGAAGTGTAGGGTATTTAAAGGAGAAAACCACAAATCAGGGGGAGTGAGGGGGAATTCCAAACCAAGGTATTCAATCAGTTAGGGAGGGGAAAACTTATTCATTTTAGGAATGTAATCTTCATCTACCGGTCGGCAGGGTGGAGAGCCTCGTGAACCAGTTGACCATCATTCCTAGTTCCACCCTCATTGTGGTTCAGTCAGGACAGCCCTGAGGCTCTGAGTTAGTTAAGTTCCTGGAACCCAGGGCTCTGAACCGGCTGACTTGCATTCTTAGTTCTGTTCAGTCTGCTAGGGGTCATAAAAACCTTTTTTCTATTTTCTATACCTTTCAGCCTCACCTGTGAGCATCATTCATTACCTGGCATCTACCTCACAGCCTGAATAAAAGGCTGAGACCCTTTGCCCCTTTTTACCTCTTTCTCATCTTCCTTGCCCCCTCCTCTCATTCAATAAAAAACTCTTCTCGTGGGACTGTACTGGCCTGGCGTGATCTGTCTGGAAACTAACGTTTCTGCCTTCTAACTATCACCCAGGGATTTACTTGGTGATTGATTTGGCATCCCAAAGAGCTTTTAGATAATAGTCATGAAAGGAATGGCTGCAGATATAGTTTAATTCGGAAGCATATTTTCTGCGTGTTCTATAGGTATGGTGTTGTTATGCCCAGATTTCAAGACTCCCCTGCTTCAAGAGACCACAAGGGACCACAGGTCTGATGTAAGCACACGAGAGTCTTTATTCGAGTTCAGACTCAAGTCACAAACCTTCCTGATAGAACAGGTTAGGACCGTGACACTCAGGTCTAGGGGCTTAGGGTTTACATAGGGAAAAATTGCAAGCAGAGGCTTTCAGGCCTTGGCGTTACATGATTGGGTAAATGGGTAAAAGAATGTTAACCTCTAAACTGATTGGTGCATAGCATTTGTTCAAACCACAGGAGAGAACAGACCTCTAAAAGAGGCATCTTGACCTGGGAATAATTCATGTTTTCTTAACGGTTGTTGTGACCAGTTTTTTCTGGTATTACAGGCTGGCTACAGCTGGTATGTCTATTTTCAGCTGCAGAGAACACTTTGTGATCTCTTTCCCAGAGCCTAAGGGTAGGGGTTGTATCACTCTAAGGATAAGCAACTTAAAATGGAGTTTGGAGGAAAAGATGGAGTCCGTCCTGTTGCTTTGGCCTCTTTAGTGTAAATGTTGACATTTGAATGTAAACTTTTTATATACCATTAATTTTTCATCTGTATATAAACATAGAGTTCTAATGTAAATACACCAAGCTTGTTGGCACACACCTTTAGTCTCAATGTAGGGAGAGGCAGGCAGATCTCAAGAAGTTAGATGCCAGCTTAGTTTACATGGGGAGTTCAGGATAGTAGGATCTACATGGTGAGCCACTGTCTTTTTTCAAAAAAGACGGAAAGAAAGAAAGAACAAAAGTATCTTTTTGTGCTGAGATCCTAGAGTCTTGAAAAGTACATTATGCTACTTGAAGGTATCAGGTCACAGCATTTTCACAGTAGGGCATTATAAGCCAGATAATGTTGGCACAGGCCTTTATCCCTACATTTGGAAAACAGGCACGTAGGTCTGAGAGTTTCTTGCTGTTCTCATATACAGATATAGTTTAAGGATAGCCAGGGTCACATAGACAAAAGGTAGGAGGGAAAAGAAAAGAAAAGAAAAGAAAAGGAGAGAAAAGAAAAGAAAGGAAAAGAGAAGGCATTATTGTATGTATAGTACTATAAACATCTTATGAATAATACTATAACATTTCTACATCAGAAAAAATATCAGCACTAGTCTCTAGTCTCCTTGAATAAAGAAAACCACTCTGTCCATGGACGCACTGTTATCTTTGGCTCTTGTGTTTGCTGTGTTTTAGACCTGGACCCATTGTGTTGCTCTGTCTGGCTTGGATTAAAGGTGTGCACAAGGACAACTATTCAAACAGTTCTTTTGTATTTTGTGGTCAGTTCACAGCCACTGGTGTGACTGTGATCTTGTTCCAGAAAAATGGGCAGTGTTAGACCCTGCTGGGGAGGCTTTGTAAAGAGCCTGCATGTTGCAGAACTGCAGCAGTCTGGTTTGTGTGGGTGAGAATAGTTTGCTTCCAGCCTCCCTTGCTCCTCCTCAGGAAGAGGCAAGTTACTCTACAATTGTGAGTTCTTTGAGAGTATAAGGTTTCCATCCTTTTTAGTCCATAATAAATTCAGAACCACACTAGTGTATAATATTCTCATTACAATCATTCAGTTCCATTTGTGCTCCTGAGACTTGATTGAGCTCTGATTGGAAGTGAGGAAGTGTGGAAGTTAGCACGTTATGCTAACTGAAATGCTTCCTAACTATTTTAGTATTCTGACACTCCGTGAGAATTGGGAGATCACTGGAGAAGCTGCTTTTATCTCCTGAGCACAATACTGAGCTAGAAATGAAGGTGCTTGCTAAAGGATCTCTTTCTCATGCGCGGGGCTCACTAGTCACCCAGACCTGTGGAGCACAAAGAGCCCTAGAAGATGGAGAGGGAGGAGACAGGTATGCTAGAGGATTGGTGAAGGAATGGCAAGGGTTCAAGTGAATGTAAAAGTGGGAAATGAAGTGAGTTTTGCCCCATTCTGTTCCACTAAAAATAGTTCTGCAGATTTCCACTGAGAAAAATCTCACAATTATCCTATCGAAGAATAGATATGTAGAAATGAAAGTTTCTACAAAAGAATTGGTACTAGGAGGCAACAAACTTTTACTTGACTGTGCATGTGAGGGATGCTGTCCTTACTCTCTGCACATCACTGAACATGTCTACATACCAATATTAAATGGTTTTCATTTCAGTGATCTTAGTATATTATAAAATGATGAAAATTAATACCTTTAGGTATATTTACTGTTTTCTGAATTTTGGAGCTTTTGATATTCTAGCACATTCTTTACCTTTAGTTTTAATTTCTCCATTCCTGAAAATAATGCCAACACTTTTGCTAAGAATCAGGAACTATATTTGTAGACAGTTAAACTCTGTCTATCCTGTCATCCCAGGGATATCTCCTATTGTCTGTTGTCATGACAATTCCAAGTAGTTTCCACTGGTATAATTGTAATATACTGTGAGATCATCTCTACATGTATCCTCTTCTATTTTAGGGCTCTGTGCTGTATTATGGATTTTAATAGGAGTTGGTTTACACAAGACAAACCTCCTTCTAGGTTGTCTTCTTTTATTTGGAAAGTACATGAGACAGTGGTCTAGATTTCATGTTTTATGTTTTACTCTTGTTTTCTATCTCCTGTGAGTGTCTGTTCCATGTTTAATGAAATGCATCCATATAGACCAAAGAACTTTCTATTTAATGGACCATCTTATCATTTGCTAAAAGTCTTTATTTTGTATTTTGGCAGTTTTACTTGATTTTTCTATCACTGTTATAACTATGATCACCAATCTTCTTTACTGCAGTTCACAGTCAGGTTATTTTTTTAAAATTTTCATTGTTTTCTCACTATCTTGTATCTTTAGCAATTTTGGGGGTATTTTTGGCTTTATTCTCTCTCTCTCTCTCTCTCTCTCTCTCTCTCTCTCTCTCTCTCTCTCTCTCTCTGTATGTGTGTGTGTGTGTGTGTGCTTGTGTGCTGTAGTCTCTGTACATCTTTACCTTACAGAATATTATCCATTTACATTTCACAAAATCACTGAAAGAAATGCGTTTGCTATTCCTAGGACTTTCAGGGTAAACACTGACTATACAAAATTGAAATTGTGTAACATCTGCATTGTCTTCTGATCTAAAATACAGAGCTTAGTGTGTGTATGTGTGTATACATATGGCATATGTTAATATAATGTACTAGAAATTTCATCTGATCTTGATGATGGTCTATTCAATTCATTTACTAACTTATTGATTATGTTATCATTTTCTTATTTATAATTTTTTGATAGGTTCTGTGTTTTTATCCATTGTACTATAGATAACCAATGAATGTATATATGATATGTTCTGTCTCTTCATACTTTTAGTTATTCTTATTTCCCTGGATGCTTTTAATTTTACACAGTACTTTTTGTCAGTTACTATTCTTGTATCAAGTGTTGCCCCTTTCTGTTACTCTGCAGGATTCCCTCTTTCAGATCATACATGAAGGTCTGTGATTCCTTGTATAGTTAGGAGAAACTTGAACCCAGGTTCATGTTTTTATATGTGGATAGATAATTTTCCCAATACTACTGTTTGAAGACACTGATATGGAAAGATATTTCACAGAGATAAAATGGGACATATTGTAAAATTTGCAGTATTTTTGAAAGTGGTTTATATTTTCAGTTAAAATACCATGCCATTTAAACTTCCCAAAATAATCTTAAGAAAATTAGTAAAGAGAAACCTAGTATTTACGTTGACCTAGAAATTCCCTGGGTACAGTACACACTCAAGAAAATGTGATTCCAGATCAACCCAATGCAGTAGAGCAGCTGATACCAAACACATCCAACAGCAATGAATACCTGAATGTCACCAAAATACCACAAGCAAGGGTTGCAGTGTCTTCTTCAGTTTCTTCAAGGAATCAAAATTTTCATGGAGACATCTTTCATCTACATGGTTACTTCTTTCAAAGGGTTTTTATTCTCTCTCTCTCTCTCTCTCTCTCTCTCTCTCTCTCTCTCTCTCCTTGATAATTTTTATTTTCTATTCAGTTTTTTTTTTAATTTAGATTCATATATTTTAGATATTTGAGTACTTTGAGTGTTTTGCTTGAATGTATGACTGATTATCGTGTGCATCCTAGTACTAGAGTTATGAAGGGTTGGCAGCCACACCGTGGGTTCTAGGAATGTAACCTTGGTCTCTACAAGTACAACAGGCAATCATAACCATTGCACCATCTCTCTAGTTGCCTACTGAGTGTTATTTATATAAGTAGCAATAATACAAAAATAGCAAAAAAAATCCCATTTTGGTCATTTTTTTTATGTAGATGATGCCAAATCTTTACTTTAAACAGGCATTTATTTGTTTGTTTATTGTGACAGGGTTTCTCTGTGTAGCCCTGGCTTTCCTGGAACTCACTCTGTAGACCAGGCTGGCCTCGAACTCAGAAATCCGCCTGCCTCTGCCTCCCAAGTGCTGGGATTAAAGGTGTGCGCTACCACTGCCCGGCAGCATTTATTATTTCTTAATGACTTTTTCTTTCATTATTGCTGTATTTTTGTGTGAATTCCTAAACAAGTACAACCTATTCAGTCTGTAGGTGTTCAGATATGAACACTTGGTATTGAATATGGTATACTATTCTCTGGGAAATTTAATTCTCTAGCTCTCAGAATTCCTCATTATTTGACTAGGCTTGAAGACTAGTAAGCTTTCATGTATAGGCAACCATGATGTAAGATTTTATGTATGTAGCTTCTTTACCGTTTCTAGGAGAAATGTCCCAGCAAACCTCCTGTTCATCTGGCTCTTAGAATATTCCTGCCCCCTCTTGCTCAGTGATGGCTTAGCTTTAGATGCCAGAGTTGTATTGCTTATGTGGCAGTTGTAATATCCATTATAACTCTGCATTTTCACTGATTGTAGATTTCTGTAATTATCTCCATTTCTTTGATAGAAGGTGAATATTAAATTTATCTGTGGAAAGTAGGATAAATATTTAGAATGAATTTAGAGTTTATTCTGATTTAGTAAAGTAGTTGTAGCTTCTCCTCCAAGACACATGACTTTATTAGCCTTAGGGAAACTACCTGAGTTTCCAGGTCTCAGCATGATTTCCTTCCTGTGGAGAGAGGGTCTTATGCCAATTAGAAGTTGTTGGTTGCTAGTAGGGTATGCTTGTCACTCTTGTACCCTCAGGGTATTCATGCAGGGCAGCTTGTTCTGGTTTGTAGGTGTCATAGCCAGGTAGGATTGGTGGTTGGCTCTTTTTGGTAAGCTTGCATGTTGCCTTCTCATTCCATCCATGAAAGCTAGTCCCAAGGGAAGAGGTTTTAATATCATATTCATCTCTTGATGGCTTCTTCAACAATAGGGACTGACCTTCTAATCTGGGAGGCCAGCATGGACAACAGCAATGGCGTGTAATGTATTGGGAGTCTCTTGGAGAGCTGTAACCAAAAACTTCAAAGCAAGTTTCTCATTGGTGATTTTATTGGACAATATATGGCTCTTGTATAGACCATTATTAACCCAATGGGAAGTTTTCCTTTATACTCCAAATATATATGCATTCATAATCTTTTATGTATGGTAGGCATTTTATGGTAGATGGCTACTATTATGATTTGTTATGACTGTTTAGACATCTTTACTGTTTTTTAATCCCTCTTAGGCATTTTTATTTTCTCCTTCTCTATAAGGAAGTTCCTCCCATACTTTTGCCATTTCCTCCTTCGAGTCATTCTTGCTCTATTACCACTGTCTGTTACTCCCCCACATCCCACTGTGGTCCATTTTTACTTTTCTGGTTACTGCAGTTACTCCAGGTTGTGAACTCACATGTGAAGGTTTGAAGCTAGAACTTCCTATAAGAGAGAACATGTAATGTCCCCCTTTCTGGGTCTGGGTTACTCCACTCAGTATAATATGTTCTAGGTCCATCCATTTACCTGAAAAACTCATGCTTTACATTTTTTACAGCTCAATAATATTTTATATTGCATATATGCATTTTTATTTCTCAGTTTGAGGACATTTATATTGTTCCCATTTTGTACCTATTATGAATATAGTGTCAAAGTACAATGTTGAGCACATATGATGTTGAGTTCTTTGAGCATATGCCTCACACATCTGATTGTTCTTCACTGTGCTTGAGTTTTCAGTTCCAGTACTTCTTCATAGAACACAAACCACTATGCTTTTCTTTGTGTACTGTTTCTTTACTACATACTTGATCAAAGTAGTGGCACGCTCTGGCTGTCTTCTGCTATCCTTGGCAGGCAAACCTCTTGGAAATTTCTTTTTCACTACCAAACTTTGTGTAGTCTTCTGGATTTTTTTTCCATGTCAGCTTAATTGAAAGTTTTCAACCTATAAAGTCAGTAGTTAAAATGAATGAGTTAGGAATTGTATAAGAAAAATGTTCTCACCGACAGACACCAAGTTGCTGTAATTCTCCAACGTCACGTCAATGTAAAAAGTTCTTTGAGCAGAGTTCAGGCATTCCCACTCCTCTTGGTAGAAATACACATAAACATCCCAGAATGTCAACAGACCCTGAAACAAAAAAAAATACAGTTTGACTATGTGCTACAGGGTATAATGATTTCTTAGCTATAAGGAAATGAGGTATAGATGATTAAAGAAAATTATCATCAAAAAACCATAAAATTAAAAAAAAATCATCAAAAGGATGATTTCCAATGTAGTTACATTCTAGAATAAATGTTCTAACTCTGTGAAAACAAGATGATGCAACAGTTTTACAGACAATAAACATTAAAAAGACATAGTCATCTCTCTATTATGGATGCTGTTTTTATGTTCCATAGAATCACAGTATACATGTCTCAAACAATTCTTGATGAGGACATATGTTCTTAAATTTTCTGCCCAAAGATTATGCTAAAATATAGATGCTGAATAGTCCTTTCTGTATTTGGTCTTATGTAGGGAGCCGGCATTCGCCATGGCAAGATGGCGCCTACTTCCGCTGTCGAGTAAACAACTGTTT
>NW_022196911.1:21674194-21687300 GCF_008632895.1 Mastomys coucha
TTACTGGCTCAGTCTCTTTTTCCCTCTGGGAGAGGGCAGTAAATGTCGTTGCTGCAGAAGGAACCTAGCCGCGTGTCTTCTTCCTGGCGAGAGGACCGCGCGGGCTACAGTCTTACATATCTCTATAGGTATGGAAGGCAGAACTTATGATTGACTTTTTGGCAAAGAGTTGGGGTTTTATGCCACAGTATCAAGGGTTGTAGTAACACTACATACTGAAAATTTTAACCATAATTTATAAAAATCAAGTAGTCTGCTCAATTAATTTTATGAGGATATGTGGTCTACTTATAAGGAAATGGAAAATTTCCATCAGCTACATTTAATGTAATCTAATTTTTCCTAAGAATATACAAGAGCCACCTTAGAACACTGCAGCTGCAGAAAAGGCACAGAGAACTGACATGCAAGAAGAAAGTAATTAGAGTGGGGCCATCAGGAGGGATGGTCTCTTTGCAGCAAACAAAACAGCTTATGAACATTTATCATTGAATGCCGACAAGACATTTTTCTTGATATATTCCATATAATTCCAAGACTAAGTGTTCTTCACAGTGTGATGGTTTAGGGGACAAAAAAAATTACTGATGTCTCTACTATGGAAAGTTACCAGTGAGCTTCCTAATCAAGTGAGTAATTCTGAGACAAACAGATATGAGGTGACAACAAACACGTGGACATATCACCACCATCATGATATTAAACACCAAAAAGAAATACAGGTAGATGACCATCTCAGTCTATACTCAAGAACATCCGTTTCATGGCACAATTAAGACACATATGCCTGCCATGAGGGTAATGACCACCAGTTACGAAAAAGGATATAAAGCTAACTGCTTTTCTTCTTCTAATACTGTCACAGGGTTTTTGGGTTTGGGTGGTGAATCAGTTCATAAAAATATATTTGATAGTGAAAACATAAATTCACATCCAACTACAACACTTTTGGAAAATCCTTGGAGGTCATGCCTAGGAGAGTTTGTTGTGTATTAGTTTCCTCTGAGATTACACACTCCAACTTGGAGAAAGCTCCTTAAAACACAAGATGTTAAAGGAGAAGTAAAGGAACAGAATGCTCTTATGTGAGGTGATACATTCAATCCTACAGAGAATCACCAGAAGCTCAGAAATATATGACTTCATAGCTTCAGGAAGACCCAGAAGCTGGCAAAATTCTCTACTGTGCTTCTGCCTCAAGCATATATAGTCAGTAAGGACTCTGACACTATCAGACAAAATGGGCTTCCTAGAAGATGATCTGACCAGCTATGAAGTAGTCAGTAGTCAAGCTACCTAGACCAGAGGAGACAAGATAAGCTGCTTGTTGTAGGTAATGAGAGGTTTGAAAGTCTTCCCTCCTCAGGTGAGCTGCCTATAAGCTGTGCAGTGATCCCCATGTCTGCAACTTCATTACTCATCACCCTCAGTGGGTGATACAGCTGTCATTCAGTCCTTCGTGCTTCTCTCTAGCCCTTCATCCACACTCTTGTAACGCACCCCACTAATACTCACTAGTACACTGAGAATTAGAGATGACTCAGTGGTTGAGAGCACTGCTCTTTCAAAGACTCCCTTTGAGTTCCCAGCACACTCACATTTGCACTCTATCTGTAACCTTACCATCAGGTATCCAACGCCCTCTTCTGGCCTCTGTGAGCACCAAGAACACATTTGCTTACCAAGTTGCAATTTGTTTGTTCACAACATTGATTTTGATTTTTCATTGGTTCCTTATCTGGAATAAGTAGATGTGTTTCTTTGTTTCTAGAGAAATGATGTCATACTCAGGTCTATAATTATGTCAGATTTCTTTGCTTCTTTCTCTCTTTATTCTTCCTTCCTTCCTTCCTTCCTTCCTTCCTTCCTTTCCTTCTTTCTTTCTTATGGAGGTGAGTTTGGGCTATACCACTTTGGCTCCCAGGGCATCACCTGTGCCCATCTGCCCAGGAGCTATCTGGATTAGTAAACGGAACACACACACACACACACACACACACACACACACACACACACACCAGTTAATTTTAAAATACCTTGACTACCTTAAAGGCTGGCCACTCCTAAATCTTCCCTTGCTACCCCAGGCCCAATTAGGGAAGTGAATTATCTGAATTCTTACATGGCTCATTGGCTCTCTTTCCCTCCTGCAGGTCTAGATCTGATCCATCTCCTGCTGCATTATGGCAATCCTCTTTTTTCTCACCACCCCTGTGTCCTAGCCTGCACAACTCTAAGGGCCGCGCCCTGTGCTCAGCCATTGGCCATTGGTATCGTTATTGATTGATCAAAAACCAGTTGGGGACAAGGACCTTTAGTGTTTAGACATGCAGATTTCCGATTGAATTGAAGCATTAGAACCAATCTCCAACACTTTCTTTTTTCTGTCCTTCTTCCCTTTTTGTGAGAATATATACAATGTTTTAAAGTAGATACTGTAGTTCTCATTCCCATAGCAATATCTGAACTCCTTCCCTCACATAAATGCCAACAGTAGTTATTCTATTCATGATGATGGCCATTATAGCTAGGATAGCATGGTAGCTTAAAGGAATCTGCAATTTACTAATAGGTTTGAAAACTTTTTTGTTTGTTTGAGTTTTTCTTTGGCCTTGTTGTGTTTGTTCCTTCATTTGTTTTTTGTTGTTGTTGTTGTTGTTGTTCTGCTTTTTTGTGCTTTTAAATTTTTTAGATAATGGTGTAATTATAACATGCTTTTTCCCCCCTTTCCTACTGCCAAATCATCCCATATATTCTTCCCTGCTCTCTTTTAAATTCATGGCTTTTCATTTCATTAATTGTTATTGTACATATAATGTGCATGTATAATGTATGCATAATTGGTACACATATATTCCTAAATATAACCTACTTAATCTGTGTCATGCTACTTGTATATATGTTTCCAAGGCTGTCTACACTGTGTAGGGATTGGGGCCTTGTGGGCTTTTCCCCATCTATTTTGTCATGTCCATTGTTGTTGTCCTGGCTCAGGTCTTGGGCAGTCATGCTTATGAGATTTTATGCATATATGTTCTTGTTGTTGTAGGAAATTAGTGTTATTTAAGATCACTCTGGAGATGATGTGAATTCCTTGCTACCCACCAAAATGTTGTGGATTCCTGAATGAAACACACACACACACACACACACACACACACACACACACACACATCCTTATATTTAATATGTCTTAATCAGCTCAATGGCTGGGCCACTCCCAACGTTCCACATTGCTAACACCTCTCCTATACTCCTGAGTTATTACTTACTAAATATATATTTTATCTTTGTTACCCTAGACCAAATTGGGGGTGGGAAGCCTGGGGGCTACTCTTCCCCAGCTCTTATATGATTGGTACTCTGTACTCTGCAGCTTTCAGGCCTGTATCTTATTCCTTTCCTGACATGGCGATCCTAACCTTTTCTTGGTCCTCTTGCCCACAAATCCTACAGTCCCTCCTCTGTCTCCCTGACCAGCCACTGTCCGATAAGAACTTTACCAATCAGAACCAATTTGGGGCAGGGAGCTTTAGTGACTTACATGCATGATTCTCGTGTAATTTTGGAAACCCAATTAACATAATACAAGCATTAAGCAAAATCTAAAACATTTCCCCTTTTCATCCATTAAAAAGGCCTTTTCTCTCAGATATACATAGAACATAGTTAAAACAATTGTGTTAATTTTAACGTATGTTATACTCTAATAATGTCTAGCTTAACAACTTTGTCAATTTAGGTACATTATTTTAACATCTACATTAACTTAAAGTGTTTATCATTTTATATCTGAATTATATTCTGATTTTAACTTGTATCATTATCTGAAAATCATTCTTTTAGATCTATATCATATCACTTAATGTTAAACAACTTAAATTTGATTATGAGACTATAATTAAACTTCATCAGTGATCTGAGAACCAATTCAATATTGTCTGAACATATAGGAAGCACAAAACCATAGCTTTCAAAGCTTAAACAATTTTTAGAGATAGTTGACTACCTGGACAGTCCCCTGTACCTCAAAATGTTGGAGCATCTGTCTTCAGCCTTCTGGCCTAGAACCATCTGATAGATCTTAAATAAAGTAGGAATTATGAGAACTAGCTTGTTCTGTCTTGGCACAGCTAAGCTGTCAACTATCCCATATCTTGTGTCCTTTCCTGGACTGTATTTTTGCCTGTAGATGAATTTGGGCAATTCTTTCCCTACCTTGTCAGTGGCTACCTTGTCACTACTGGAGTAACTCTATATAGAGTCTGCGATGTTTAATGTCTCCTTTGAACCATGAAGGGGGTATTGTCAGGAGTAGACAAGTCTCTTAGTCAAAAATCTATAACAGGTTCTGGCATTACTAGGAACAGCAATCTCATAGCCAACTCCCTGTCTTCTGCCTCTTAGAATATTTCTATCCCATCTTCAAGATATTCATTAAGCCTAATATCATAAAAAGCTATTCCTCTGGAAGAAATTGGCTTTCTTTTGAGATAGGGTCTTCCTCTGTATTGTCAGCTGTCCTAGATTCTGTATGTAGACTTGGCTAACCTTGAACACCTACTCCCCCTGTTTTTGTCTGCTGAGTGCTGGATGTGAAGGCTTGCATGACGTTGCCCATACCTTACACATACCATTTTCTGATGTGTTTGTTTATCTATAGAGATAGACCTTCACTGTGCAACATTGGCTGACCTGGAGCTCACTCTGTAGGCCAGGTTTGCATTGAACTCACAGAGATCTACCTGCCTTTGTCTCCTGAGTGCTTTGATTAAAGGAGTGCACCACCGCTGCCCAGCTTGTAATGGCCTAACAGTTTACCCAAGGTAAAGGCACAACCTACTTGCTAGAAATTAGTTAACAATTTGAGCTCATGTCTACTGACATTAAAGACTTCTATTGCACTAAATTGGAAACTCTAATGGAAATAGGTGAGGTTCCAGATGTATATAGCCCACAAAATGTAAGCAACATGAAATAAATAATAGAAACAAGACTACAAGTAACAATGTGCCTGAAGCAGTATAAAGCGCCACCCTTAAAATAACCCCAGGTTCACAGGATTTGATCAGAACTGCATAGAACTAACAGCAATGTGACTTATCATTGACTTACTTTGTGACATAAAATGAAACAGTTCTTGACTCTAACTATTACTTCGTACTAAAGCAGATGCTGAGCTGGACTTGGTGGACCATCCCATTAGTCCTAGCATTCCAGAGGCAGAGTGGGCTGATCTCAGTGATTTCAGGGCCAGCCTTTCTCAAAAACAAAAATAAATGAATTAATAAATCCCATTAGATACTTGTACAACTAAAAACAAATTACAGACTGATGTGGTAATTTAAAAGAAAATTGAGTTGGATATGGGTACCTTTAAACCCAGGTTTACACAGAGAAACCCTGTTTACAATGAATGAATGATTGAATGAATGAACAAATGAGTAAATACCCCCCAATTGTCTATTATTGCCTATTTCATACTGGCATATAAATGTATAACAGTTTATGCATGTGTGTGCGCGCACGTGTGTTTGTTCTGTGTTTGTGTTGTGAAGTATACCTACACATGGGTAGGTATACTGCCTATCTACTTCCTACCTCTTTACTACTCTGGTCCACAATTGAAACAATCACTCTACTGTGTCCATATCTATTGCCTGGGACCCACTGAGATGAACCAAAGCCATTTGTGAGACTGTGGGTTTGGAGCTATGTGCTGGAGTCTGATGTGCTCAGCACAGGATAACAACTAAAGGCAGTGATTCTTCTTCTACAGTCTATCCATAGTCAATGTCTGAGAGGTAAAGAGAGCCATTCCCTTTCCTAGACTGTGGTGCTCTGTGAGGCCAATGCAGGTAAGTACATTTGCTGTTGGCTACTGATTACAATAGTTGTATGGTATGGAGTTTAGAGAATGACATGTCTTTCCCTTCTGATTTCCCAACCACCTCTTCTTCCTCATTGTCCTCACATTCAGCAGTCATATAATAATGCTAAGTGTAAAGCCACAGTATATAGCCAGAGGACCAGGTGCAGACCCGTGTAGGCCCTGTGCCTGCTATTCAGTCCCTGTGAGTTCACTCATACTTGCTTAGTTCATTCAGAGAGTATTGTTGAATACTCTCCTGGTGGTCCTCCGTCTCTCTTGGCTCTTACACTCTTTCTGCCTCATCCTCTGTATGGTTGGTTCCCTGAGCTCTGAGAGGAGGCATTTGATGGAGACCTCCATGTAGACTCTCTCTTTTCCTGATGTCTGATTTTCAGCTTCTGCATCTGTTCCCATCTGCAGTTGTAGAAATCTTCTCTCATGATGACCGAATAAAGCACTGATCTATGCGTACAGCAGAATAGAATTAGGAGTTGTTTTATTCATACTTCTATTCCTCATTTTACATGAGTAGTGTTTGTTTTATCCTAGGTTTCTGGGCTGTCTTGTCTAAGCTCTGGTCCTTGGTTATGCAAGCAGGTTGAGTATAACTTTCACCTTTTGGAGTGAGCCTTCACTCAAATCAGACATTGGTTGGCTACTTCCATAATTTCTGTTCTACCATTGCCATGTGTATCTTGTGGGCAGGACAGATTGTAGGTCACAAGTTTTGTAGCTGGCTGCAGTCATACCTTAAAGCTCCATTTCATTATTGCATTTTACATACTTTTAATTGTGAGAAAAACTCGAGATATGCAAACAGAAATTTCTCCCTAAATACACTGAAGATCTGATCGGACATAGCATTTGGAAAACCATTCCTTTGATTTTTCTATTGTGTCTTTTCTTCATATACTGAGTACAGTACTGTGTTAGACATTTGTGATCTTTCTAAAAATTCTTGCATTAGTCATGGGCTACCTCACAGAACACATGGATTATTACATGTGAGTTAGATCTGGTCACCTGCCTGTGGCAAATGAGATTGCCCAGAAACATGGAGATGATGTAGCCACAACCATGGTGGGCAAGTGAATGAGTGGGACAAAACAGGCATTCTGCTGTAATTCATTGTTCCCTATTGTACCTGAATTACAATGACTTACTTAATACTAGTATAAACCAAAATTTACTTGACTATCCTGACATCAGATTGGAATTTTTTTTTACAGATTATAAGTCTAATGTGAGTCTATGAAATAGCATTATTCTGTAATTGCCTTCCTTATATGTAGATATTCACTCATATTACATCCTTCATTTTTTTTCTCAGTGAAGGATACATAGATATCCTTCTAGCCAATGATCTCAGGAGTCATTGTAGAGAGTTGACTTGAGAATAACTGTATAAGGAAAGTTAAGAAACTCAGCAGTGTGTGGAGCTCAGACAGTGGAGGAAAGAAATAAGCAAGAGCTTCCCAAAGTCTAGGTCATGAGAACAGTAATCTTCATTACAGTACATTAGTTTACACAAGTATTGTGGATTTGAGTTGCATTGAACTCTTCTTCATCAATTTCTGAGAAAACAATACACTCTGAACATAGTCAGTCACTGAGCTGCATCCTAAAGCTGATTACTGATTTCTCAATTATTTGTTCCTCTTCCTCGAAGACTGTTGCTCAGTTTTTCTGAAAAATCCATGCAATTACAATGTAAGAAAATGTTAACTTCCCAGAGGTCTGCTTACAACTCACAACAGTATAAGTAATGGAAACATAAAGTTAAGAAACTTGAATAAGCTTTTAATGAGGTTTAAATCTTAAAACACTGCAGTTTGTATTAAACCTAAAATTATGCAAAAGTAACTGGGACCATTGATGCAGTTCATAGACACCATAGGTGGGTAGGCCTTTTCAAAGGCTTCCTCCTTTAAGCTGTTTTTCAGGTAGGAGTTTTCTTTATTTTGAGACAAAGACTATGTCCCACGCTCCTGAAAGGTCTCTCCCCAAATCAAAACTGCAGTATATGGTTTTGGCTTCTCACGTTTGAATTTTAATGGATGGCGCTCTGGCATCTGAATTCAGCCTGTTGCTCTTTGGTATACATTATATGGCCCAGAAGCTCAGAGTCCAATGGTGGCGTTAGGATGCCTTAGGATGCCTATTTTCTATCTGAAGGGTTCAGAGCTCACTATGGGGGTCAGATACCGGGGTGCTGCGTCCTATCAGATCCAGTCCTGGTCCAGGCTCGCAACAAGCAAGTGGGGAGACGTTGCAGAGCAAGTCCAGAGCAGTCTGACAGCTGGAGCTGCGTGGAAGGAAGCCTGAGATCGAGTGGGAGGGACTGAGTTCCGTGGGGCGGGGCCACTTACCCGGAAGCAGAGGATGGGAGGATGTTACACATTGGCTGGGTGTAGAGGAAGGGTGTGGGGTGGGCGCGTTTAGAGGAGTGACCAGCAGGGATATTGGGATGCAATGTGTGTGAGCCTAAGGAACTGAGGCTAAAGAGTCCGAGCCAGAAGTGTCAAGAACCCGTTCCGGCCTAGGGTCTGCACTGTGTGGAGTCGCGTGGTGCAGACTTGCCTGCAGAGCACACGGCCGGGGTCTCGCGGGACCCTTGAACCCCGCTAAGCCACAGGTGCCAGGCGGGGCCTCCTGGGAGAGCCAGCAGCTCAGCGGCGGGAACCGCAGCCCGGCGGCCTTGGAACCTCCCAGGTCAGAGGAGCTGCGGGGCTGCAGAACGGGCGGGAGTGGAGCAGAGTATGACCTGTTCTCCGCAACTCATAAGGATGACAGCTCTCAAAATTGTGCTGTGGATGTCTTACCCTCGTCGATAAATTTTCAATAATATTAGCTGGATGATGCTATTTTTAATTGATCTTCTAGCCTCCAGATTATTCCCCTGCAAATAACCTAAGCAGAACATTTAAATTTATCGGTTCATATTTGCAAACGCAGTTCTCTTTGCCATGGTGGAAAGGACAAAGCTCTTGAAATTTACGATTATCCATATTAACTTCCGTGTTCTACCACTTCCTTATTCAAGAGAGTGGCATATTGACCTAGGGACTTGGATTCCCGGAGAGCTTTTAGATATTAGTCATGAAAGGAACACCTGCAAATTTAAATGAGAGTACAATTTATTGTGAGTTCCACAGGTATGGATGTAAACATTAACTTTTAAAAGTTAACGTTTTATCCACCATTAAATTTCCATCTAAAACTCTGTGTGTGCACTCTGTGATGTAAATACAGCATTGTGAAAAGTGTGCCGCCAGGCTTGGTAACACTCATCTTTTATCTCAGCACTCAGGAGACAAAGGCAGGTGGATCTCAGTGAGTAGTAGGCCAACCTGATCTACATAGTGAGTTCCAGGATTACCACGGCTACATTGTGAGATCCTGTCCTCAAAAACTTAAATATAAATACAACAAGAAAAACAAGGGGAAGGAAGAAGGAAGAAAGGCAAAGAGGGAGGAAAGGAGGAAAAACATAAGGAAGGAAGGCAGGCAGGTCAGACAAGGAAAAGAAAAAATGTGTCTTCTTCTGAGTTTGGTGGGTTTTTTTTGTTTTTTTTTTTTGGTTTTTTGAGACAGGGTTTTTCTGTGTAGCTCTGGTTGTCCTGGAACTCACTCTGTAGACCAGGCTGGCCTCCAACTCAGAAATCCTCCTGTCTCTGCATCCCGAGTGCTGGGATCAAAGGCGTGCATGCGCCGCCACCACCGCCCGGTTTCTTCTGAGTTCTTAATGTTGTAAATTAGAGCCTGGAAATCACAGTATGCTGTTTGAGGGAATCAGGTCACAGGATTTTAACAGTTAGGGCAGTATAAACCAGCTTGTGGTGGTGGCACACACCTTTAATCCTAGCACTCTTGAGGCAGAGGCAGGTAGATCTTGGAGTTCTTTGCCAGCCTGGTCTACAGAGTGAGTTTAAGGACAGTCAGGGCTACATAGAGAAACCCTGTTTAGGGGGAGAGGGGAGAGAAAGAGACAAAAACAAATTAAAAGGTATTATAATATAGGATAATATCAGAAAGCATCTTGTGAATAATTATGATGACTCATACATCAGAAAAATCTCTGTAATCCTCTTATTTTCTTGGTTCAAGAAAAGCATTCTGCCCATGGGCACATGACCAGACTGTTATGTAGAAGTCACCGTGTGGACCAGGCTGGACTGGAAGACACAGATTTCCACCCACCTATATCTATCTCCTCAGTGCTTGTGCACCAGTAGGAATGTTCAAAATTTTATCTTTTATTTTATACAATTAGTTAAGAATTAGTGGTGTGACTGTGGTCTTCTCCCAGGAGGAGGGGCAATGCCTGATCTCTGCTCAGAGATTGGATGTTGCAGAATTAGGACACTCTTGATTTCTGTGGGTGAGAATAGTTTGCTTGCTGTCTCCTTTGCTCCTCAGGGTTCTTGGCAAATTAGACTGCAAGCATGTGAGATTTGTGTGGGTGAGTCTCACATTCTACTGGGTAAAGGCAAAATCCTCAGAGGAACAAAGACAGACTTCAGGAAATGTTTTTTCTTCTCTGTGTGAGAATCTCTTTCTCATGTGCAGAGCTTGCTGATCCCCCAGACCTGCTCACCTGTGGAGCAGGACAAAGAGACCTGCGAGATGGAGAGGGAGGAGACAGTAGCTAAGGATCCAGGTATGATGGAGGATTGGTGAAGGGAAGGCAAGGGGTTCAGGGGAATGTGGAAGTAGGACATGCAATCAGTTTTGCCATATTCTGTTTCAGTAGAAATAATTCTGGAGACTTCCAAAAATAGAAAAATCTCCCCAGGAATATCCTATTTTAGAAGTGAGAAGGCTTTCTACAGAAGAACTGGTACTAGGAGAGAAATAAAAATTTATTTGAGCGTGCATGTGAATAATGCTGTCCTTATCCCGTATACATCACTGATCATGTCTACAAACCAATATTAAACAGTTTTCATCT
The DNA here is from genome assembly GCF_008632895.1 of Mastomys coucha. Lineage (NCBI taxonomy): Eukaryota > Metazoa > Chordata > Mammalia > Rodentia > Muridae > Mastomys > Mastomys coucha. The sequence goes on from NW_022196911.1 coordinate 21,685,018, forward strand.
CAGTGATTTCAATAGATTATAGAATGATGAAATTTAATACCTCTAGGTTTATTTATTGTTTTAAGAATTTTTGAGCTCTTAGTATTCTAGCATGTTCTCTACATTTTCTTCATTCTAAAAATAATGCCAACCGAGTTTTGATACGAATCAAGAGATTATTTGCAGATCGTTAAACTGTCTATTCCGTCTTCCCATGGACATCTCCCATTGTCTGTTGTCGTGACAGCTCTAAGTGGTTTCCATTGCTGTATTTGTTAATATACTTTGAAATCACCTCTAGGTGAGATATTTTTTTCCTGGCTCTTTACTGTTCCTTGGTACTATAGGATTACTTTCAGTAAAATATGAAAATAGGGTTTAATAGGCATTGGTTTAATAGGCATTGGTTAGCATCTAAGAGAAGACAGCTCTCCTTCTAGATTGTCTTCTCAGGTTGAAAAGAATATGGTCAGCCAGGCAGTGGTGGCACAAGCCTTTTATAATCCCAGCACTTGGGAGGCAGAGACATGTGGATTTCTGAGTCTACAGAGTGAGTTCTAGGACAGCCAGGGCTACATAGAGAAGCCCTGTCTCAGAAAAAAAGAAAAAGAAAAAAAAAAAGAAAGAAAAGAATATGGTCAATGTGCCAGTTTTTACATGTTTTATGTAGTCATCTGTTCATGTCTGCTGGGAATGTCTGTGTTTTGGGTTTTGTGACATGCACCTGTGTTGATCAAGGACTTTAGTGGACCATTTTTTTTTATCATTTGCTAATACTCTTGATTTTGTATTTTAATACTTTTGTCTTGTCTTTTTTCTGTCATTAGTATAATTATGATCATCAGTCTTCTTTACTGCTGCCTATAGTCATAGCCTTTAAAATGTTTTTTTTTTAGGCCAGATTGTGGTAGTGTAAGCCTTTAATCTGAGCACTTTTGTGGAAAAGGCAGGCAGATCTCTATGAGTTCTAGGCCAGCCTCATCTACATAGTAAGTTCCAGGACAGCCATGGCTACACACAGAAACCCTGTCTTGAAATATATATGTGTATATATATATATATATATATATATATATATATTTATATATGTATTATTGCTCAGTATCTTGTATCTTTAGATATGAAATGGATTCTTTGATAGAAAATATACATTTTAATTTCAGCTCTCAATTTTTTGAATACTATGCTCTGTTTACATCTTTAGCTTAGGGAATATCATTCATTTACATTTCAAGAAATTGCTGAAAAGATACATTTGTTATTGTTTAGTAACATGAATGTGGACACTGACTAGACAGAATTGGAATCTCTGTCTATTGAGTTTACAGGATCTTATGGCCTATAATGTAGCGCTTTTCAATATATACATATTGGCCACTGCAACTGCTGTTGCGTATGGAGGGTTCAAGTTATTTGCTTATTTATTGACTATATTATCATTTGTTTCCTTGCTAATGTTTTGATTGATTCTGGATTCTTATCCATTGTTCTGTAAATAGGTAGCTAATGAGTGTATCTACAGTGTATTCTGTCTTTTTATACTTTTAGTTATTGTTATTTCCCTGGATGTTTTTCATCTTACACAATACTGTTTGTCAGTCGCTGCTCTTATATCTGTAACCACTTTTTGTTACTCTGAAATAGTCACTATTTCAGATCATTGTGAAGGTCTGTAATTCTAGGAGAGATGTAAACCTAGGTTCATGTTTTTATATATGGATAGATACTTTTCCCAGTGCCACTGTTGGAAGAGGCTGTCTAGTCTGCAATCCATGCTTGAGGTATTTTGGTTTGAGTCACATAGTCATTGCTGTTGGGCAGGTACAAGGTCTGCTGCTCCACTACATTGGTCTGATCTGGAATCATACTAGGATAGCTAAAGCATTGCAGCATTTTCCTGAGGTTGTTCTGTACCCAGGACATTTCTGGGTCAATATAAATTCTGGATTTCTCTTTTCTTTTCTTTTCTTTCTTTCTTTCTTTTTTTTTTTTTTGATTTACTTATTATATGTAAGTACACTGTAGCTGTCTTTAGACACACCAGATGATGGATGGTTGTGAGCCACCATGTGGTTGCTGGGATTTGAACTCAAGACCTTCAGAAGAACAGTCAGTGCTCTTAACTGCTGAGCCATCTCATCAGCCCCGGTTTCTCTTTTCTAATTCTCTGAAGGTTATTGTGGGAAGTTTAAGTGTAATGCCATTTGAACTGAAGATATAAATCACTTTCACATATACAGCAAATTTCCTTCTCCTGATAAGCCTCCTGTACCCCACCACTACCCCATTTCCTTCTCCTGATAA